>NW_021319875.1:479143-534517 GCF_001605985.2 Dendrobium catenatum | reverse complement strand
CTACAAAATTGAGCCGGAAAAGCTTGAAGTCTTTCAACAGCCTGAAGCTTAAGGTTCGAATGGGAGTAAAAGGTCGGATCCAACACGCCCAAATATGGCCGGATCGCTGGCAGCTCCGTCTACTGAACAATCCATAAGAAAGGCCGTAGTAGCGGAACCCTACTTCGTCAACCCGTCAGTAGGAACTGTAGGAAGAACGAAGGCAAATTTGACTCGACCAGTTCAAGTAATCGTAGTCTACAAAATTATCTTAAATGACTGGAGAATCAAAGTTCCAGTGGAACGATGAGTCTCGAACAACCACTGAATGTTCGTAGGCTCCAAAACCTACAACCACAAAGGATGACTCCAAATCTACCAACTTCAGTGAAATCAGCATTGGGGAGCGTAATTCCCATAGCTCAAGTTTGAAGCCTAAATGGGTGTATGAGGTCGGATCCAACAAGCCCAAATATGGCCGGATCGCTGGCAGCTCCATCTACTCAACAAGCCATAAGAAAGGCCGCAGTAGAGGAACCCCCATCTCAGCAACCAAAGGACAAAGAGCTATCAAATTCTAGCTCTCCCGATCTGATGAACTCAAGTGATTCAGATTAAAGTCTTCTCAAGTAGTTAAGGATCAAGATACTACCTACGTTCGGTACTATCAACTGATTCCAGAACTTGCAAATCCTTCAACAAATCCGCAAAGCACAAAGCGAGGATCGAAGAAATTTTTCTTCCACAAGTCTGCCAAAGCACAAAGCAAAGGACCGAAGAAAATTATCCCAAAGTTCACGAAAAGCCTTAGGCTGAGTTAAGTGGATTCTGTCATCAACAAGTCCGCTATGCACAAAGCTCTAGACCGATGACTTCTCTCCACCGACCAAATACAAACCTAAAAGGGTTTAGGTCATCGGCATCTACTCCTTCAACAAGCCCGCCAAAGCAAGAATGTATAGGGCCGAAGGTACAAAAAATCACCTGACAAGTTAGTAGAGACAAAACAGACAATCCTCCATCAATGTCCGCAGCACAAAGCACATGACAGAAGAACCAAAATCTCGTGACGAGGTCTAAAATTACAAAAAGAAGCATCCCGAATAATATCTACAAATGTCCCTAAAGACTGGGAGCATTTTAAATATTTATTTGGGTCAACATCGCGCATGCCGAGATCCACAAATAAATATTTAAAATACTATGAGCACAAGTCAGAGTACAACCACAGAAGTCTCAAGAGAAGTAAAAAGAGAGCTCGCCAACAACTGAATTTATAAAATAACTTTATTTTATTAAGTTCTGAATTTCATATACAAATCTGTGGACTACATCTTTTTACAAGATTACATCAGTTGAAAGAAAAAGAAAAGTACAATGTCCTTCACAGAGGACTCAAATCTGTCTCCTAAACTACGCCTGAAGAGGAAGCCGACAGCTTTATTCCGCTCCTTCCAAGGACCAGGTATTCTGCACTTCTGGGACCTGCACGAAGTAACAAAAAAAAGTGTTAGAAAGAAAGAAGAAAATATCATGCAGATATATACAAAACTACAAAAAAAGAAGCTTGTACCTGAAACAGAGGTCTCCCGAGGTGGCCCTTGAAAAAGTATCCCGCTCCTCTTGAAGCCTGCACACAAAAAAAAAAGGAGTCAGAAAGCAGCTGAAGAAAGAAAAGAACAACACAAACAAAGTGAAAGTGTACCAAAAATTGAAGCCTCCTGAGGTACTGAACTGGCTGAAGCTTGGATACCCTTCCTGTAAGCAGCCTGCACAAAATACAAAGCATTATTAGTACAAGTACAAAGCAAAAAAAAAAACTAAAAAAGAAGGGAAGAAAGTGTACTTGAGCCCAAAAGTAACTGTAGAAATTCTGAAGCAGCTTCTTGACTACGAGTGCATCTACGGGATCTACAAAGGCATGAAGATGGACTATTAGAGGTCTATGGGACAAATTTTAGTGTGACATCCAAGCAAAATTTTGGAGATCCACTAAATGAAAATCTTAGTATGACATCCAAATAAACTCTTGGAGATCCACTAAATAAAAACCTTATGTGTGACATCTAAAACAAATATCTAGAGATTCACAGGGTCAATCAACATACAACAAATGTGATTCGCTCTAGACGCAAACCACATTTGTTGGGGGGCATTTGTTAACCTCTATACAAAGAAACAAAAATAGCAAAAAATATGTACGTACCTCGGACTGAAATCCCGCGAATCCTGCCGAAGTCCCGCCGAGACACTGTGCAGCAGCGCCGTTCCGGGATTTCTGCCAAAATCTCGCGACAGCCTCTCGATCGCTGCTCCATTCTCGTCTATAAAAAGAAGGCCAAGCGATGCCTTCTACACACGACCTCCTCTCAAGCTCCCGAACTCTTCTTCCTCCGATCTTCCCTCTGCTTCCGCGAACAGAGCCGGCCGAGCCCTCTTGTTCCGTCGCCTCTCCACCCTGCTCCATCCCGTGAGAGAGAGAGAGAGAAGAGCTACCTTACCTGGCCGGCACCTCCTCTACCCGAGCTTCACACCCTGCCGACCCCAGCTCCTACCGACTTTGCTCCTCCGGTGTCCCTTTCCTGTCGGATCGAAGGCTCCGATCTTTCGATCGGAACCAGTGACGGGAGTCGCTTGCTGTGACGCTAACTTTTCTCCCTTACGTGCGGCCGACCCTCCCCTTTCTTCTGCTGCTCTCGACGACGTCCTCTTCTCTGTTGGATCGGAAGCTTCAACACTTTGATCGGGTAGCAACACAGAGAGAACACTTGCTGTGAAGGGTAACTTTCTCCTTTAAACGCACTTCTTCGGCCAAATCCCATAAATCCCTCATTTCTAATTAATTAGAATTAATTTCTTTAATTATACTTAATAATTTTTAATAATAAACGGTTATGATTTAATTATAATTAATTAATTTAATTATATTTAATCATTATTAATAATTATTAATTATAATTAATTGAAATTAATTAAAATTAATTATCTTTAATTATGGTTAATTATTAATAATTAGCTATGATTAATTAGAATTAATTGTAATTAATTATTTTAAATTATATTTAATTATTATTAATAATCATTAAATACAATTATTCAAAATTAATTATAATTAATTATAACTAATTATTATTAATTACGATTAGTTATAATTAAAGAGAAATTAACTATAATTAATTATATACATCTCTTGCCTCGATCCTCGGGTTGATACCGCCAAGCCCGCGAAGGTACGAACTTTTTAAACTCAGATCCTCGCTTCCGTTGTGTGCGGCGGACAGGAAAACCGCCTATACACGCCTTTATTACGCGTGGTGGGATGGGACCCCGGTCCGACGCCTACGACGAGGCGGGAATCGCCTAAACTCTACTTCGGTGTTCGTGGCGCACCGGAAAACCGCCTATACACGCCTTTATTGCGCGTGGTGGGAAGGGACCCCGGTGCGGCACCTACGGCGAGGCGGGGTCACTCATAAGTACCCTCGAGCGGGGGGAAAGCAAACTGTGCATCTTTAAACCGCCACCATCGAAGCCCGCGAAGGTACGAACTCTCTAAACTCAGATTCTCGCGTCGTTGTTTGCAGCAGACCGAAAAAACTCCTATGCATGCCTTTATTGCGCGTGGTAGGATGGGACGCCGGTCTGATGCTTATGACGAAGCGAGCAATCGTCTAAACTCTACTTTGACGTTCGTGGCGCACCTGAAAACTGCCTATACACGCCTTTATTGGGCGTGGTGGGAAGGGACCCCGGTGCGGCACCTACGGCGAGGCGGGGTCACTTATAAGTACCCCCGAGCGGGGGGAAAGCAAATTGTGTCATTTAAACAGGTACCGCCGAAGACCCCATACACGCCTTTATTGCGCGTGGTGGGAGGAACAAAAAATCACGGCCGCGGTGTTCTCGTCAGAGGACACTTACCATACACGCCTTTATTGCGCGTGGTGGGAAAGGCCCAGTTTCTCTTAGTTTTCGCCTAAACGGGGGAGATGTTGGGAGGCTGTCGAAATTTCTGGTGAAATCGTACCTGGACCTTTAGAACTCAAAAGAACAAAGATGTGGACTCAGATGAACTGTGCACTAGAACCAAAACTCAAAATGATTTCTAAAGGCCAAATTCAAATAAAATAAGAATCAAAATTGGAACCCAAATTTGTGTAATTTGAACATTCAATTGAACTCAAAGGACTGCATGGGACATAGCACTTTGAACTCAAATTGGATTTGGTTCGCACATCAAATATGATTCAAGCATTTGGACTCAAGCAAGAAACTTGAGTTGGACTTCAGAAGGATTTTAACACCGGGGCTTGATTTAGATCAAGCATAGTGGATGTGAATCTGGATTTGAACCATAATTAGATAATCAAATTTAATGAATGCATGATTACCTGGATATCAATCATTCAGTTTGATTATGCAGGCGAAGGTCAATGAATGAATGAAGGTTATTCATTAAAATCCCAAATATAAGTGAAATGTTGGTTCACTCACGAGCAACCATGCCTGTTGATTGAGATGACAATACGGGAGAGCAATAAAGAAGGATCCGCCTTCCTACAAACAAATGCAACCCAACAAACCCACCCGAGATTGGTGAGAGGGTGGATATAATGCAGAAGCAATGGGTCTTATACAAACATTTTTAGGAAGTCGTAGTGGATACAGCGGTACCCTTCAAATGGATACTTGTGGATAACAACAGTGTATTGAAAGTACAATGAATCACTGTGGACACAAGTACGGATATCATCCACGACAGTGGTGATCAAGATCTACAAGTGCGTTGAGTACAAGGGCGACTCTATGTACGAAAAGGACACCCCCTAACAGAAAGGGGGGAAATGTTTGAACAAATTAGAACCAAACTTCATGGTGTTCCAAAGTCTCTTTTTGGTTCTATAATTAAGAAGAGAACAGTTTGGGTACCTAAAAACACCGGAAATAGCAAGTCCAATACGCCGAAAAGCCTAAAATGAGTTCTCCCCAAATCAACAGTCATTGACTCCATAGTTCAGAAAGATTCCCCCCGGTGAATGAGAAAAGGGGGAGTCAATATCAAGACAACAATGCACCGCCACCGGATCTGCAACATTCGTACAAGCACACAGAAGGCGTCTATTCCAAGAATACCCCCGCACGTGCACAACGGTTTGTATACACATAGGCACACTTAAAGGGGTAAATGTAATCAAATACCCGCATGGGCCCCGGCGAGCGTGTTATTGGTACATACGTGACGTCTAGGGATGCTGCGCGGGTTGACAAGTGAATTCAGGTTCGAAACCGATCCTTCTATACGGGTCAATAGAAGTCGACAGGGTTCGAACCATTAAGCAAATATAAAGTTGTGGCGACCAGTATATTTGCTTCAAAACATTCATATTAGGCCATCAAGGCCTACAACAGTATGAATTCACTAATAAAGGCTCAAAGCCTACAAAACCCGATCTTCTGTCGACAGCCCGACAGAGTTGACAAGGTTCCATCCATAAAGAGAAATGACCCCGAACACCCCGATGATGGCCGTGTTGAACGCTAATCTCAACCGGAGGGGTTCCCCAAATATTTTCAAATATCTCCCAAATATCCAAAGTTTTATTTCAAATATTTCAAAGTTCCACCCAAATATCCACAAAAATCCCCAAAATCCAAAGCTCCACAAAAAGCCCAAATCCCAAAAATATTTAAAAAATAAAATCAATCCATCAACACACTTAAAGCAAAATCCATCCACCCTCCGCAACAGTTTGTCGGGGTGGACAAATTCAAATTTACCTCAGCTCACAAAAGAGCTAAATGCCTAGTCGAAAAATATCACTAGGATCCATTCTCAAACAATCTCTTGCTAGTAAGGACGTGGTACGTGTCTTCTAACCGACAGTTTCGCCGCAAAATGGCACTGCAGGTAAACGGTTATGACCCGGGGCCCTCTGAACCGAGTGGTTTTGCCGCCAAATGGCACCACAGATAGCGGTTATGGCCAGAGCCAATACACTCCTTAATGGCGTTAAATCCTTGAGATATGAATCAATAGGATATGATCGATAGGGCACAAAGCCCTCTGTTAGCTAAGGTGGATTCAAATTTGTCCACTTAGATAAACATTCAACCCCGGTCTACAAGGTCCCCTTGGACGAAGCAACCCATGGCTGCCGACAAGGATCCTTCTGTCAGGTTGGGTCGACTACCTCTGACTAAGTAGACCAGGGACCACGATGGCCCGGGATGACGGAACCATGGGATCTTGATCGGGTCCATCATCCATTCCCCCACCATCAGCTTTAAGTGCAGGATGGTAAAATTTCTACTTTAAATATAAAATCTTCAAATCCCCAACTACTTTTCAAAATTCTCAAATTCTTCAACCATTCCATACTTATGCTGCTACTATATGCCAGATAACACGTATTCTATACGTATCTGATTGACGACTAGCCTTAATCGAAAGTTCTCTCTCGTGATCGGGAGGGGTAATTAACTATAGGGGCTTGCGCCTATAGGAAACCAGAACTCAAATCATAAAGTCCTCACAAGATGAGGGTGAAATCTCTGGGTAGTGTCTTATCTACAAACCCATCTGCCTTCCAAAATTTACCCCGGAACTTATCCGTTAAAACTCCCTCGCCCCAAATAAAAAGAAATCGCGCGGCGGGGAGGCCGGGGCCGAATTTTCGGGGCCCACACCTAGAAATTTGTATAGGCAATTGGATGGGTATACATGTGCACGAATCCCTCCCCAGACTACAGAATTGCAAGTAATAGTAAATTACTAGTCCGTAATTAGCAGCAATAACATGATGAGAAATCGTAGGCAGTAATATGTAAATAAGTCAATTCAAATCCCACATAAACACTCCCGTTAAGAGGAATTTCTATGGTATGGCATTACACATCCTTTGAATAAGAACCACTGTAGCCCCACATCAATTTGCTCAGCTTAGAAAAGTGAGCAAATTAGAAAAGTTGACTCTGATGAATTAAAATTTTAATATTGTATATAATATAATATAATATAATATTATGATTATCGTAATTATTATAATATATAGCATAATTTTGGTAATCTAATGGAGGAGGTCATCCATTTAGCACATCATTGCAATCCATTTTTCAGTGTCTTCTAATAAATATTATATTCTTAGGCGCATCATTTTCAGCCCATGTAAAACAGCTCTTCGTTGAAGAGTTGAAAGCTTTGTAGAACAGAAGTTCAACCTACAAGAAAAAATAATATCTTCGCCTACAAAGAGGCTAGCCTGAATTTTTTTTTTCAAATATCAAATTTAATGATCTTTCTTTATTAGATTCAAACGAAGAATTTGATTTTTAACAAAACATAATGGAGAAAAATGATTCATGTAGCCGACTCCACGTAATGGGACAAAGGCCAATCGAATCCAATCGTTTGTTCTCGAGGCCTGCACCCATCAACCTTTTGTACTGGATCAAACCAGTTGGCTAGATTGACGTATTGACCGCGTCACTACTACCCCTACCTCCAACCTCTTTAACCTGTCGAATTTTTGAATTTGACGCCACAGCTGATCGAAGCATCCACGCAAGCCTTCACTTCCGATTCTGATCCACTAAGTCACTGTGCCGCACATCCAACCTTCACATATCAAAGCCTTTTACACTCCCCCCTATAAGCGCTCTTGTAGCACGGTAGGAGGGAGAGTCCGGTGCAATGCTTGCGGCGGCGGGTAGGCCCTATATACGCTCTTGTAGTGTGGTAATGATAACTTTAAATACCCGTGTATGAGCTACAATGCCTACGGCGAAGGAAAACTGAGTATTTTCAAACAACTACCTCGAAAATCTATACACGGTCTTATAGCATGGTGGGATTGAAGACTACGGCCGTGGTGTCGCATGACACCTACCATAGTTGCTTTTGTAGCATGGTGGGAAGGCCCAACTCCTCAAATTTCCCCCAAATGGGGGAGATGTCGAGATGCTGCCGAAATTTTAACTAACAGAGGACATATATCTAAACAAATGCGCAAGGGACTTGTATGAACAAACAAGGGACCAAACTAGAATTGGACAGCACGGAACAGAACCCTAAATCCTAAAATGCACAATTAAAATAAAAAATGCAAGTGTCCAATGATAATTTAAGTCATCCAAATAAATATGAATTAATAACAGGGGACTCGTGATGAACAAGATTCTCAGTGCATGTGACTGATGGAAACAAAATTCATTCAATTTGCAGAATTGCAATTGAATATGATGTAATAAAAAATTTGGGAGAGGGCCCCAAATTTTTTATCACTAAAGAAAACTCTTTCTAGATGATAAAAACTTACATGAACTCACAAAATTAGACAAATTAGACTATTTATGACTTTCAAAACAAAACACAAACTCCACTTTTATAAATAAAATGACTTACAAACTTTGACGCTTACAAACAATAACATAAGGACACACGACATTCCTAAAACTGCTTGCCAAATGTTGAGAAGAGAGATACAGGTGAGGTGGCACTTGCGGCGAGAAGAAAGAGGTTAAAAGCCAAGACGAAGGAGGACAAGCTTGCAAGCTTTCCCAAGGAGGAGAGGAAGAGAAATTGGACAAAGCTCGCAAGCTTTTCCAAGTGAACCCGTAGGTTATGGCTTCTAAAAATAACTCACATAAACTCTCTCTAATATCCCAAAACATCTCCTATTTATAGAAGAAAAAGGAATACAAACAACCACTAAAATAACACAAAATCCCACAAAAACTGCAGTAGAAAATTGCACAGAAACAGGAAAAACTCTTAGAATTTCCCCCCAAACAACCATAAAATCTCTTCAAATACTTAATTAAATGAGGGAAATAAAAGGTCAACAGTCACCACACAAAAATTTGGAAAAGGGGGACGACGGGATAGCGAAACAGAGAAGGAATTTTATGGGACCAAGAAGGGAACTCACGGAACCAAGCAGCCCAGCACGGAACCAAGTAGGGAACCCAAAACCGAACAACCAACCACGGAACCAAGGGGGCAAAGGCACGGAATTTCTCCCAGCACAGGGAAACCAGCAGCCAACCACGAAAACCCAAGAGTGATGCGGACATCAGTACAAAGATTTGGCACATCTATCACAGGAGGCATCGTAAATCGACAGCTATTATTTAAATCTTCATTTATGAGTTATTTTTATGAATTTTAGTTCTTATTTGATGTATTTCCTGTTTTACCCCTAGGTGAGTTTATGTGAGTGTTGTGGCCCAAGGGGCAATTTTGTATTTTGAGTTTTCTTATGTTGTGGCCTATATATAGGGCCTTAAGCTATTGTAATAGGGATGGATTATTGATATTATCTTGTGTTCTTGTGAAGAGGACGATAGTGAGATTTCTCTGGGAGGAATTAGATTTTTCACCAGCCGCAGGATGGGTCCGGGCTCGTGACGTGAAGTCCCTTGGAGAAGGGCAAAGCATCACCCGTCAGTCTTCGGAAGAGTCCAAGGCTCGCGGTTTTTATCTTCTATCTTTGTTTTGTTTTTGTTTTCTTCCTTCTTATTGCTCCCCGTAGTCATATTCATCTTCTTCCTCCTCCCCATCTTCGTTTGACCGCCGGATTCAACCTCACCCGAAACCCCACTTTTTTCCCCCGTCCAACACCCACGGCCAAACCCATGCCCGACCCCATGCCGCCGGCCTCCATCCCCCTAGCCGCCGATCCACTCTCCTCCCCCATCGAAGCTTGTTTCCTATTTTAGATTGAGTTGAATGTGGGTAGATTTGAAATTCAAAATTAATCATTGAGAATTTCAAAATCTTTCCCTCTTTAATTAAATCTATTTTAGGAAAGTTTCCATTTTTATCTAATTTGAATTTGAAATTCAAATTGGACTTGAAATAATTTTCCCAAATCGCTTACCTAAATTAAGGAGTTTTTATTATTCTAATTAATCTCCCCATGGTCTATGCTTGCCGCCGGCCCTCTCTCCATATCCCATTAAATCTTCTTTAATTACTTCCTAAACTCCCTTCCCAACAATTCCTGGAAAGATTTCCCAAATCTCAGCCACCTCTCCATAGACGATTCCTATTAAATTGATTTCCTAAAGGGGCTCTCTCATTTTGGAAACAATTTCAATTCCACGTAACAGTTCTTGAAATCCTTCCCGTCACTCCTTTTCCTTGTTGGCCAAACTCTCCACATTTAACTGCTTTCCATTAGTATTATTCTCAATTTGGACAGTTGATTTATTTCCAAATCACAGAATTAATATTTGGCTGAAAACCCCACCCGTCTCTCTCCTCTTTCCCTAAAAGCTCCTCTCTCTCACGGCAAAGCCTTGCTGGACTAAAGGCTAAAACTCCTCCCATAATTCCTTCTTCACATCCCACCTGTTCAAATTGCCTTAGCCCCACCTATTTGTTTTCCTTCCAAAATAAGGCTTCTTCTTTTGGAATCCTTTCAAACCTCCTTCCAAGTTCTCATTCACGCCTCCCTTTTCTTCCCGTGAAGCTCTTGTTTGCTTCCCACATTCCAGTCAAGTGTTTTCTTTGCTGCCTTGCACGTTTTGAAGACTGCAGCTTGCTGTCCAGAATACTCCCAACACCTTATAGCTGCTGTCCAAGGTTTTCCCAAGCACCGGAAGTAGCTGTCAAGAAATTTCCAGGTGTCAACGCTACTGTCCAGCCATCGTAGCAATCTCCTATTGCTGTTTTGATGGCCTTAAAGTTCAGAGTTGCTGTCCAAGACTTCTAAGAGTAAAAAACTGATGTTTAGACCCCTCGATTTGCTCTTCAAGACATTTAGAATTCAATCCTCCTACTCGTTCTACATCAAAGAGACAAAGCACAGGAAGCCAACAGCCATACTCGGAAACCCAAGGGACAGAGCACGGAAATCACCCAGCACAGGAAACCAAGGGACAAGCACGGGAAAAACAGCCAGCACAAGAAAATGAAGAGACAAAGGAAATTAAGAGGAAGAGAAAGGGCCATCTCCAAATAAAAATGAGTTACTTTTTAGTTCAATAAATGAACTAAAAACAGCTCATAATGAGCTAATTTTTAGCTCAAAATATTAATGAGCTAGAGAAGTTAAAACCAAATTTTAGGATTTGATTTGACCCCCCTTGCCTATATCAGACTTCCCTTCTTGAAAAACTCATCTCCCGATGAGTTGCTTTTTGCTTTCTTCCGAGGAGGCGAAGACGGTGCATCCAGCTCTTTAATTTTTTCTTCATACATTTTTAGAATTTCTTCTCGTTCTTGCATAAACTGGTCTTGTAAAAGTTGTTTCTTCTTCATGTACCGCTCTGTACACAAATGCATTAATGACTGAAGTTTGTATAGCTCATATTGAAGGGGATTCGTTGAATCACTTTTGTTGGAATCCACCTGTCCATTGGTTTTGAGTCTTCAAGATTTTCTAGCTTGCTTCCTCCTGTGACTGAATCAATCTTTTTGTTTTTTTTTCATTTTTTTAAAAGACTCAACAAAATTTAAATTACTTGACACCACAGACTTATACGACAACTACAATGACGCACCAAGATTTACTTGACAAACCGACTCACAAACCTAGGACTTCATAACTTGCTCTGATATCAAATTGATGTAATCAAAAATTGGGGAGAGGGCCCCAAATTTTTTATCACAAAAGAAAACTCTTTCTAGATAATAAAAACTTACATGAACTCACAAAAACTAGACAAATTAAACAATTTATGACTTTCAAAACAAAACACGAACTCCACTTTTATAAATAAAATGACTTACAAACTTTGACGCTTACAAACAATAACATAAGGACACAACGACATTCCTAAAATTGCTTGCCAAATGTTGAGAAGAAGGATACAGGTGAGGTGGCACTTGTGGCGAGAAGAAAGATGTTAGAAGCCAAGACGAAGGAGGAGGACAAGCTCGCAAGCTTTCCCAAGGAGGAGAGGAAGAGAAGTTGGACAAAGCTCGCAAGCTTTTCCAAGCAAACCTGCTGGTTATGGCTTCTAAAAATAACTCACATAAACTCTCTCTAATATCCCAAAACATCTCCTATTTATAGAAGAAAAGGGAATACAAACAACCACTAAAATAGCACAAAATCCCACAAAAGCTGCAGTAGAAAAATTGGAAAAACTCTTAGAATTTCCTCCCAAACAGCCATAAAATTTCTTCAAATACTTAATTAAATGAGGGAAATGAAAGGTCAACAGTCACCACACAAAAATTTGGAAACGGGGGACCACGGGACAGCAAAAAAGAGAAGGAATTTTATGGGACCAAGTAGGGAACTCACGGAACCAAGCAGGGAACCCAAAACTGAACAGCCAACCACGGAACCAAGGGGGCAAAGGCACGTAATTTCTCCTAGCACAGGGAAACCAGCAGCAAAGCACGGAAACCCAAGAGACAAAGCACAGGAAACCAACAGCCATACTCGGAAACCCAAGGGACAGAGCACGGAAATCACCCAGCATAGGAAACCAAGGGACAAGCACGGGAAAAACAGCTAGCATAAGAAAATGAAAAGACAAAGGAAATTAAGAGGAAGAGAAAGGCCATCTCCAAATAAAAATGAGTTACTTTTTAGTTCAATAAATGAACTAAAAACAACTCATAATGAGCTAAATTTTAGCTCAAAATATTAATGAGCTAGAGAAGTCAAAACCAAAATTTAGGATTTGATTTGACCCCCCCCCCGCGCGCCTTCATCAGAATATCAATAGTTAATGCAAATAAATACAACAATGAAAATTGAAGGGAAACTTTTAATTTGCAAGGAAAACAAATCAACTGCAAAATGCTCTAGCATCCACCCACATGTAACAATGAAGAACTTGTTATGCAAGCAACAGTCAATCGGTAGATCGAAGAGGCAATGAATGTGGATTAAGTTCCAGGGTAAAATTTTAGAAAGCAAATTGGGTTTGTAGATAAGACATTATCTAGAGATTTCGCCCTCATTTTGCAAGGACTTTATGATCTAAGTTTTGGTTTCCTATAGGTGCAAGCCCCTAAAGTTAATTAGCCCTCACGATAACGAGAGAGAACTTTCGATTAAGGCTAGTTGTCAATTAGATACATAGAGATATGTGTTATATAGCATATAGTAGTAGCATGGGGTTGGGTATTTGAAACTTTAATATTTAAAATTATAAATTGGCCAGCTAGCACTTAAAGCAGATTGTGGGGGAATGGATGATGAGCCTGATCAAGATCCCATGGTTCCTTCATCCCGAGCCATCATGGTTCCTGATCTGCTTAGTCTGAGGAGGTAGTCGACCCAACTTGACAGAAGGATTCTTATCGGCAGCCATAGGTTGCTTCATCCAAGGGTAGCTTGTAAACTTGTGGGAATATTTGTCTAAGGGGATAAATTCGAATCCACCTTATCTAACAGAGGGTTTTGTGCTCTATCGATTATATCATATTGGTTAATATTTTAAGGATTTAGTGTCATTGGGGAGCATACGACTTCTATCCATGACCATAATTTAGTGGTGTCATTTGACGGCAAACCTCCCAGTTCAAAGGGCCCCTGTGTTCTGGCTAATATATCTACCATGAATAAGCTATATCATTCATTGAGAGTCTTATATTGTGACTTACAAGTAAGTTCTATTTGAATTTCCTTGTTGGGCATAAGTTTCACATTTGTTCTCCTTGTATTTACTATAGAGTTTGTTATCTTACAAGTTATAATTCCATCTTAAGCATCATATTATGTTCCTTGTGTATATTCCAATTTGAGTTCAATTCAAATCCCATAAAATCATTCATTTGAATTCAAAACTAGTCATTTGCATTATTCATTTGAATTCAATTATAGTCCTCTGTCAGTGCATTTGAGTTCAATTTGAGTTCAAATCAAAGTCTTTTGCATTTGTTCAACTTCAAGTTTATTTGAGTTTCTTACTGCTAAAAATCTACAAGTTTTATCCCTTGTAATTTGTTCAAGTCTTGTGCGTCTTTAGATTGAATTTCGATAGTCTTCCGGCGTCTCCCCCATTCGGGAAAACTATAGGAGTCTGGGCCATCCCACCACGCTATCAAAGCGTGTATAGTAGGTGTTGGGTGACACCGCAGCTGTATTTCTTCGATCCCACCACGCTACGAGAGCGTGTATGCGGCTTTAAAGTACATGTTTGAAAACGCAATGGGCTTTTCCGGCCACACTACGAGAGTTTGTATAGGTACATAGAAATGTCCCATCCACGCTACAAGAATGTGTACGGGGCCTACCCGTCTCTCCGTATACGTCGCACTGGGCTTCCTCCTTCTGTACTACACAAGTACATATAGGTGGTTCTCCGACTCTACGCAAATGCCGAGAGTGGGGTTTTTTTAAGTTTAGGGAATTTTATACCTACTCGTGGACCGGTGATGAAGGCGATGGATAAAATGAACTCATACATGCATGAATTACAAAAATCCTCTTTTTTGCATTTTCTTTTTTTTCTTAACTCTTCTCTCTTTTTTTTTTCCACATCTTTTTCTCTTTTTTTTTTGTGTATGCATATATATACATACATTTTAAATCAACAATATCGACACTCTATTAATACAAACACTTAGGTGTTAGAACACATTAATTAACTGAAAGTAACTAATGCTAACACAAGCAAATGACTAAAAAAAAAGAACAAAAAGGAAGTTTTACCCTTCTCTTTTTGCAAGTGAGCTATTTGGAACGGATTGAGGCAGAAAATAGGCTGTTTTGGGTTGTTAATGAAGTGGGTTTGGTGGGTTAAGTTGTTGGGTTTGGAGTGGCCCGGGGATGGTGGGTCTATGCAAGCTGTTTGAGTAAGATTTGGGCTATGTTGGCTTGTTTTATATTTTCTTTTTGAAGGAATGGGCTTTCGGCTGAGTGGGCTGGAAAAGTGGAGGTTAATACAAACTTTAGCACATAGAAATGTGAAGATTTATTTCAGAAAACTACTGTTGGACTTCTTGAGTTCAACTTAAAGATATGTGGAGAAAATAAAAACAGTTTGTCTAATGAGGGGGAACAAGAAAAAAAATAAAAGCTGTAAGTTCACGTGAAAAAGAAAAAGGCTGGCTCTTTATAAATGCACAGAAGGGCTTGGCCTGGTAGTGGGTTTGGATTGTAGTGGGTTAGAGTTTTAAAGCAGGGAAAAGGCTACTATGATGGGGGAAGAGAAGTTGTAAGGTGTTTGGCTCAGTTTGGCAATAGAGGAGGCAGGCAAGGCACGATCAGCTTGTTCAGCTTCACGTGGACGGATAGTGCCTCAGGTAGAGCAATGCAGTCTGGGTTGGTCGAGCACAGGGAAAGGGTCAGGAGGACGGACATCTGAGTTGGTCGAGCATAGGGAAAGGGTCGAAAGGACGGACGGAAGAGGCTATAACTTGGATTTAAGAAGCTAAACTGGAGTTAAAAAAAAAATCAGAGGAGGTGCATGAGGTGTGTTTTTTTATGCAAAGCAAGTAAAAAGAACGGAGCTTGTTTTAATTCAGCGACAAGAGCAAGAGTCGAGGCCAGCTGCGATTGAGGAGATTTGCGTAGACGTGTTAACGACGCGATTTGCAGGATTTGATTAGGAGAACATAGCGGGCAATCCAAAACTTGCATCAAATTAGTTTTAATTTACTTTGGACTTTTGGTTTTCCTTTTTGCATAGCTTAATACAGTCATAACAATTCATTATTACTGTCATTAAGCTTCGAAATGATAGAATTAGGACAATTTATTAATATTGCCTCGATTCGTATGTATTCTCGCGAAATTTGTGTGTTTTGTCTTATTTTGCATGTCGCTTTTGCCGCGCAATTTTCGTCGGACAAAATACAATTCATTTTGGGTATTGACGATGATCCGATCACAACGATGAAATCTGTTTTGTGATCGGACGTTGTTTGGGCAATGTCGTGCACCAAGTTCCTTGTTTTGCACGCGTTACTTTATCACCCGCACCAAGTTCATTGTTTTGCATGATTTTCTTAGAACAAATTGATAGTCAATTTTAAGTATTAGTGATGCTCCGAATGTCAAGGCAAAGTTCGTTTTGCAATTGGACGTTATTTGGGTAATATCGCGTGTCAATTTCCTCGATTTGCGCACATTACCTTGAGATGATTGCCAATCTTCTCACACAACTTTAACTAATCACTTTAACTAATCAAATTAACTATCATTTTTGGGTATTGACGACGTTCTAAATACAACGGTGAAGTCCGTTTTGCGATCCGATGTCGTTTCAGCTGTGTTACATGTCAATTTCCCCAATTTGTGAGTTGTCACCTCGGGATTTATGCCGCCACCTTGGATGACTTTGATTGAATAAGTTAAAAGTGTTTTTTGAGTGTTGACGATGATTCGAATGCAACGACGAAATTCTTTATGTGATCGGATGTCGTTTGGGCGACATTGCGCGTCAATTTCGATTGTCGTTCGTCCATTTAAACCGATCTCGTTAGATTTGACTGCGAGGGGTCCCCACTTAGGCGAATTTTGCGTCTTGTTTGCAACGACGCAATTCGTTTTGGCAATTGGAGATCGTTTGATGCTTCAAGTGACGCGTCGACGCATGTATTTCTTGATTCATTTGTTTTGCTCCCTTTGCGTGTGGTTTGATGTGTAGGGGTCAACATCAACCCAAATGTGCAATAAGCGTCTAGTGATGAATGCATCACTATTTGATAGTTGGTGTTAGCATGTCGATGGATATACAAACCAACCTACAGTCAACAACAAATAGCTGATGACCAATGATGAATGCAACGCAACTAGTAGCCTACACAACACGCAAATTGGGAAAATAATTATCTATGAATGATGATTAATTGATGTGCGATTCTCTTGCTCGTGGAAGATGCGTGATAGTTCAATTCATGGGTGAAGTATGAAAAGCCCGCAGTAAATGCTTCAACATCATTGTAATCAATGCCGACTCACTTGTAGACGAATATGATCATTCCATGTGAGCGATGGTGGCTGATATGATATATTTGTAGATAAGAACAGTGGGTATATCATGAGTACAATGGATCCCCTTTGGATACAAATACATACAACACCTACAAATAAATGTAGGAGAATAGTTAAATTATAGTAGTCCAACTATGGGTGATGACAAACAACGTGCAAACACCTATAAGCTATTGTAGGAGATTCGTTGCACTTGGTGCATGCTACCAACCAACAAGTGTGGGGAAATCGATAATAAATGCATGTCACCCATAGTCAACAGCAATATGCAGATGAGCATGTTGTAATGATCGTGAAGATGCCCTTACAGTCAATGATAACCAAACACCTAGCAGATGCGCAAGCTTACTATAGACGAGTATACTAACTCACCTGCGAACAAGAATGCTCTCTATAGACACCTACAACAGTAATGATAGAGATGTTGCAAGTATGGTTGGTCCCTCATAAACAAAGTGATGCAATCAAGGATTATCATTCAATGTTTTATTTTTCTATGTTTTTTATTTTTCTATATTTTGGACTCTATGTAATTTGGACTATATATATATATATATATATTTTTTTTTTTTTTTCGTTACCCTATAATGGAAGTCAACCAATGATCTTGCTAGGTTGGTGCTTTTAGGAATGTTTCTCCCTATCCTTCACTTTGTTTCTTTTGTTTTTCCCTTGGTGGGCTATTAGTTTATGCCCTTGTGGCCTTGTTTTCCTCGATTTTTCCCCCTAGCTGCTGCTCCTTCTGTTTGGGCAGCAGTAACTTCAATTTTTGTGTTCATTAAATGTTATATTAATACCTCGTTTATCCCCTAGCTGCTATCCCTTCAGTTTGGAAAGTTGTTCCTTCGGTTTTTGTGCCTATTAACTGCTGTATTAATGATTCTAGTAGTTGTTTGGGTGGTACTTTAATTACCTTGCATTAAATATTTTTTCCCTTTTCCCCTATATATAATGGTTGTTTTCCTACAGTTGGGAGCAGTTTTGGTAAAGAATTTTCATATAAACCTGTGGGTTTTTTAGTTTGCGAGCTAGCGTCCTTTCCCCATCCCCTCTATTATTTCATCTCGGTCTTCTACCTCTTCTTCTCTATCAACAATTCCTGCTCCATTTGTATCCTTCTTCTTCTATGTGCTTGGTGGTGTTTGCTACCACGTTTTGTTTGGTATTTGCTGGAGGAGTGTGGACTTGTGTCAGATCATTTCAGTGGTGGATTCTGGGTTAGATCTATCCTTTGAGCACCTATCCTTTATATTTCGAGCTTTGCATGTGAGGTGACCGCTTATCAGTGTTCTGAGGATGGCCTTGTTATTGTTTCTTTATGTTTACGAATTTTATAAGTTGTTTTCTAGAACTTGTTTTTATTTTTAGAATGTTTCTATTTTACTAGAAGGAAGAAGTTTTCTAATTGCTTTCCTAAGTGTTCTCCATCAAATATTTAGAAACTTAGGTTGCACCAATTTGGTATCAGAGCACTTGGTTGTCGTTCTGGTCTTCCTTTCTTCTTTATAAAAATATGGATAATTAGCAAGCTGAATGACAACGTATGTTTGTACAACAACTGGTTAACATATAACAACAAATGGAAGCAATGACTAATACCCTGACTGCATTAAGTCCAAAAGGCAAATCTATTTTGAAACAAAATGCGGGATCCAATAAGATGAAATCTATATTCCCACGAGAATATTCTAGCTGTCTATAAAACTCACTTTGGAGAACGTCTATTGATGAAGTTGGTTCTTCAATTAATCCTGATTCAGTTCATAATCTTGGTAGTAAGTTGCCGTGTTTTCCTCCTGTGAAACAACATCCTAAAAAAAAAAGAAGAAATGCAGCAAAGCTATACTCTTCAAGATGCTTAGTTTACCATTTATCCAATCAAAAATATTATGGATAAATTTTAGACTCAAACAAAAGACAAAGTTGAAGTCCCATATTGGAACAATGGAGAATATGTTATTTTTGTGAGGTAATATGATGAGGTGATGTTGTAGTATGTTGATCAACCTGTCAGCTACAAAATGCTGCTGAATGAAGTAAACATGGAAGAAGAGAAGCTAAGGCAGCCAAAAGAACTCCAATTGGGGAAACGACCATGGAGGAAGCTGCTGATATAAACTTCATAGCTCAGAAAAATATTAAAGGGAAAATGCATCTTATAGAGGATGAACAACTTGAATTGATAAATCTAGCTGCGTCAAGTAAAGGTTTACCATTCATTATTTTCCTTGAAATTGATACTTTGGTTAGCAGTATTCTATCAAAAGATGTTGAGCTATTTGAAATAGTTGGTTCAATCACATATCATGTAAAGTTTTATTTTGAGAAAAAATCCTTCCATTGTTGAGAAGATTTTAACGGGCATTGCTAAAAGCATACAGTCGTGTGGGACTTTGCCCCTCACTGTTCCTAATGATGCTGTGGATATCTGTACAACCAAAACAAAACATGGAGTACACCAACAACTCTTGGTTAGATGGAATGGACATCCTCTTGACTGACTGTTGAAGATGAGAAGTTGCAGCGTTGTCATCCTGATGGCTACCAGCAGATGACTGAGACATTCTCATCAAAAGATAAGATTCTTCCGTCAGGGGAGAATTGATGCAGTCAAGGATTATCATTCTATATTTTATTTTTCTATATTTTTTATTTTTCTGTGCTTTGGACTCTATGTAATTTGGACTCATGTATATTTTGATTTATTTATTTTGGTTACCTTTGATGGAAGTCAACCAATGATCTTGCTAGGTTGGTGATCTTAGGAATGTCTCTCCCTATCCTTCACCTTGTTTCTTTTGTTTTTCCCTTGATGGGCTACTAGTTTATCCCCTCGTGGGCCTTATTTTCCTCAGTTGCCCCCCCTAGCTACTATCCATTTGGTTTGGGCAGTTGTCCATTAGATTTTTGTGCCCATTAACTGTTGTATTAATGCCTCGTTTTCCTCCTAGCTGCTATCCCTTCGGTTTGAGAAACTGTCCCTTCAGTTTTTGTGCCCATTAAATGTTGTATTAATGCCTCGTTTACCCCTTAGTTGTTGTCCTTTCAGTTTTAGTGTCCAGCAATTGTTGTATTAAAGTCTCGTTTTCCCCCTAGCTATTGTCCCTTCGGTCCTTGTTTGCTGCAGTTTTCAAGGGAATTTTAGTGGTTGTTTGGGCAGTGGTTTAATTACCTTGCATTAAATATTTTTTTCCTTTTTCCCCTATATATATTGGATGTTTTTCTGCAGTTGGGAGGAGTTTTGGTAAAGAATTTGCATACAAACCTGTGGGTTTTTTATCTTGCGAGCTAGCCTCCTTTCCCCTTCCCCTCTATTACTTCCTCTCAGTCTTCTACCTCTTATTCTCTATCCACAATTCCCGCCCCATTTGTATCCTTCTTCTCTTATGAGCTTGGTGGTGTTTGCTGCCGCGTTTTGGTTGATATTTGCTAGAGGAGTGTGAACTTGTGCCGATATTTCAGTGGTTGATTTCGGGTTAGATCTATCATTTGAGCACCTATCTTTTATATTTCGAGCTTTGCATGTGAGGTGACCACTTGTCAGTTATTCTAATGGTGACCTTGTTGTTTCTTTATGTTTACGGATTTTATAAGCTATTTTCTAGAACTTGTTTCTATTTTTAAAATGTTTCTGTTTTACTGAAAGGAAGAAGTTTTCTGCTTGCTTTTCTAAGTGTTCTCCATCAAATATTTAGAAATTTAGGTTGCACCACATAGAAGCATATTCACTTTGCCGGATTAAAGGCTTTGCTGATCAAGTACAACGAAGTCCTCCAATTGATAACTTTAAAGACCATGACAATGATAGTTAAGTATAAAGGCGACTTGATGTACGTAGGAAACACATTGATACATCATCTAATGAAGACCCGACTGTGACGTGAAGCATGTAGAATTGAATGATTCTGTAGAGTCAAAGAATGATAAGTTGAAGAAGTGTTTCTTCTTATCATCTCTGCAAAAATACTGAAGACTTCCAGTCGCAAGTATCTGCAAGCTGTTGCAAGAAACCCATTGATATACTACCAACAGGAGGCCTTAACTTTGACACTAAGCATGCAAAGTTGAATGATTTTATGAATGATTTTGTAGAGTCAAAGAATGAGCAATTGAAGAAAAATAATATCTCATTCTATCATATCTTCAAAAATACTGAGGCTCCCAAAATTATGCCACTCTATTTGGGTCAAGATCCAGAGATCAAGGCTCGCAACTCGATGTCCTACATGTGTATCACAAATACATAGAACGCGCCCCTCAAATATACAATTCTGGAGACATAAAAGAAGTTTTTATATACCATGCGCATATCAGATACTAGGATGTTCTTGAGATGGTGAAGACCTTGCACTCTGATATGTTCGTACATCGAGAAGAATACTTTATTATAAATTGAAAATGAGGAATCTAACAATGCATCAGTCGAGCAATTGGTCTCATTATATTATGATGCCTCATCTATTACAAAAGGACTCTATGCAATCTGAATGTCCTCATTTAGTTTAAGGACTAGATGACTCGTAAATCTGATCTCTCGAAGAATGAGAAAAGGGATCTTGTATCAAAACAACGAAGTATTCTATGACTATTTTAAATACAACATTACGATTTGTCTATAAGCAAAATAGAGAATCTGTAGTAAAAACTACAAAACATGGGGTGAACTGAATTTATAAACTTACGGGGTGAACTGAATTTATAAACTTACAGTTTAACGCCACCAGATCCGCAACGTTCATGCAAGCAAATATAAGGCATTTGGAGATTCTTAAATGAAGCTCGGCGCAGTTATTAAAAATGGTTATTTGCATAGTCGATGATCACAAAAACACCCCTTTGCACTGAATGCAAATATTTTAAAATGTCTCTCATACACGCATTACAACATGTATGATAATTTATTTAAACATATCATTTAGCATCGCAAGATGCATTTAATTGTAGCAAATGCATTACATTTACATGCTAATATGTTGTGTATGCACGTGTTGTAAATTATAGAATATGAGCATGTCATCTAACATCGATATTGCATTCCAAAATGACCCCAGGCATGTACCTGTAGGATGCCGAGGATTTCATTCTAGCATGTCACTTTGACGCTATTGCATTTCAAAGTGACCTTCGACATTTACTTGTAGGATGCTGAAGATTTCATTCTAACTTGTCGTTTGACATTGCTACTACACCCCAAAATAGCATTCGACATGTATTTGTAAGATGCTGAAGGTTTCATTCCAGCATGTCATCCAACATCGCTATTATATTTTAAAATGATCTCCTACATGTTTCACAAGGATGCAAAGGGTTTCATTCAAACATGTCATTTGACAGTGCAATCATAATTTAAAATGATCTTTTGCATGCATTAGTAGGATGAAGAGGGTTTCATTCGAGCATGTCTTTTGATATTGCATTTACACTTCAAAATATCCTCCCGTACGTATTTACAACATGCAAAGGGTTTCACTCTAGTATGTCATTTGAAACTAAAATTGCACTTAAAAAATCGTATCATGCACACACGCGAATGCATAATGTAAAATGCATCTAACAATATATATCTGCATGGGCCCCGACGAGCATATTGTAGATACACACGTGACGTTTGAGGATATTACACAGGTCAAGAAAGAAATTTAGATTCAAACCAGATCCTTTGTCAGCAAATAAGAAAGAGCCGACAATATTCAACTAATAAAATAAAATTGCTCATACACCTTGATGATGACCATGTTGATAGAAAATCTCAACCTAAGAGGACTATAACCATTTTAAAATATATCCCAAATGCCCATAAAAATATAGAATTCCAAAATAACAACCCAAGACCAAGATATTTAAATTGAAATTAATCATCAAACACTTAAATCAAAAATACTCATCCACCCTCCGCAACAATTTGCCAAGATGGATAAATTAAAAAACTAATTCAGCTCACAAAAAGCTAATGTTTATTTGAAAATATCACTAGGATTCATTCTCAATCAATCTATTTCTAGTAAGGACGTGACACATGTCCTCTAGCCGATGGTTTCGCTGCCAAATGACACCACGCTGCTTACGGTTTCACTGCTAAATGGTACCGAAAGTAAACATTTATGTGAAGGACCCTTTGATCAGGAGGGATTGCTGCCAAATGGCACCATTATATTACGGCCATGGTCAAAGTCCATATGCTCCTCAACGACGTTGAATCATTGAGATATGAATTAATACTATATGATCAATAGGACACAAAGCTCTTTATTAGCTAAGATGAATTCAAATTTGTCCTCTTAGATAAATACTCATCCCACATCTACAAGGTACCCTTGGACGAAGCAAGCTATGGTTGTCGACAAGGATTCTTCTGTCAGGTTGGGTCGACTACCTCTGATTAAGTAGACTAGGAACCACAATGGCTCGGGACAGCGGAATCATGGGATCTTGATCGGGCTTATTATCATTCTCCGCACCATCCGTTTTAAGTGCAAGATGGTGAAATTTTCATTTTAGATATTAAATTTTCAAATAACTAAGCCCATATTGCTACTATACGCTAGATACTACGTATCTGTTTGATGACTAACCTTAATCGAAAGATCTCTCTCGTTATCAGGAGAGGTAATTAACTATAGGGACTTGTGCCTATAGGAAACAAGAACTTAGATCATAAAGTTCTCGCAAAATGAGGGCAAAATCTCTGGGCAATGTCTTATTTCAAAATCAATCTGCCTTCTAAAAATTTACCCTGGAACCTAATTCGTTAAAATTCTCCTAAAAGAGGGGAGGCCGGGGCATAAATTTTCAGTGCCCATAATGTTTTTAACAAAAGAACAACACATTTAGCTATCTATATTTTATGTAATTAACAAATTCTGTGGTTATTGTATTTTTTCAAACTTTTCCTCATGAATAAATTATGATGGACAAGCTATCCGTAATTTCCCTTCATGTTAAGGCATAATCATATACTTTATTACATAGAAACTTGAAGTACATGCCTTGCTCCATTTTCCTTACCACTAGGTTTATGTCATCATGGGAAACATTTTAGTTTCATTAAAAGTCATGTTGGAGGACCATATGCAAAATTGCTTCGATGCATGCAAACTAATTTTCATTTCAATTTAGTTTTTTGTTTTCATTTAGGGTATTATTTTCTTTAATACTAGGTCTATTTATAAATTTTGTCGTTTTCATTAGCATAATAGTTTATTTTTCAAAGTAACCGACTTTTATAAATATTTATGTATACTTGGATGCATTTTTATTCATAATTTTTAAATATTTTGAGCTATATTTAAAATAGCATGTGTTATGCCGTGTACTATATGCTATAGTTTCATGGGACTTTTGTGCAGAGGTGGACTATTCTTGAGAGCGAGTCTACATTCTCAGAGAAGTACTTCCATGGAAAGAAGTATGAAAACTAGCATGACAGGCATATTTGTAGAGACCGACTTCAATTTTCTTTGCTTCGCCATCTATTATCTTAAATGCACCACATATAACATCATCATTAATTTATCGTTTTTTTTTTTTTTTTTTGAAGTTTTATATCTTTAGTAGTTAACATAACTCTTGCTTGAATTGTGTTTCACTTGTTTCGTTTATTTTATAGTTTACTATATCATCAAGAGTTGTTGCATGCTTATTTAGTTTAATTACAAATATTTGAGAATCAATTGTGTTTTCATTTGTAATTTTGTATTGCATGTAGATTTACTCCTATAATGAAACAAATTAGGCAATGGTGAGATAATTCATTATGAAATTCCTCAGGACAAATCCTTAAAATTGACCAACTCTTACCATCCTTATGTAAAATACAATCTCAAACACTATATCATTTAACTCAACAACTACTAAGGCATAAATCATACCTTTTTGGCTACTTTTTTGGAGATGCATATTTATTCTAAATATTGAGTGTAATTTTAGTAGTAATAGACCTAATGAGGCGATTGTGACTTTGGGCGATCAAATTATTAATAAGAGTACACTTTTTAAATATTTTGGATCTATCGTTAGAGTGATGCTGAAATAGATGGGATATTATTAGTCGAATTCAAGTTGGATGGTTGAAATGGAGGAATGCATCGAGCTTGTTGTGTGATAGAAAATTCCACCTCAAACTTTAGGGAAAATTCTATAAGATGGTAGTGAGATCTGCAATGCTTTATGGTGCCGAATGTTGGCCATTAAAAGAAAAGCATAATACTAAGTTAATTGTTGCAAAGATGAGGATGCTCAGGTAGATGAGCGGCTTTACCCTTAGAGATAGGATACGAAATGAGCATATATGTGAAAAGTTTGGAGTAGCTCCAATGAAAGATAAGATTAGAAAGAGTCTCCTTAGATGGTTTGGTCACATTAAACGGTGGCCCTTCGATGACTCGGTTAGGAAAATAGATGTATTAGATTTAACTTTTGTTAAGAAAGGTAGAGGTTGACCTAAAATGACTTGGTTATAAAATATTAGAAATGATATTTCTTTTTAGATTTAAACGAGAATTTGACTTTTAGTAAGACACAATGGAGAAAAAAGATTCATTTAGCCAACCCCACGTAGTGGGACAAAGGCTTGTTGTTGTTGTTGTTGTTGTATGCAAAATGAAAAAAAAAACACTTCATCTAGAGTATTAGAATCTTTTGCAAACTCAAACTTACACTTAGGCTTGATAGGTTTCATAATTATCATTCTTTATTATACTTAGTAGCATATGTGTTATTCCTCTCAAAATGACAAACATCCAGATCATGAAGACAATGTCTACCCAAAATAACGATCAATGTGCTGTGGGATAGGGCTGCAAACGAACCGAACCTAGCTGAGTATGTGAGTGTTCATGTTTGTGTTCATTTAATATCAGCTTGTTCATGTTTGGTTCATGTTTGTTCGAGCTTTAGCATTTGTGTTCATGTTTGGTTCATTTAAATTAAGGAGTGTTCATGTTCGGTTCATGTTCAGTTCATGTTCGTTCGTTTAGTGTTTATCGAGCTTGTTCACGAATATATTTAACGAATTTTTTTAACTATTAAATGTTTGAAATTCTTGCAGTCTAGGGTATAGACTTAGATACGATATTAATGTTACTCCTAGTATCGAATATGAGCTTGTGAAATTTCTCCTAATATTTGAATTCTTTTTTAATTAGAATCAACCTTAAGTGTAGTTATCATACAACTCATGGCACTTAAGTTATCAATTAAACCATCTTCATAATTTTAAATTTCTCATCAAAATCATTGATTTCATTTTCTTCCACATTTTATTCAAGTCCCTACTATGAACTCACTAGCATAATGTTTAATTTGATGACACTTAGAATATGACTTCATTATAAATTTTAGAATCAGATGCAAATGCAATTGAGTTATTCTTAGTATTATCATTAACTACCGTATTAAATTATATAAATTTAGCAACTCAATTAGTTGTTATAAAGTTGTCAAAATCTCATCTCATTCATAATGTATTAAGTTATTCTAATAATTAACTCGCCTTCTAAGCGACACTATGACAATCTAAAGCTATGATACCAATTTGATGGACTGAGGGTTCAGTGTTCTAATGTTTCTAGTATGCTATGTTGTATGTAAATCATGAAAGGGAACTTAAAATTCAAAGATCTTGAACCACTAAATAAGCTATTTTTCTTAATAGGACACAATGAAGAAAAAATATTCAACTGCATGTAATGAGATAAAGGCTTGATGTTGAAATAAAGATAATAAATTTATACATCCTAAAACATATATTCACAGACTTCTTCTGAAAATCCAAAAGCTACTAGATATGTTTAACACGAGATCAAATCAATTCAATTCCATATAACCATCATATTTAACTTTGATTTTATAATAAACCCAACTTTTGAATTTACAAAAACAATAGCACAATTTATAATAATCCCTAAAGCTTGATGTTGTTGTATCATCTCCCCTAACATAAAATCTGCTATATTTAGCAGCCATCGAGTTAAGCTACTTTTAAAGTTCTTAAACGGTCGTATTTCCAAGGTTAATTACTGATGCTGTAAATATACAGGTGGTTGATGCTTTGGTACCGTTGGCTGAAATGTTTCAATATGTGAGCACACTGCGTGGGATGACGAAAGGTCGTGCTTCCTACTCGATGCAGCTCGCCAATTTCGATGTTGTTCCCCAACATATACAGAATCAACTCTCCTCTAAAGAACAAGTTGCAGCTTGATTTTCTTCTGTTCAAAGTGCAGGCATGGCTTTGCAGGTTTTTTCAAGCACTAAGCTTCCATTATTTGGAGAATTACCTTGATTTCATATTAAAAAAATGTAAAAAAAGCATTTTTGAGCATGCAATATGATGTTTGTTTTTTTATTATTCAATTACAATATTTTGTTGATCCAAAAGGTCTTGGATTTGAGGATTAGTGTGAGTGTGCTTGTATTTGATTTGTATTTTGACACTTAATTTCTCAAAAATTTAAAAAAATATCATATTTTATAGCCCTGTGACCAAGTTTGAGATTCTTTAAAATTTGCAAAAAAAAAATCCCCTTTTCAAATAGGTTGAAATCCAGCTTTTTTATTCCAATTCTGCAAGTATTTATTGCAGGCAACATATGCTTTGGCAATCCTTATGACTGACTCAAATCTATTACGGGATGAATTGGTATTTTTAAAAGCATAATAACTTCTTAAAAAATTATATTAATTAGTTGATAATTATATGTATTGGAATATGCACAAACATCTAACACGTAGATAAATAAGTTAAGAGCACAATAATAGTAACAATCATTAGAGTTTTTATATGAAAAACTTGAAAAAGGGAAAAATGGTGGCGCTTGGTATAACTAAAATTAGTCTAACTAGTATTTATATTTGGTTACAAGTGAAGCTCTTTCTATGAGGAAACATTAAGAATACATATTATATTATTGAAGGTGAAAGAGCCTTTTGATATTAGCATAATTGAAATTAGGTGTCAGAGCCGATGTAGATGGTATGTGTTAGCATTATTAATAATGATTAATAATGAAGTATGTATGCATTTGGAGTGGCTAGGTGATAATAGTCAAAAGATTGTAAGTTGAGAGACTATGGTCAAGTAATTGTGGTCAGAATGATTGGAGTCTGACAATGATGGTTGAATGATCATAATCGAGCGATGGTTGCTTGATGGCTATAGTGGGCAGATGATGGAGGTCAAAAGGATCATAATTGACAGGAGATAGTTGTTGGAAGAATGTAATCATCAGATTACAAAGATTGAAAAGACCATAATCAATGGGTGATGATGTTCAAAAGAACCGTAGTCAGACGACTATGGTCCAATGATCATAATTAGGTGTTGGTGGTTCAAGGATTGTAATCAGACAATAATTGTCCGAGCATCATAATCGGGTGATGCTAGCATGAGGACTGTGGTCAAGCATTAGTAGCAATGGTGGTCAGAGGATCGCAATCAACGAGTGATAGTGGTTAAATGACTATAAATTTAGACTTCTTGGGGGTCGGTTGGCTAGGTCGAGTCGGTAAAGTTAGCTTACTCGGGACAAATCTTAATTTTTTTTTAATTTTTCAAGTGGAATTTTTACCCGTTGATTTTTTTCTTCGGAAAACATTTCAGGCAGATTATGTTGTGCTGGAAGAACTTTTCAAACTAGTATTTTACCAGCAGAAAACTTTTCATTTTAAATATTAATTTTCGATGGATTTTGGTCATTTTCCAGCAGAAATGGACATAAATAAATTCGTCATAAATTCCAGCATGCGAATTATAGACATAAACAATTACTTTTAATATTTTATAAGTTATAATTTAAATTAAAAAAATTAGCCGCATATGCATCCTTAATGGCTTGATGGCTTTCACGCGAGGTGGGCGGGGTTTGAACACCGCCATAGGCGTTGAGCTTGGGGTTTGCGTACAGGTTGCAGGCTTGGGGACTTACGGGCGGCCTTGGGCATAGCAGGTAGGTTTAGGAGAGCCGATTAGGTTGGCTTGTGCGGCGAGCTTGGTGGGGCAAGCAGACTAGATGGAGGTAGTCGGTTGGCTAGGTCAAGTCGGTCAAGATAGCTTACTCGGGACAAATCTTAATTTTTTTTATTTTCCAGGTGGATTTTTTACCAGCTGATTTTTTTCTTCGGAAAACATTTCAGGCAGATTATGTTGTGCCTGAAGAACTTTTCAAACGAGTATTTTACTGGCATAAAAATTTTCGTAATATTTTCGACTGATTTTGGTTATTTTCCAGCAGAAATGGACACCAAAAAATGACAATTTTCCCGTAGTGGGAGGGGGAATATTTATGTTTATAGCCCAAATATGTATAATCTAGCAAGTTCCTTCAATATTTATTGTGCATTCAGGACAGTCTTCCTGACAACCATCTTTAATATATCTTCTACCAAACTTCAAAAATATTTCAAGAAACTTCATGGAAGTCTCTCAAACTCTGCATAACTTCTACTCCTTGGGTAGAGGCATAACATAATCTTGAATAGACAGTAATGATATAAAGATATATTGATCTTGACCTTCAATTTTGAGATACATATAGCATTCACCACCTCTCAATTAATGGTACAATCGATTCAACCTTTTTCATATAAATTTTTATCAGAAGTAATGCTCAGACAAATAACCTTGAATAGGTCAAACATCCATAGTAGATTTCTCTTGACATATTTCATAATAGTCAATGTAATTGAGCAACATTATGATAAACAATCTTAGATAAGTCAAACATCTTTGATAGATTTCTCTCAATCTCTTCCACATTAGTTGATGTCATTGAGCAATGCTTTGATAAACAATCTCAAATAGGTCAAACATCCTTGGTAGATTTCTCTTAATTAACCTCTTATGTATAGATTTATGCTATTGTACAACACTTTGATAAACAATCTTGGGCATTTCAAATATCTTTGGTGGATTTCATTTTTGTCACAACAGTTTTATAATCTTTTTATAAATAATTTTATTTATTTAATTTTAACGTTATGATGTTCTAAATATTTGTGATATAAGAAAGAATTAGTAATATTAAGTGTATAAGTTTCAAGGCATATCTAAAATAATCATCAAATAAAAAATATTGAATGATATTAATAGAAAATTAAATAAAATTTTGCTCAAAAGCCCTTGGCTTAAGTGGTGTAGTTTAAATTTCTAATATTGAGGTCTAAGACACTAATCTCAGCAAATGCAAGATTGATGAATTTCTCCATATCCACTTTGATTCAATATCTGTAATTGGCCTTGTGACCCTACTTATATATTTGTAATTGACCTTATAATTCACTTATATTTCAAGATCTAAAGAATTTCTTCTAGCAGAATCTTTATTTTTGAAAAACAATTATTTACAAAAATGATGACTATAAATAAAATATTTGTTCAATAGTTATTATGTAATGTAAATACAATTAAGATAGTTAAAATAATTATTATAAAGAAATTTGAAAAAAAAAATTAATTATTCACAAAAATGATTTTGAAAAACAATTATTTACAAAAATGATGACTAAAAATAAAATATTTGTTCAATAGTTATTATGTAATGTAAATACAATTAAGATAGTTAAAATAATTATTACAAAGAAATTTGAAAAAAAAATTAATTATTTACAAAAATGATGACAAATATAAATTATATGTTTAATAGTTATTTTATATGAATTAATGTTTTTAGCAAATTAATGTAAATAAATTAAGATAGTTAAAATAGTTATTATGCAATTTTTTAAATAGATATGATAATTAATCGTAGGGTTAGCCATCACTGTCTAAAAATGAATAAAGAGTAATATTTTGTCACACTAACATTTAATCACGAAAGCAATTAACAATCAAAATTTTAAAATATATAACACCGATAAAAGAACTTAAAAGCTATTATTTAACAAATATATTTGATCATATTTTTAAAAAATGTATAACAAACTATTCATATTTATTTTCGCTTCGTATAAAATTATAATTATAATTCTTCATTACAAAATTTTATACTATTTCAAAATTTAAACTAGCAAAAACTAAAGGCAAGACTAAATACATATTTTAAATTATCAATAATGACACTCTAACCTTTAACAAACTAATCATAAGATGATCCTAATTAATCTTTAAGTGAGCCGAGCTAACTCAAACGTAGCTCGTTAACAAATTCACGAGTCGAGCTTGACGGGCAATGCGTTTGAACCCAAGCTCGGTTTGATTGAGCTTATAAGCTCATTGTGCTGCTCGATTGACTTAAACTATATTCAAAAATTAATTTTAAGTTAGAACTATATAATATATTTTTAACTTTTTAAAATTATTTTATAAACCCCATTGTTTTATTTGTATATTAAAAATATTTTAAAAAATTTAAATTATAATTTGAAATTAAGAAATTGAGCTCAATAACTGAGTTAAGCTCAAACTTCCTAACTGAGCTCGAGTACTCGAGCAAAGCTCGAGATTAAAGTTTTTTTATTGAGTCATGTTCAAGCCCAGTATATGAGTTCGAGCTCGAGTCCGATAAGAATTCAACAAGTTTAACTTAATTAAAAAAATACTTAACTTGACTCAACTCATTTACACCCATACTCTAATCATTTCTCTTTCACTCTCACCTTACTCTTCATATTACTGACACTCAAATGCTTTTTGAAGGGGACATATAAACCAAAACACAATCATAGCATTATTTGTTGTCATAATTATCTCTAGGTAAAATATCATTTATTTCCCCACCCCTTCCCTTCCTACAGCACCGACTCTATGCCAATCAAAGAAACATAAAACACAAGCCATGTCGCGCGAGGGTTAGGTTAAAACGGGTTTGCGGGTTGACCCGGCAACCCGGCGGGTCAACCCGAACCCGACTCGTTTCTCAAACGGGTCAATTTCTGGAACCCGAACCCGACCCGTTTAGAAATCGGGTCGGGTCCAACCCTGAATTTTCGGGTCGGGTCCAGGTCGGATTTTCTTGTCGTGTCAAATATTGACACTCCTACATTAAGCTACCTAATTAACTAATTACCTTTATATGTTGCCTAAGCACACCTTGTGCGAGGAGAGTTGACTAATGGTCAAAGGTCTCGGCTTCTGATTGCATGCCTAATCTATTAAAAAAAAGGTGGTTAATTAAACTCAAAGAAAGATAATTAGTGCCAATATCAGAGTAATTAGTTTGATGATTAAGAACAGTACAGTCTGATAATCTCAGGCGTGACAACAAGAAGATGCCTCTTGAGAGCTGGTATCATCATGTGGCATGTGATATGGAATGATTATTTTAGCTTAAATTACTGATAGTGGCAAGTAATTATATATAGTGGGAACAGCTTTTGATTAATCGCTTATAACGGACATTTTATTGGGATTTGGTTCTTATTTGGAAAGGCCAAGTTCTATAGATAAGCTGGTGAATAATGAATTAGTGCCCCTCGGTGATTTATGGGTTGGTGTGCACATTACTCATGAGCAATTGGGATTAATATGTTTATTTCTTTAATGTTTGTATCAATAGGGAGATTGAACAAGATTTTTAAGTTTGTCTTCTCCTAGGGTGATTAAATGTCTATGTTTTCTATGTAAAAAAAAGTATTTTCTTATACATGATGATATCACTATTCATTTCTATAAAAGATGATTTTCGTATATCAATTCGGCGTGCCAAAGGTACGTGAATCAATGTATATAAGGAAATTTTATTTCGAATCGACGTCACAATAAGCATTTAGGCTTGGAGCTAATGTTGTTTTTATTGCATGCTATAATTTTTATAGCAATAGAATGAGAGAGTTTAATGTCTTAGTATTATATACAAATCAAGCGTGCACGCATATAAAAGATATTGTAATAGATACCATTTTTTCTATGTGCAAAGTAGAAAGGGAAAAATAATGGTGCTGGCCCAATTCAATTGATTCTACTAGTATTAATTATTGGTTATAAAATGATTCTATATCAGTAATTGTGAGAGGCAAGAGAGAATATAACAAATAGTAATGACACAAAATTGATTAAAAGCTCAACTTGTAACAGCATTGAGGCAATAGATCGGTATTTAAGGGATCATTTAGGATTTATTTGATGAGACGGGATTGGAGATTAAAATTTTTAATATAAATCATTATATTAACATCAAGAGTTTGGCTTGGCATGCATTGGCATTGGTGTTGACAACATGCATTTCCCTTATAGGTGATGGAGTGCATCAACGTTGTTGACGACAGCGAGCGATGGAATTAATGAGCATCATAGTAGATGGGTAATGGTGGCTGAGATACTAAACTTGGGTGATGATGGTTGTGAAATCATAGTTGGGCAATATTGCTTAAGAGGTTGTATAGTAAATGATGTTCGAGAGGCTTTCTTACTGCTTCTTAAAACAGCTTTTTAATGTAAAAATTTTATTTGTTATACTAAAAAGCTGTTTTAAGAAGTAATAAGAAAACTGTCCCAAAGGAAGCCTAAAACTGTTGTTGCGGTCTGAAAAGCAAACCGATAAAAAGTTATCCTAAATGAAATCTTAGGATTTATTTGAGACAACTTTATAGTTGTTTTGTTTTTCAGACAACAATTATAATCTTGTTTGGCTACTTTTTTTTTTTTTGCAGCTTTCTAACCTCTTTAATTAAAATTTTCTCTAGTGAAATTTTATTTTCTTCAATCATAATAATAAAGCTATTTTTTCGACAATAACTTCCCTTAGTGTCTTCTATAACTTCATCGATGGAAATCCTCCAACATCAAACTGGCAATTAGCATGGGCTAGAGCTTTCTTCTATTGTAGGAAATGTTTAGTTGGTGGAGTTAATCAAGTCGCTTGATCTACAATTTGGTGTGAAGACTGCATTGTAATCAAATTAATTAGACTTTCCCTGCACATAGAATACTTTTTACCAGTTAGATGCCGTTAAAAGTCTCATTATTTGCCGGAGTTATCATATAGAATATAAATATAACTCTTAAATTTAAATTTATTACCATTTCTTCTATTTCTTGTTGAAGACATTACCAATAATAATGAATGTATCAATGCCTCATTGGTTAGATTATAATAGTTTCTTTTTGAATGAATTTGCTGGTACCATGGAAGAGTTTTTCAATTTTGTGTTCTCGTAAATGTAGCATAAATTTTCAAATAGGATTAAATGTCTATGTTTTCCAAGCAACAATAATTATTTTCCTATGGAAGAGTTTTTCAAATAGGATTAAATGGCTATGTTTTCTATGTAACAATTGAATTGATTACACATTAAATAAAACAGCCAGTTGGAAGTCCTTACAGAATCAAAAGCTTGTCTAAAAAAAATAGCATTTGAATCAAAACCTACTAAGCCGAAGATCCAATTAATACAAAGAACAAATAGCAAAAGGATACACCAGAGAAAGAAAAAAAAAAAGATAGAAAAATAAATGAAGCTCAATGCCAGAACAACAGAACCCTAACCGGGACAATAACTTCCCTTAGTGTCTTCTATAACTTCATCGTTGGAAATCCTCCAACATCAAACTGGCAATTAGCATGGGCTAGAGCTTTCTTCTATTGTAGGAAATGTTTAGTTGGTGGAGTTGATCAAGTCGCTTGATCTTCTAAACAAAGCACTACTTTAAGTTCACCTTTTTTTGCCTCGCGCCGCTCTACTAGGGTTTGTGAGGGCTCTTTAGCTCCGGGGTGTCCCTGCCCCTCGGGGGGCTTCTCTCATCAGAGATAGCTTGTTTTCAGGGAAGTCTTTTGTTCCCTGCTCTTATTTTTTTGTTTTGTAGTGGTTTTTCGGAGTTGTTTTTTCTGCTCCCGCCGGTGGTTCCGGCATGGTTTCGTCTAAGCTTAAAGACCCTGGTTTTTTAGGGGGGTTTTCTCATTCTCGGTCTTTCCTTCAAGCTTTGGCTGGTTCGAAGTCTTCTTTTCTGGATCTGCATGTCTCCACGTTCCGTGGACTCCCGTCTCTTTAGGTTTCTGATTTGGAAATTAATGATCTTGCAGCCCCTTTTCAATTCTCCCTTGTTGGTTTTTTTCCTTCTAAAAGACCTCTGTTGGAAGCTATTCGTAAGTTTTTTTTTAATTTGAAGTTAAAGAATGAGGTTTCTATCACGATTTTAGATCATTGGCATATTTTGATCAAGTTAGCTGATGATCTTGATTACTGTAGAGTTTTCTGTCAACGTTCATACCTTGTCTTTAACTGTTTTATGAAATTGACAAAGTGGTCGCCGACTTTGGACATTGGTGTTGAGTCATCGGTGATTCCTATCTGGATCTCCTTTCCTCATCTTCGTCCCCATTTCTTTTCGCCTCGGATTCTATCTGGCCTTGGCGGTTTGTTTGGGAAACCTCTAAAAATTGATGAAGCTACGGCTTAAGGTTCCCGTCCGTCGATTGCTCGTGTGCTTGTTGAGTTAGATATTACAAAATCTTATCCTAAGAAAGTTTGGTTAGGGTCGAAAAAACAGGGTTATACACAGGAAGTTGCGTTTGATGAATTCCCCAACTTTTGTGCCGGTTGTAAATCTATAGGTCACTCGATTGGAAATTGTCGACCTTCTGCTCCTATCTCTCAGATCTCTATCCCTCCCCTTATTGTTAATTTGATTTCTGAGAAGTCCGGGGAGGGTGATATTATGAAATGTGGCTTAAATCATGTTATTAATTGAAATGATGTTCAAACTACGGTTGTTGAGGGGAGTTCTGTTTTGCTGAAAGAAGTGAATGGTGAAGTTGTTTCGGTTAATGATGGACGGGATCCTTCTACTCTTCATAGAACTGTCGAAAATTCTAATACTATTTTAGATGTTGTTTCGGCTCCTGTTGCACAGGGAGTTATAAATGAGACTTTTCCTTCTCTGATAAATTTAGGTGCTGGCGGTATTCCATCTGAATTTTGCTCGGTTGCTTTATCTCCGAATGCTAGACCTTTTCTTCCTCATGCTGTTGCTTCTGATAGCAATGTTATTTTGGCTCCGGTCTCTACGGGAAATTTTATTAATTCTGTAGGTGGTGATGTCATGACTGAAATTGGTGTTGTGGGTTCTGTCTGGGATGAGGCTCCGTCTCTTCAGAATGTGTTTTTAGATGCTCAGGCGATTGCTCTGGGGATGGAGGTGGTTTCTGTTGCGGGGAATGACGGTTCGCCTGTACTGGGTATTGTGAATTCTAATGGAGATGTTCATGTTTTAGAAAATGAGGAAGGTGGAGCTGATGTTATTGTGTCTGTTGCTGTGGATATGGCTAGAGAGGAAGGTATTCCTATCGAAAACAACCTAGTTGAGGTTCCTGTTAATGTGGTTGATACTCATAAGATGGCTAACTGTGTGGGTAATCCAGCGGGTATGGAGATTAGGAACCAGAAAAATTTGTTTTGATTGATTCGTCGGATGATGAATCGTATTCTGATTTTTATGATTATGATAATGATCTTTCCCTTGTTCGTTCTTCTAATATCGCTACTCGGGGGAAATTTTTGGGGAGAGGTTGACATAAAAGGTGATTTTGTGTGACGTCTTGTTGGTTGTCTTGCTGATTTTCCTAGGTTTTCGTTTGGCTTTGCTGTTCGTTTGGCTGCTACGAGAGGCTATGGGCAATGATGTGGTCGGGGCTCGCGTCCCGGTCGTTTTTTGCTGGTGGCAACCGTAGGTGTGGAATTTTGGGAGGCTTGTTGGGATAGTATCAACAACTTACTGGATGGTCCGTGTGGGACGTCTTAGACGCTGGAAGCCTTGATTGATTTCTGAGCTCGCGTTTAGCTTGTAGCTCTACCTGTTATTTGGTCTTTTCTTCTGTTCTGTTTGAGTTTCTGTTGTAATTATTTTTGGTTCATTAATATATTTTTATTTCCTAAAAAAAAAAAGTTTTGTTAAAAAAAAATAAAAAAAGTCGCTTGATCTACAATTTGGTGAAGACTGTTCTGTAATCAAATTAATTAGGCTTTCACTGCACATAGAATACTTTTTACCAGTTAGATGCTGTTAAAAGTCTCATTATTTGCTGAAGTTATCATATAGAATATGAATATAACTCTCTTAAATTTAAATTTATTGCCATTTCTTCTATTTCTTGTTGAAGACATTAACAATGATAATGAATGTATCAATGCCTCATTGGTTAGATTATAATAGTTTCTTTTTGAACGAATTTGTTGGTACCATGAAAGAGTTTTTCAATTTTGTTTTCTCGTAAATGTAGCATAAATTTTCAAATAGGATTAAATGTCTATGTTTTCCATGCAACAATAATTATTTTCCTATGGAAAAGTTTTTCAAATAGGATTAAATGTCTACATTTTCTATGAAACAATTGAATTGATTATACTAGTGTTTATGTTGGTTATAAATGGAATCCAAACTAGTTTTTTTTTTTAATAAAACCTTCGGAAGGGCCTACACATTAAATAAAACAGCCAGTTGGAAGTCCTTACATAATCAAAAGCTTGTCTGAAAAAATAGCATTTGAATCAAAACCTACTAAGCCTAAGATCCAATTAATACAAAGAATAAATAGCAAAAGGAAACACCAGAGAAAGAAAAACAACAAAAAAGATAGAAAAATAAATGAAGCTCATTGCCATAACAACAGAACTCTAACCGGGACAATAACTTCCCTTAGTGTCTTCTATAACTTCATTGTTGGAAATCCTCCAACATCAAACTGGCAATTAGCATGGGCTAGAGCTTTCTTCTATTGTAGGAAATGCTTAGTTGGTGGAGTTGATCAAGTCGCTTGATCTACAATTTGGTGAAGACTGTTCTGTAATCAAATTAATTAGGCTTTCACTGCACAGAATACTTTTTACCAGTTAGATGCAGTTAAAAGTCTCATTATTTGCCGAAGTTATCATATAGAATATGAATAAAACTCTCTTAAATTTAAATTTATTGCCATTTCTTCTATTTCTTGTTGAAGACATTGCCAATAATAATGAATGTATCAATGCCTCATTGGTTAGATTATAATAGTTTCTTTTTGAACGAATTTGCTGGTACCATGGAAGAGTTTTTCAATTTTGTGTTCTCGTAAATGTAGCATAAATTTTCAAATAGGATTAAATGTCTATGTTTTCCATGCAACAATAATTATTTTCCTATGGAAGAGTTTTTCAAATAGGATTAAATGGCTACGTTTTCTATGTAACAATTGAATTGATTATACTAGTGTTTATGTTGGTTATAAATGGAATCCAAACTAGTTTTTTTTTAAATAAAACCTTCGGAGGGGCCTACTCGTTAAATAAAACAGCCAGTTGGAAGTCCTTACATAATCAAAAGCTTGTCTGAAAAAATAGCATTTGAATCAAAACCTACAAAGCCTAAGATCCAATTAATACAAAGAACAAATAGCAAAAGGAAACACCAGAGAAAGAAAAACAACAAAAAAGATTGAAAAATAAATGAAGCTCAATGCCAGAACAACAGAACCCTTACAGGGACAATAACTTCCCTTAGTGTCTTCTATAACTTCATCGTTGGAAATCCTCCAACATCAAACTGGCAATTAGCATGAGCTAGAGCTTTCTTCTATTGTAGGAAATGTTTAGTTGGTGGAGTTGATCAAGTCGCTTGATCTACAATTTTGTGAAGACTGTTCTGTAATAAAATTAATTTGGCTTTCACTTCACATAGAATACTTTTTACCAGTTAGATGCCGTTAAAAGTCTCATTATTTGCTGAAGTTATCATATATAATATGAATATAACTCTCTTAAATTTAAATTTGTTGCCATTTCTTCTATTTCTTGTTGAAGACATTACCAATAATAATGAATGTATCAATGCCTCATTGGTTAGATTATAATAGTTTCTTTTTGAACGAATTTGTTGGTACCATGGAAGAGTTTTTCAATTTTGTGTTCTCGTAAATGTAGCATAAATTTTCAAATAGGATTAAATGTCTATGTTTTCCATGAAACAAAAATTATTTTCCTATGGAAGAGTTTTTCAAATAGGATTAAATGTCTACGTTTTCTTTGTAACAATTGAATTGATTATACTAGTGTTTATATTGGTTATAAATGGAATCCAAACTATTTTTTTTTAATAAAACCTTTGGAGGGGTCTACACGTTAAATAAAACAGCCAGTTGGAAGTCCTTACAGAATCTAAAGCTTGTCTGAAAAAATAGCAATTGAATCAAAACCTACTAAGCCTAAGATCCAATTAATACAAAGAACAAATAGCAAAAGGAAACACCAAAGAAAGAAAAAAAAACAAAAAAGATAGAAAAATAAATGAAGCTCAATGCCAGAACAACAGAACCCTAACCGAGACAGCAATAAAGATGGAGGAGCCAAGACTAGCAACACAATAAACAGAGCAGCATTCCAAGCAACAATTCACAAAGCAAGATCTGTAAAAGAAGGAACCTGCAAGAAAGGAAGACAGTCGAACCAACACACCACAAACTACCAGCTCATCAAGTCACCCACCAGTAACAAAATAGCTAACCAACAGGATAAACAACCCTAAAACCAACCAAAAGCTCACACCTACACTCCAAAACAAGAACAACAGAGAATCAACCTACAAAAACAACAACAGAAGAAAGCTAAAAGAAACCCAAACCAAAAAATAGGAAAAAAAAAAAAGCCCAGCCATCAAAATGCTGCAACAAACTGCAAAAAAATTACTTCCTCTTAGACTGCTTTCCATGCCTCTTACCACCAAGACAAGAGAAAGCTTTCTGAGCAAGACGGCCAACATTTAAACTATACATCTCATGGTCCACGGGGTCATCTAAATCACCAACATCCCCACAAAGTGAAGAAGCAAACCCTTCAAGTCAGTCAGACTGAACCAAACAATTATCATTCATGTTCAATAACAATTGAGCATTTAATTCATCCTTAGAAATTAAAGAAATCGGGACAAAAAAGACATTGTGAATCGTAATTTTTGGCTAGAAATCCATATTCATAGATGGAACAAGAGAGACATTAAAACCATTAGAGGGGCTAACAACGGGCTCATCAAAATCCCCAAAAGAGCACTCCCCAAGTTTCAAGCCGTAAGGAACAGAGTTATCACTGGAATCATTAACCGCGGAATCAACATCAAAAACATCGCTAAATTTAGAGGAAGGGTTAAGAGAAGCAATAAGGTTAGTACCACAATTATTGACTTCTAGATTACCACGACCATTATCTATATTATCACAAGCAATAAGAAAAGGCTAAGAAACATTAGAGGAAGCCTCAACCTCCATATCACAACCAACATCATCTCCAAAAACAACATCACAATTACCACTATCAACTACCTTAGAACTAACGATAATATTATCCTCATGCACCGGTAATTCTAAGTTATCCTTCATATCCATAGATACAGTGGCCTTTCCAACCGAGTTAACTTGGTTAATAACAATAGGATCCTGATTAAAATTCTCCTCGGTATCCTTAACACCAATATTCACCTCAGAAAGACCAAGATTAGGAGCAATATAAGTGGCATTCACTGGGGTAGAACATAGGGTACTTCATTCGCCCAGCAAATGCCCGATTCATTTAAATGGTCACAAAAAGAAGGAAAAGTTTCCATCTCGACAAGTTGCACATACCCAAACTTATTGGGACCAATCCACAGTTTATCATGGTAGTTTTTTTTTTTTTTTTGAAATGTTAAGTTCAACCAAAACCCGAGCAATAGAAGGGCGGGAACCAACATATATGTCATTGCCGACCTATAACGGATGACCAAACATATAATCGAGGATGTGGAGGATACCTGGAGAAAAAATATTTGGCCTTAAGTTTGGGAAAGAAATTCATATAGGTATAATAGGTGATTCAACACCAATATAAAATAGAGGAGACCATTTGGTCAATTTTATATGGCAGTTGTTACAAAGTAAGATTTGTGAGAAAAAACTCTTCTATAGTCCATATCGTTCATTAGCTTAATCAACACATGAGACGGAATGAGCAAGGTAATAGAAAACTCACCAATGAGTTTAAGGTTAGAAAAGAACTTACGAATAGAGTCAAGGGCTAGCCGCCAGGAAGGAAATTTCCCAACCAGCATAAATTAAAGAGGAGCCGTAAGCAAAAGGACCTCCTCTTCTGAAATCCATAAATGGGGCAAACCATGGTCAAATGTTGATTTAAGCTCAGGGAAACTTCCATCAGAGGAGAAAATAGAGAGAACATTTAGAAATGAATGAGATTTCTTTGACCCATCTAAAAACCCTGGATCCCACAATTGATTCAGCGCCATTCTGACCACAAAGGGTCATAGGTGGATGAATAGAGAGAAAACAAATGGTTACCAAGATAGAGATAAAGGGAGGAAATAAAAAACTACCCAAAATAGCTGCAAAACCGGTGGCCTCTGCCACTGGAGGAAGAACCCAAACACACGAAAGAGGAAAGCCCAAGCTTCAGGGAAGTTATTTGATTTGACTCTAGGAATCTGTACCACTTGAGAGGCCATTAATTAAATTTAGATTATGTGTTAGGTTTAATTTCAGTGTTTAGGATTAAGGAGAATTATTTAGTCAAACCAACTTTTATCATAGATTAAATGTGTTGAGCAAGACTCTTTGACTCAATGAGTGGGCCTTAGAGTAAGTCAAGGGTCCCTAAGTTAGATCCTAGGTTTTTGGTAGGTCTTAAGGTTTATGGCAATTTGGGCATTTTTAAGATTTTTAAGATTGTTGGATTTTTATTTGTACTTGACCTAAGGTTGATTTGAAGAGTTCAAAATCTATTAAGGAAAACTAATTAAGGACTGTCCTAAGGCTCTTGGGTGGCTTTTAGATTAGGTTAACTAGACCATAGATGATCCAATTAGACCTAAGGCCTATCTAGGGTTTCTTTTAGGCTTGAGCATTTGGAATTTCACTTTTACCTATTAAAAATGGCATTATAGATGGTTGAATGTTTCTTAATAGACTTAGAAAGGTCAAGTTTAGACTCCTAAGGGACTTGGGCATCACTTAGGACACACTAAGGTTAACCTAACTAATATGTCTCAAGAGTCTAGTATAGGGTATGACGTACCCTAGGGTTTTACCATTTTTTTTATAACTAAACAATGCTAAGTCTTTAAGAATCTAATTATGAAGGGCTTATGAAGATGGTAATTCATGGGTCAAAAAATAAACATCGTCAAAAAAATTCAGTCAAAAATATTTTTGGGGTATTTTTCAATAGATTTATAATCACAATTTGCTTTAAAAAATATTTCAAAAATGTTATTTAGCCTGATTGAGCCCGTGAACACGCCTGCAAACTCCACGAGCCCTTAATCCTTCTTATACTCTACGTGTTGCAAATTTGATCCAAGCACTGTGATTTTGATGATACCAAATATTATTGTGTCTGCTACTGCTTTCTCCTAATTCTATGATATTTTGCTTTATTTTATGTGTACTAATATTTTTTGAATCAGTCCACCATTCACTTGAATTCTAATCAGCTCAAGACTAGGTAGACATGGGGTTACAGTCAGTTTCATTTTGTTATGTATTTTTTTTTTTTTTTTGCATTCTTGAGTTGTATAATTGGGTGGATATTTGTGCTGAGTAGTCTTAGACACATATAGGGGGAGAGAGAAAAATATTTTTTAGAAAGTTTTTTTAAGTATATCGTACTATACAATTTTGACTTCGTACTATATGACCTTGCTTCATATTGTATGATTTTAATTTGTATTGTATGATCTATTATGCTCTATAAAAATCCTAGCTTCCAAAGGTTAAGGAACATACTAATTATTTGATGATCGTAAGTATGATTTGGTTCGTACTTTACACCATAATTAAAATCTTCTTAATTTATCCCTCGATATCAGGCAATCAAATCATGGATAATTATTGTGACAGAACATATTGTATGATACAGTTCGTACAATACAATTGATGGTGTATGAAATTGATCATCCCAGAGATCGTACTGAACAAAATCCATGATTTTTTGTCGATCGTACTGTATGATGTCCATAGTACTAGAAGAATGATATTGTACGAAGTTGGCCGTTCCAAGGGTCATCCCAAATGAACAAAAAATTTCTACAGTTCGTACCATACAAAGTTTATATCATACTATATAAATTGTTATAAATGTTGAATAGTTCATTTGCACAACCTTGCTGGACAAGTCTGAATTATACTGATCGTACGGTATGATACACATGTCATACTGTATAAATAGAAGCTAAACACATTGAAATTAGAGTTTCTTGAAGCCCACTACTTATGGTTTTCTAATAGTCCTAATAGAAAATCTTTGGCTGTTGAGACTTCAGGAGAGAGCTGTGAGGGAGAGAAGAATTAGAGCTTTGTGAGAGAAGAGAGAGAGAGAGAGATTTTGTGAGAGAGAAGTTGTGAGGGGATTCATAAGTCTGCTCCAAGCAAGAATCTTGCCTAGTATTTATAAACGTCTTTCTGGATTCTCTATTGGCTCTGAAGAAGAAGTTCTTCAGCAAAGATCGTGGTTCTCTGACCATTACCTAGAGGATGAAAATAGTGTCCTGGTTCTCTAACCATCACCTAGAGGATGAAAAAAGAGTTGTGATTCTTTGACCATCACATGAAGGGTGAAAATAGAGTTGAGGTTTTATGCTTGTAAAAGAGTTACGGTTCTCTGCCGCACCGGGGTGGTGAAACAGTATTTGTACAGACTTCTCCATCTTGTTGTAGGAGTAATAAGAGAATCACTATTGTTTAGTGCAATACTTAAAGAGGGAGTCTCCATGAGTGGATGTAGGTCAGATTGACTGAAACATTATAAATTCTGGTGTGTTCATTCTGATTATTTTCTGCACTTTATTTTATGTAATTATATGTGTGGTTAAAAATTTTGATTTATTTTGTTGTTGTGAAATTTACTTATTTATGTATCCGCTATATTGATTATCGTGTGTGGGTTTGAAAAGTTTTTAAAGAAATTCAATTTCACTAATTTTTTTTTTTAAATAACCAAATCACCCCCCCTCTTGGTTAGCTTATTACCAGCGGAATTTTCGGCAGCTTTCCGACGGATGTTTTGGCGAATTTTTGACAGATTACAATGAAATATTTCTAACATTTTTTTGCAGATTTTCTGACAGAATTTCCTGCAGATTTCCAACATATTTGTTACCGACAGACTTTTCAAAAAAATAACATTTTCATGGTTTAAATAATTAATAATTTTATAGCTCATTTTAATTAATTATTAATTTAATAATTTATTTTAATTAATTATTAAATCAATAACTTATTTTAATAAATTATTAATTTAATAACATATCTTAATTAAATAATTAAAATAAGTTGTTAAATTACTAATTAATTATATATTGATTTAATAACTTGTTTTAGTTTTTGCCAGATTTTTTTTTTCGATGCTCGTTTTTAACGGTAAAAATATTTTACCCGAAAATCCGCCGGAAAACCATTAAATCTGCTAGAAAATGTTGATTTTTCGTTAGAAAAATCAGCCGGTAATACGTGATTTTTTTGTTATGGCATTGGGTTAATTCTTAAAGGTCTAATAAATTTCACGAACTTTCACTACGAGGATGTGAACTAGGCCCGCCTGTGAACTCTGCGGGCCTGTGAACCAAGCCCACCCGCGCGATCTCATCTATGTTGTGCGGGGTTTGAAGCCCGCCCATTTCAAACCCAAGTGCTATCCAATGAGCTGCGATGCATAAAATGTCATATTAGATGCATTTTTTTATTTAACTTATACTTCCTTAATAATTAGTTTTAATACATAATATGTTCAGATTATTAAATCTTTTTCATAATAACTAATAGATAATCTAATTAATTTATCTTATTTAGTTAAATTAACATAATAATAATTATTAAAACTTTTAAATTTTTTAATTCAACAATATTTAATTTAATTTAACAAAATGAATAATGTTAAATATTTATAATATTAATTTTCTAGAAAATTTAAAATTTCGTCAAAAATCCTCAAGAATTTCTTACGTATTTATTTTCGCTAAAAACTCTGCCGGAAATTAGCGTTTTTCTTGTAGTGCAGCTTAAGGAGTGAAAGTATTTGTCTACTCATCTTAGGTGATTATTATAGAATATCCATCTCATCGAGTTATGACTAAGAGTGAATTTAGAGAAACAGTTGACCATTCTACATTCCTTTGCCATATTGAACCAAGAATAAATATGAAGTAATAGAAGTTGAACTTTAGGTAGTTGTTAGAAGTTGTTATGTTATTGTTATCATTCATAAGTTTTGTTGATCTCGTATTCTATAAATTCACTCTAAAACTTTAGGTTTTAGACTATCAAATGGATGTTAAAGTACTTTTTTAAATGGAAATGAAGAGAAGGATGTTTATATAAAACAACCACTAAGTTTTGTTGATCTCATATTCTCATATATCTAGATCATTTTTACAAATTGAAGAAGGATTTCTATGGATTGAACAAGAAGCCTAATACAAATTGTACGTGAAATCCTAGATGTGGAGGATACTTAAGCGTGAATACAGGCTACAACCAAGGAATAGTAGATTTGGAGAAGGCAGTGGAAGAAGAAGAAGAACAAGAAGAATCATGAAATGATCGTCAAAATAAATATTTATAAGCTTTTTCTAATAATGATAATGTATGCATGAATACAATAATCAATTTAACCAATTATAACTAATGTGCAAGTTCAATAAGATTGAGATCAATTGAGTTAGCTGTTTAATCCTATTTATTCTTTTTTAATCCTATAATGAGAAAAGAATTGGAGAACAATTGTGCGCACATTTGACTCAAAAATAAGTAATTTTAAACATTTAAATAAATATATATAAAAATTTTAGTTGGATCTCCACTTTTATAGATAAACTAATCAAATTCAATATAGTGCTATTTATTTTATTTAGGTTTGTTTGAGAAAATTTTTTTATTGTTTTGTAAAGTTGTTGCATGGAAAATAATTTTTAAAGTTGTTGTTGAAAATTTTTTTCTTTTACAAATTTTTTTGAAAGTAAAGAGAAAAAAGCATCCAAACAGAAATTTTAGTTGCAGCCCTAAAAGCAAAGCAATTAAAAAGCTTAGGCTTCGTTTGGGGTAGTTTTTTTTAACCGCTTTATATATTTGTTGGAAAAAAAAAGTAACTTTTTAAAGCTGATTTAGAAAGTAATTTCTTAGTACAAAAACTTTTTGAAAGCAGTGAAAAGAGTGACTATATAGAATTATGTTTATGATATGAAAAGTAAAATAATAAGAAAATTATTACAAATGAAATCTTAGTTTTTAATATTTTAATTTATCTACCTAATTAAATATTTATGTGATTTATAATATAGCTTTTCTTTAAAAAGAAATTTATCTCAATCTGCATATGGGAGAAGAAACCGGCCAAATCTTCTCTAGTGTTGTAGTTGGACCCACCGGGCCCCATCTAAGGTTGCTGGGCAAATCATAACAATACGTAAAGCAAAAGCGTAGTGGGCTACATCGTTTCAAGTATTTCCAACATATTTCGCTCATCATTATCATCATTGCTTATTTACTTTTCTTAATCAGCCTTTTTTTTTTTTGACGTATAGGCCGATTAAGTCAAAATCTACACACAAATCACATACGAAACACTTGAATTCAAGACATATTAATTGGTAGCAAAGCTCCCAACCAACTGACCATGCTGAGTTCTGTGTTATTCCTTAGAATGTAGGCATATCATACCAGGAATTCTGGCAGTACCTATGCACCACCGACTAATTGTCAAAATATGCAACGTGGCGCGTGTTTGACGCTCCCCCAAAGAGGTAAAGTGATGTGTTTTTTAATCAGAATTTTTTTGTTCCAAACTCCGAAGTATATCTATTAGAGTATATTAGACAGTGTAGAACTGTAGAGGTAGACAGAATGATGGATGCAGTTCTTCTTGATGTGTTGGTTTGAAGCTTTGACTCTCAATCAAGAGGTTTTGAGTTCGAAGTTTATGTGTGTGATATGTGTGTAAGTTTATCTTAATTTACTCAAAAGCTCATATGGGACTGTATAGAAAGAGAGTTGGGAGAGATGGTGGGCTAAGAAAATATTCACGAACACTTCAAATTATGGGGTAAAATAGTCTTGTATAGAAAAACATAATTATAATATGTGACGTTGTAAAAATCATACAAATATATAACTGGAAGAAGATGACTGAACAAATAATTATAATATGCGAGGTTGTGAACAAATAATTATAATATGTGAGGTTGTGAAAATCAGATCAAATTAATATATAACCAGAAGAAGATAATGCATGTTCAAGGTTCATGTACATGAAGTTATCAAATGTTTGAACAAATAATTATAACATACTGAGGTTGTGAAAAAATAGATCAGATATATAATCGGAAGAATGATGATTTTCATAGTTTAATAGATTGACTAGGATAGAATTGAGGATTGAATTGGATGACATAATAATAATGTAAATAAAATTATACAATAATTAAAATATTTTGTAAATGCCATAATAATAATATAACAATGAAAATTTGTGACTAAAAAGTAAATATAATTTATAAATAAACAATATTATTTTGGAAAAAAACAATATTATTTTGTAATTTAAAGTTTAAACATCTTTAATTTTAAAATTGATTCATATTTAAGATAAACTTAATTCACAAATAAATTTATAAAGTTAATAAATTATATTATATTGTTATATATAATTTACACCCATAGAATCTATACCAAAATTATATTATAATTTTTAATCTTTATATCTTCCATATCAAATCAATTATCATTAATAAATAGATGCCGAGGGCGCAAGCGTCAGGTGGTCCAGTAGAAATTCGGCCATTCAGGCGGAGGTACTGACGAAAGGATCCGACGTCAGGCGGTGGTTCTGGCGAAAATCCAGCGCAGGGTCCGGTGGAATTTTCGGCATCCAAGCTGGTGGTCCTAATGAAAGTCTAGCGTCAGGCGGCTGGCCCTTAGGAAATCCTGCTTAAGGTGGTGGTCTTGCAGAACTCCGCGTCAGGCGATGGTCCGGCAAAACTCCGACGTCAGGTGCTGGTACGGCATAACTCTGGCGTCAGGTGGTGTTGGCGGAAATCCGTGCGGTGGTCGAGAGTGACTCGAGGCCAAAAGCGATCTCCGATCTCTCTCTTTTGATCCTTGCTTAGGGGGTCCCCGTTTTAATGAAATAGGCAGGGTTCTATTTATAGATTTTTAGGTGCATGGCTTTGTAAATAGATGGGACCAAGGGTATTTTGAGAGTGGTTTGGATGGACGGCTGATGTTAAATCCCTTGATCATAGACCCATTAAATTGGTTCAATTTTGAATGTCTAGTGATATCATAATTTACCCACGATATTGCGCTCGTTGGATTCGTCTGTCAAGCCACTCAATCGAACTATAAAGGCATGTCACGTTGGAAAACGTTTGAATCCAAATTGTGGTTTGAACCTTCCATCAACGCTTTGGGTCCTTGATTTGGACCCATTCGACTCTGATTGACTTGAATTTTGGTGTCATTGCGGTTCGTATTTTCGAGATGTTCAAGTTTGACTATAAGTTTGTTGAATTCGGAGTTCGGTTGTCTCAGTTTTTAATTTTGGAAGTTTCCAATATGATTTTGCCTCGAAAGATTCATGCCCGATCAAGATAATTTTTTTGAATGATTATCAAAGATGATCATTGATAGCATTGACGTATAATTTTACTTTATCTTAACAGTGGAAAAAGGAAATTAGAAATAAACCAAAGTGGAAGGAAAATAGCTCAAGAATCTACACGCAGGCGCTTGAAATAGAATTTGGATTCTTCAAACCTTGTGGAAATCTCCAACTTAAAGGAACTGCATGGTGAAGTAAGCATCTGAGTATGGAAGGATTCTGTTTATGGATGATTGTAGCTTTCATTTCCTGGATGACCTCGAATATTATCTAATACTTTGTCGCAGTCTCAAACTTCATTGGGCTGGATAGTTCAAGGCCATCCCCTTTACTATGGAAAAGTAATTATGCCAAAACTTAATTTTGATATAATGTACTGAGCATAGCTTCCAGCTTCATTGATTAAACTTGTATTTACAAAGTTTTTTTCTTCATCTAGTGGCCAATTTGGTTGTACTTTTGCCTTGAAGGATCCATCTACTATTCTTACTAAAAGTTATATGGCTAAAAGGACCATATTTTTACATAAGATGATATGTAATATATTTCTTCCTCACTGTTGATGAGCATTTTGTTTGTCTAGGAGCAAGTTTTTTATAGAGTTGTTATGTGTCAGAAATGATTTTAAGTTGATAGAGCTTTTTGTTGTAGTTCTTTCACAGTTGATTGCTCATTTTTTGCACACAAATTTAAAAGAAAGATTAGTTTGTGCCAAATGAGTGTTTTCTTGGCAAGGCGCTAAGCCTTTTTTATTGGCATGCCTTAGAGAATGGTCCAGAAAACTATCCCCTCAAGTGTTGATAGAATCCCTTGGAGGTGGTCAGCAAACTCAAAAGAAGGTATGTTTTGGATTACCATTTGCTGGAGCTACTGTGCGTACCATATTGATGTACCATCATTGTCATTAAAATTAGGTTCTTTGATTAATACTGGCATTCGTGTACAATCTTTCTATTACAGAATAAATCTTGAGTATAATATTCCTTTTGTCTTGAAGAGATCTCTAGTAATCCTCACCCTATTTGAATATGGTACCTTGACTTAGCAGTATTGAACCCCACTAAATGGAACTGTTAAGAACCTTTCATGGGTTTTCTTTACCTTTTTAAATGAACATATTTACTTATCTTCACTATCTATTGATTATTGTTTGTTATTCCTTTTGCCAATCGCTGCACATTTGTAAATCATAGTTTTGTATAGCATCTTTTTGTTATGTTTCAACAGTAATTGCTTTCTTTTATCTACCTTTTTTTTTTTGTCTTTTTAATTCCGAAGTAATTCTATCCTCTAAGTTTTCTTGTTGTTTTGTATTTCCATTGCTTGAGGATGCTCAACCCAGCCATGTTTAAATTTTTAATAAATTTAATTCGTTTGAGTGTCATTACAATATGGTTGATTGAAACAGTTTCATGTAGATATGATTTTGATAAAATTAATAATGTAGTTGAAGTACTTAAACATCATTGGTTGTGAATTTATTATTGTAAACTATTTTGATAGGAAGATAGATGTAATTTCAGTCAAAATAGCAAACAACAATAAAATAGGAAAGAAACAACGCATCAAAGACTCTTTTTATACAAAGATATATGAAAGAAAATAGCAATATATAGCTGGATTCTATCAAATTAGCAATTATATAGCTGGATTTCAATTGGAGAGGAAAAAGATTGGCTCTCCCAAATCCCTGGCCATTGGCTAAAGCCCTCACAAAACCTAGAAATTCTAATTTCAGCGAAAAAAAAAAGCACCTCCCAAAAAACTCAACCCTAGGGTAAAAATCTACTTGAACAAATACAATTCCCCAAAAACTTCGCCAAAAATAGCCCCTCCTCCCTCCTCGCACGCCCCCTTCTGTATTCGAGTTTTCCTTCCCCAGCGCCAAATTCCAAACGGCAGGGCTTTAGATGCAAGGTGGGATTTTCACTTGCTGTCTGCCACATGGTTGTAAAGAGTGTCGGTCTATAAGGGACTGGTCCATCCAATACCTCTCTCCTCAAAGACTCGTCTTGTTCTCAAGATAGAAAAAGACGAAAAACTAATGCTTCATCCTCTTTACGCTCCCATGTGGCTTCATAGTCGGATAGATTCTTTCATTTTTACAACACTTCCTTAATTCCTTTCTCTCCCTGGTTTTCCCTTATTTCTTCTTAGCTCATGGTTCCAACACCACATCCAAATTCTTTGTCAGTGGCCACGGATAAACTCTTGATGCATGATTCACGATAGCTCCCTCAACTATAACACGGGAACACAATGCTATAATTGCAATCAAAAAGGTAACCTTCCAATAAATAAGGCATTGCTACAATCCTTTTCCAATATCTCAAAGGAGCAAAGTACTTCGAGGCCAACTTTTCATTTCCTCCTATTAGCTACCATCATTTGTTCTATATAGAACAGAGCTTTAAGTATATCTCCTATCCCCTATCTCAATGGATGTCCTTCATGCTGCCCATTTCGCCTGCTTCTCATGATTTCTTTATCCCTCAACAAATGCCTCTTTAATTTCAAAAACACCCAATCCCTCTCCTCCAATTACCATTCAAATCGACGAGATTGGTGTGCCACTCTACTCAAAGTACACAGTGAGGTGGTACTCTCTTTACAACACTTGAAAGAGTCATCTAATTTCATTACTTAACTTTTCAAACAGCAATGTATAATTTAAATTATTATATTTTCACTATTTTAATGAAAATTTAATTTTTTAAAACCAAAATAATTTAAAGTTGCTATTTTTTTCCTTTACACAAATTTTCACAAATCAACTTTATAAAAAAGATAATCATCCCAAATAAATGTTTAGTTCATTTTTTAAAGATTTTTCTACTTTTGAGGAAACATAAAATTATTTTCAGAGGTAAATGATGGGCCATCACTCGCCGTGCTCCTCCAAAATGCCAAGAAAAATTTTCAGCATGAAATATCTAAATAAAAGCCTTTGGATAAAAAAAAAAAATAGTAAATGCACGATTTATGACGTTCCTATTAAATTGCTCAAATGAGGTAACCAAAAAGAATAACCAGATATTCATTATCAAAATGAAGAGAAGAAAGCCTCAATCAAGCTTTCCTATAAAAGCTTTCCTGTTTGGCTAAAAACTTAAAGCCAGCAGCATCTACACTAACTAAATATTTATAAGAATAGAATTAAGCCTGAACAAAACATTAAACAAGCCCGAAAACATAATCATTTCAAAAAAACTCTTTTTCTTTGTCCACTGGAAAAACCACCCTTTCAGTAGCAAATGGGGCACTCTGCACAATAACCATCAGCTTTGGAAAATGTTTTACTAATTTTTTAAAACAATTTTCTAATATACAAAATTTCTGTAAAAAAATTTCTGTTACAAAAATTTTTGAACTTAAAATTTTGTACTGAAAAAAATGCTTTAGAAATCATTAAAAAAGCTGTCCCCAAACGAGCCTGAATTTGTGGACCCATGACCATCATTTTGCAATATAACTTCGCTTCATGCAACCAGCTTTTGAGGTTGATGGTAAAAAAATGAAGAAAATTGCTCCATTCGTGCTCATAAGATACTCTTTCTTCAACGGTGATTATATCCTTAAAAAATGGGTGAACCGCACAGTGCCAAGTCTATGCACAGCGCGGCCCGCTCGATAAAAACTCTTGCTACAAAAATGAAATTCATATCCTTATGGAGATAATAACCTGCAGTATCCAGTAAATCAGCTGTTTAGAGTCGTAATATAAATAAATAATAGGGATGAATTATTCTGTGTGGATGCCAACCGCCGTCTAGAACCTAATGAAAATACGCCATTGCCACCCCCTACTTCGATACTGCTATGTAAGGTGTTCGCACAGAATAATCTCTCAATAAGGACATTGTATTCACGTTGTTGTCTGCTGTGTGACATAAAGCTAGCTTTAGATTAAATGATTAGGTTCGTTTGGGACGGCTTTTTTTGCTCTTAAAGCAGCTTCCTAAGCCCACAAAAATTTAATTTTATATATTAGGAAGCTGCTTAAGAAGCCAATAAAAAAGTTGTCCCCCAAACAAAACCCTTAGTTTGGGGACGGCTTTGCTTGCTGCTTCTTAAAGGCCCCAATTTTTTTACACCCAAAAAAATAAAATTTTACTAAATTTGTTAAAAAGCTGCTTTACGAAGCATTAAGAGAAGCCCATTCCCAAAAAAGCCTAAATGCGTAATTCTTGTCGGTGAAGAACGTAGGAAAATTGAAGATGACAAGTGATTAAAACAAAAAAAAAGTGTTGCTTAATTGCCACGCTACTTCCAACAGAAGTCTGGAATGATCTGCTAATGCATGATTTGAGTTGAGGTGATCCAGTAGATGATGTAGAACCCCAAATCCTGACCAATGATTTTCTTGCCACCCCTGCACGGCAGAGAACCATATCCTCTTCAAATAAATTCGTCTAAAAATAAATGTTGCATTTTTGTTTATGGAAGAAAAATGCTTCTCAAGGCAGGTAATCATATTGTAGAAAATAATCTTTTGATGCAATCAAGCTAATATTAGTTTGTTTAATCGGTAAAAAATATTCATTTGCATGCAATAAAAAACATTGCAAAATAGGTCTGTGCAAATGATGATTTAAAGCAAAGAAATTCAATGAGAGAATCAATACAATTCGATTCATGATTGACGCCACAACAAGAAAGTGGTAGTAATTGCTTATGACTAAAATTAATCATATTCACAGACAATATGAATTATATAGAACAAGAGCATAAGAAAATTACAAAAAGCTAGGCCTAAAGTTCACATTAAGGAGATGAATTCCATGAAAATTAATAGTTCATTTGCCACTGCCACTTGAGAATTCAACATCCAACCCATGCACAAAAGGTACAATAAATAAAATAATTTAAAAGTCAAAAAAGAGTTACCAAAAAGTACAGGCTAGATAGAAACTCATACAATACTCCTTCGGCAAAAACAAAAAGAGACGCGGAGGAAATATCATCTCTAGTAGGATCATGCCATGCATTAAGAGCAAACCTTAAAGTATTAAAAGCCCAAAAAAGAAAATAAAGATGTAGCCCAGCCCCTCAGCCCGAGAAGGTTGAAGGTAAACCCCATGCTATATTTATTAAGTGAGTACCAACAACGTAAAGCTAGAAAAAACTCCCAAAGCTAAGTTACACTGGCTATTAGGAGAGTTGTGATGTAGAACATCTTAGTTATGCATACCTTAGGAATAGCTTATCAATTTGTTACATGCCTTCTTAGAGGTTTTCTATGATTAGCTATAAAATTAAATTATAATAGTAGGATGAGGATTGATTAGATCATATAACTCTTTGAAGTTTAAGTTTGTATTTGTTCCCGGATTATGAATTCCTTTTACATTTGATCCAATCTTCCGCCGACTGCCTACATATGTTGGCGTAACGTGAAAAGCAAATATGCAAGAAAATCACAAAAGAAACATGTGGATTTTAAACAGGTATAGTCTGTGACATACATAGTAATTTAAGAAAAGAAATCAACAACTTTGTGATTATACAGAGATTATGAGAAAGGTCAAATAGCCCAAAGAAGACTTCTGCATTACCTTCATTCTGCCTTTTATAGCTCTTATCATGAAAACGCTATAGATGTTATCTTGGGATGGACCAAATGAACAATTGCAACTCTTGATGTATGGAGTTTCTTATGTAGGTTTAGTTAAATAACATGACTGCAATGGTTGAACGAATCATCCAGACATGTTGGAATGGACAATGCATCATTGCAACTCTCATGATAGCATTTTCGTATCATGGGTGACTTTTTAGTTGAAATAGGCATGTCTGAATGTTGAACAATCAACTTTATTAACGGTTAGGCGATTTATGATTGTTTAGCCTAAACAAAAAAAAAAATTGATTATGCTACTAATGAGTGAGCTTTTAGTAGGATTGAATACCTGTTCAACTGAATTCTACCAAACCAAAGTATCAGAGCGAAATACGGATAAACCTAAAATTTAATTCCACCATTGTGATGCTCTTGATATGATGCTCTTGAATAGCGTCAAATATTAATTGCAAGTTATAAGATGTTATCGCGTTCACATCAGACTAAAGAAGATGTATCAATTTTGCACAAATATATTTTAAGTTTCAAATTCATATTCTTTTTTCATTCAACTAGGCAAACTTTTGCATTTTTATTTGTTAAGTTTGTTGTATTTGTTTACTATGTTCATATTCATGCCATTCAATTTTGTTCCAACATCGCCTCCAACCCACAATTTGAAGTGGCCGATCTATTCCAATTCAAAATTTTTCAAGTAATCAATAGTGCATCCACATGGCAAGGAGCCAAAGTTAACCAATCATGCAAATAAAATGTAGAGTCGTGATGCATAAAGCACCCAGGTTTAGAGTGCGTTTGGGACGCTGCAGCCTGTCGGTAAAAAGAGGGTAAAGTTGTTGTACCAGAAAGTTGATTATTGAAAGTTGCTTATTAAGAAAAATCATTAATTTGTTTGGATAGTATAACTGCTAGACTGCTGTGCTGCAGCTGGCATGAGAACTAATTTACTCATACCCCTTATAATATTAGATGTAATATTTAATTTTTTCAAATTTATTTTTTTTTTAAATGTTTATGATAATCAACTAATAATTCTAAAGAAAACCTTTTTTATTTACAAGCTATCCAACCATGTCAGGCACTTCAATACAAATTTCAGCAAAATAATGCGAATTAAATTGAAAAACTAATCATCACAAACTTCAACAATTTCAATGTGTGTTCATCAAGATCTTCTTAAAAATCAGAACAGCTTGCGACCCACTTCGAGACCGATAAAAGTTTTGGTGGCTTAACAATACTGTGCGGATTGCATCCTTGCCAAAGCTGCCTATACGATGCTTGAGCTTGCCTCGCTTCGGTAATGACCTTCGTTTGTTCCTCTCTGTTTTTTTTTATATTCCTTCTTCTGCTGTGACTCCTCTCATTTGCTTTTAT
>NW_021319875.1:428931-479043 GCF_001605985.2 Dendrobium catenatum | reverse complement strand
AAATTATTTAATTTATTAGTATATAATTAAATAAAATAAATATTATTAACTAAAAAAATAAATTTTATACATATTCTAAAAATATATTAGTATATGAATTGTGAGTTTGATAACTTCAACTTAGTTATTTCGTCCACATCACTTCGGAACATTCCTTTTATATTTTTTATATAGCTTCATAGATTTATATAAATTTAGAACTCGCATGGATTAGCAGGCTCATATTAGAAAATGTTTATTATTAAAAATTTAATTATTTATAATTTATTAAATTTATTTATTTAATATTTTATATGAATTCTTAATTTAATTCCAATTAGATAAATGGCTCAACTCAATTTTGAACGAACAATTATTACGTCCTCCGACCGGACGTATAGAGGAACGTCCGATCGGAGGCAAATTCCCGCCAAAAAACGAGTTGACTAAAAATAGATTTCTAGCGGCGTCAATCAGCCATCCGGGTATCGACGTTTCTGACGTTAAACCGCCGGTTAGCCGCCAAAACCTGTAGCACCTGAAAAAATATTTGACAGCCTCCCCTCTATTTGGAACTTTTATTTTATCCAGTGAACGTACGCTCCTCTACGTCGGTTTAGGCAAAAAAAGCGCCTGTTACCGAGTATCGAGTTGTACCGAGTTTTTTTCAAAAAAACTCGGTACAGGCGGCTTTTTTGCCTAAACCGAACGTAAGAGGAGCGTACGTTCACTGGATGTAATAAAAGTTTCTCTATTTGAGGGAGGTTCACCCAAACTCTAAACCTGCACAGAAAATAATAACCATAATTTTGGGCAACACGCCACTATAATCCATCACAATATAATTATCAAAATTGTATTCATAAATTCAACCAAATAAACATAAATAAATCTATCACCAGAGTTCATCAAACCAAAGTTCTTAAGTTCAATAAGTTCAACCAAATAAGTTTACAATCAATTCATCATAAGTTCATCAAACATAAAAAAGTGTTAATCCTTAGTTGTATCCTTGCTGTCTAGAGATACATGTGGCTGCTCGGTCTCTTGCACTTTCTTCTTCTGATTTTCATCTCTGTAGGATACAGCTCTACTTGCATTTCTTTCATTTTGAATCTTTCTCATCTCTTCAATCTCTTTATCCAGCGCTGCAACCCTCTGGCTTACAGTTTCTTCAACTCCACTAGGATCATAAAATGCTGAGGTAGAAGAACTGCCCTCATAAGCATAGCCCTGTGAATCCAAGCCATATACGCTCCCCTCTATCTCCTACCAATAATATCTGACCATGTATGATACTTAGAAATCTGGGTCGATCCTGAAGATGATCCTCACCAGTGGACTGCCGACTTTCTCGAGCTCGTACAAAATCATCCTAGAGAAGAATAAATTCATAAAATATATTGATATTACAATTAGTTTTATTAAAATAAATTTTTATTCTCAAACTCCCAAAAAATTATACTCACATGAGCCTTCTTAGCCTTTCATTAACCACTGAAAGTCAGCTTGATGTTGATGAGTTCTTATATGCAACTCCAGCGGTGTTGGCTCCACCGACAAGATACTCTTTCTGAAAATATAAGATATAGTTATAATAACATAAATATATTTAATAAACTATTTTAGAAATTCTTACCAGCCATCGTCTATATTCCGTATGAGGAACAGATCCAACAGTATGAAGAGAGCTTTCAAACTCCCACAGTCAGAGGCTCTGTTCTGTTTTCTGCTCTCTTATTTTTGTGAACTCAGGTGTCTTCCCAATCTCTACTCATATCAGCCCATACACCCTCTCCAATCCATATTGGACACTGCCCAGACTTTCTAATGTCCATGAATATGTCCCTGAGACGGGTCGCTCCTCTCCTCTCAAAATTGATTCTGATCCTCTCATGCTATGCTTAGGCAACCACCTAATTCTTTCTGTAAAAATTTAGGCATAACCAAAAAGATTAGTACAAATTAAATAAATATTTAAATTCATACAAATAAGTATACATGAAACTCTCCAAACCACATATCCTAACCTCCTTGGGATCTTCTTCCAGGATAAGTAAGGAGCATCATATTTGTTCTTTATAATATCCAGGATCTTATGCGTAGGTGGCCTTGAAGGATTGAAGTTACAAGTTAAGTTTTTTTTGTCAATGACATTATAATAATTCAAAATACAATCAACTTAATAACATAAACTGAACTTTATTTATCGCCCTCAGCTCAATATTATTGACGCTTATCTGCTGCAGTTTGCATGATCCCAACACCAACATCTGTTGGTCTAGATGGTCCACCGTGTTCTGGCTGCATCGGATATGGGTAATAATATGGTAGGGTAGGGAGGATAGGATATGGATGGACTGCTACTTGTGATGTAGATGAGTGGTGAGGATGAGTAATATGGATAGAATGGAGCAGCATGTGCCTGATGTAGAGAGGGAAAGTGGAGACTCATCGAGGGAGGAGGAAGTAGCCAGGCAAGGGTGTAGTGGTACAACAGCAGGTGGATCTAATTGACCCTGAACCCTGCTCACTCGCGGGAACTGCTGCTGGCTCTTGTTGGTTGGTGGTGTAGGTAGAATCAATGGAACTGAAGGTCCCTCACCTTATCAGGCTTGTCTGGCTATATTGGGAGTAACACTCAAATTCTTCCGGCAAAACTTTGAGGCAAATAATTTAAAGGATGATCGTCACCTGAAACTATATGCATTAAAAGAAATAATTAGTAAAGCATATAATATAAAAAAAGTATAAATAAAAGAAGCAATTAATAAAAAAAGTATAATTCTATAATTCTAAATATTACATAATACAAATAAAAGAAATAATTAATAAGTAATTAATGAATTACAAAAATAAAGAATACGAGAATACAAATAAATAATTAACATTTTCATTGCTAAGAATTCAAAAAGTACTATTCAAAATATTACAAAAAGTAAAATTCTGCAATTCTAAATTATAAAAACTACAATTCTAAATTACAAAAACTACTAGAATCAAAATAATTTTATTGCTCTCCAGGGTATCTTCATTTTCATCCTCGTTCTCATCTTTGTCTGAGCTAGTTTGAATTATTCACATCTTCTAACTGCATTTCAATACTAGAGGTTGTAGTTGGCATCTTCCCAATTTCAACAGGCCTACAACTTAACATCTCACCCTCTTGATGTGCAGTTGCTATAATGTATTGTTGATCATTATTTTCCCATATTTTTGTTTTTATATATAGCTAGTCAATCTTGTTTATCTCTACGACCACTAGGATGTTTATTGAAAATAAACTTGTATAGCTTTGAATTGCTAATACAAATGGATTAAACTTCCAATATATTCTATTATGTTTTACATCGACTAAACCATACGCAGGATGAACCCTTGTGCCTATATTCTGTACTGGATCATACCATTGACAGTTAAACAAGCATATAAAAGTTCTCATCTTCGCCTGTGTACTCTAGGTCGAGAACCTCATTCAGAATATCGTAATAATCACAATCATCTTATTCATGAGTGTCCCTCTAAACACATACTCCATAATTTTCAGTTTTTCTTCCTTCACTATATGACTTGGTATGAATCTGAACTATTCACTATATTATATTGGCCATGTTTTTACTTTTCGTATTGGGCTTCATGCTAGTGCTTATAAACCTTTATCGAAACATTTGTTATCGGGGTTTTGTACCTAAAAATATTTTCAAATATTAATATTTTTTAATAAATAAGATATTAATTCAAATTATAATTTTAAAATTTATGAGCTCACATAAGAACTAAAGTTGATAATTCATTTGTAACAACTTGCTCAATATCCCTCGAATATGTTAGAGGCAAATTACTTACGAAATATCTGGTGGCAAATAATACTTCAGTATTTTAAATAAACATTATTCATCACTAATATTATGGAAGAACTTACTCTAGATTGGCTCAACTTCTTCACAGTTTAGTAGCACATATAAATTCACTGTTTTGACTAAATCGTTGAGAAATTTTCAACACGTTTTCACTTGGCTTTACATGACTTCTAAATACTGATAGTGCAGCATGTGATTATTCTTCTACATCGAAGTTCATGTTATGACTAATCTTTATTCTTGTACTTCTTACATAGGGCTCGAAGTAGTATTGAGCAAAAGTGAGTGATTTTTTTGCGACAAATATGCTTCACATATTGATCCTTCTGGTCATACTTTATTTTTAACATATTTATTCAACTTGTTCAAATATCTATTAAACAATTACATTATCAAGTTAATAAAAATATATTATCTCAACTTATTCAAATATATTAGAGACTTAACAAATATATGTTTTACCTCTCAAAGGATACATCCAAGATTATTATTACAGTCCATCAATTTTAACTTCGTAAGATAGATGGACTGGAAGATGTTCCATATAATCAAAAAAACCTGGGGGAAATATTTTTTTTAACTTATAGAGAATGATTGGTATGTTATTCTTACCCATTCGTCTAATCATCTTCGCTTAGTTTAGATGAACATAGGTCTTTAAAAGAAAATGTTAAGCTCAGTCAACGGAATTTGATATGTAATCGGAGTAACATACATATTATTTATCGGAAGAAGAACCTCCATAATTATTTGTAACAATCATGACTTTTTAGTCCAAATAACATCATAGATTTTATGTCAACATATCGGTTTATATTTGATTCATAGGCCATCAGGCATTTTTTAAACCTTTAAACCACTGACATATTGATCTTTGCTCTGAACGCTGAAAGAGTATGATGCTTTGGCTTCATTATTTGCCGTCGATTGTTGTTTACTAACTCTAGATTTTTTTGCCGGTAGTACTCTTATAATTTCCATCATTGCTTTGACAATTATTTTTACTCTTAGCCTTTACATCTAATATTTATTATTAAAATATTATCCAGGAAGTTCTTCTCAATATGCATAACATCCAGATTATGCCTATCAAATTAGTTCTCCAATATGGTAATGTCCTAAAAAATATTTTTTATCCAATTATGTTCAACACCATATCCTGAATATTTTAGACTCTTATAGCATTTTGAAAATCAATAATATTGGAATGTCAGAAAGTCTCTATGAGTACACTATCACCACATTAATCTAGGTCGGACGAAGCGACACTATGTCAACAGATAGTTACTTTAGGAATGAATGCTTCCTTATTCCTCCTAAACATAATGATAAGTAGGTAGAAACAAACGATGACAATCAAACCAAGTATCTTTCTCTCCATATGTTTTAGGTAAAGCTTTATTATTCCCATGCAATAAGGACATCTAATTTTCACTGACTTGCTCCAACCAGACAATATACCATAAGCTAGAAAATCACCAAATGGTCCACAACAATGCAGCTGAATGAGAAAATTTATATTTATTGATATTCATATGTGTTGAGACTCCTTCTTCCACATATAAACTTGAGGTCATCAATAATAGTATAAAAAAAGTAACAGATATTTTACTTTTGGATTATATGGTCCAGGTATTATAAGAGTTAAAGAACATGTACAGAGTAGTCATACACATCTCTTGGGGAAAGTTGTATGGTGTTAATATAACTGCTAAACAAGAGTACGGCGTAGCTGTTTGAGACTATAATGGAGGTTTAACAACTCTAATCTCTCTGCTGAGAGCAGCTATTTTGTTTGCCATTTCAATGCAGAGTGAGAGAGACAGAGAGAAGCAGAGAAAGCTGAGAAAACAGAGAAAGGAGAAGAAAGGCGTCCAAAGTTTGTAGCAACAAACTAGAATTTTCGTTCACTTCCGACATTCACGGTGAGGGAAAAACAAATTTGACCTAGAAAACTTCACAATCCTTTCTCAGCAAGTCAAGAAGGGAAACTCGTCAAAAAAAAATAGGGAGAGTAATATACCATACCTGTGATGAGATTCATGTCGCAAGGGACGATGCACTCATCATACCCGGTGTCGTCATGCTCGCTAGTCTCCGCCGGGATTTTAGCTCGGCTAGAGGGAGGAATCAGAAGTAGCAACGGGAGTTCAGCGTCGAGATGGAGGAAGTCGCATGTACAGAGGTGAGGAAGGGTGTTGGTCGGCTTTAGGACAGGATGTCGTGGCTTTGACGAAGTTGGCGTGGATTGTGGCTTACGAAATGAGAGAGGGAGAGAAGCCTGAAGGCTCATTTCATTGGCACTGGAGAGATGATTTTCGTCATTTTTTTCCCGAAAGCAACCGACTGCAGCGGACTGCAGGAGGTAGGGAATGGTCGCGGAAGCAACAGCGGACCGCAGAATTTTTTCTGCTGTGGTTCTGCCGCAATGTCCCAAACAATGACTTAATGACTTTTTATAAAGTAAAGCAGCAGTACCGCCGTCCCAAACGCACTCTAAATCTCACCACAGTGCTAAGAAGTTGAAGCCCCAGTTGACAAATTCATTCACTACATGAAATTTGCTCATTACCGGCGGTTCTGAAAAAAACCAGTGGCTTTTTGGCGGTTGTCCCACCGCCGGAAAAAACGGCATTGGAAATCGTTGCCGGCGGTGTTTTTCCTGCGGTTTATTTCCCCAACGGCTTTCCGGCAGCCTACACCGCCGGTTATCGCCGGAGTCGTTACCAGTGGCTTTCCAGCCATCCAACCGCCGGTACAAATACCGTCATTTGACCGCCGGTAGATCGCCGGGAAACGTACCGGCAGCTAACCGGCGGTCAGCGCCGACGGCATTGCCGGCGGTTATAGCCGTCGGCGAACAACCGTCATACAGCGTCAGTAATCCGCTGGTAAAATACCGGTAGTTAAAAGAGATTTCTAGCGGCGTCAATCAGTCATCCGGTATCGACGTTTCTGACTGTTAAACCGCCGGTTAGTCGCCAGAAACCTGTAGCACCTGAAAAAAAATTTTGACAGCCTCCCCTATATTTGGAACTTTTATTTTATCCAGTGAACGTACGCTCCTCTACATTCGGTTTAGGCAAAAAAAGCGCCTGTACCGAGTACCGAGTACCGAGTTGTACCGAGTTTTTTCAAAAAACTCGGTACATGCGCTTTTTTGCCTAAACCGAACGTAGAGGAGCGTACGTTCACTGGATGTAATAAAAGTTCCTCTATTTGAGGGAGGTTCACCCTAAACTCTAAACCTGCACAGAAAATAATAACCATAATTTTGGGCAACACGCCACTATAATCCATCACAATAATTATCAAAATTTTATTCATAAATTCAACCAAATAAAACAATAAATACCACCAGAGTTCTAAATTAATTCAACCAGAGTTCATCAAACCAAAGTTCTAAGTTCAATAAGTTCAACCAAATAAGTTTACAATCAATTCATCGTAAGTTCATCAAACATAAAAAAGTGTTAATCCTTAGTTGTATCCTTGCTGTCTGGAGATACATGTGGCTACTCGGTCTCTTGCACTTTCTTCCTCTGATTTTCATCTCTGTAGGATTACAGCTCTGCTTGCATTTGATTTTGAACCTTTCTTATCTCTTCAATCTCTTTAGCCAGCGCTGCAATCCTCTGGCTTACAGTTTCTTCAGCTCCACTAGGATCATAAAATGCTGAGGTAGAAGAACTGCCCTCATAAGCATAGCCCTGTGAACCCAAACCATATACGCTCCCCCTCTATCTTCCACCAATAATATCTGACCATGTATAATACTTAGAAATCTGGGTCGATCCTGAAGATGATCCCTCACCAGTGGACTGCCGACTTTCTCGAGCTCGTACAAAATCATCCTAAGAGAATAAATTCATAAAATATATTGATATTACAATTAGTTTTATTAAAATAATTTTTTATTCTCAAACTCCAAAAAATTAGACTCACATGAGCCTTCTTAGCCTTTTCATTAACCCACTGATAGTCAGCTTGATGTTGATGAGTTCTTATATGTAACTCCAGCGGTATTGGCTCCCGACCAAGATACTCTTTCTGAAAATATAAGATATAGTTATAATAACATAAATATATTTAATAAACTAATTTAGAACTCTTACCAGTCATCGTCTATATTCTGTATGAGGAACAGATCCAACAGTATGAAGAGAGCTTCCTAAACTCCCACAGTCAGAGGCTCTGTTCTGTTTATTCTGCTCTCTTATTTTTGTGAACTCAGGGGTCTCCCAATCTCTACTCAGATCAGCCCATACACCCTCTCCAATCCATATTGGACACTGCCCAGACTTTTTAATGTCCATGAATATGTCCCTGAGACGGGTCGCTCCTCTCCTCTCAAAATTGATTCTGATCCTCATGCTATGCTTAGGCAACCACCTAATTCTTTCTGTAAAAATTTAGGCATAACCAAAAAAATTAGTACAAATTAAATAAATATTTAAATTCATACCAAATAAGTATACATGAAACTCTCCAAACCACATATCTTTAACCTCCTTTGGGATCTTCTTCCAGGATAAGTAAGGAGCATCATATTTGTTCTTTATAATATCCTGGATCTTATGCGTAGGTGGCCTTGAAGGATTGAAGTTACAAGTTAATTTTTTTTTTCAATGACATATAATATATCAAAATACAATCAACTTAAAAACATAAACTGAACTTATTTATCGCCCTCAGGCTCAATATATTGACGCTTATCTGCTGCAGTTGCATGATCCCCAACACCAACATCTGCTGGTCTAGATGATCCACCGTGTTCTGGCTGCATCGGATATGGGTAATAATATGGGTAGGGGTAGGGAGGATGAGGACTAGTGGATGGACCTGCTACCTGTGATGATGGTGGGGGATAATATGGATAGAATGGATCAGCATGCGCCTGATGTAGAGAGGGAAAGTGAGGACTCATCGAGGGAGGAGGGAAGTATCCAGGCAAGGGTAGTGGTACAACAGCAGGTGGATCTAATTGACCCTGACCCTGCTCACTCGGGGGGAACTGCTGCTGGCTCTTGGGTGGTGGTGGTGTAGGTAGAATCGATGGAACTGAAGGTCCCTCACCTTTATCAGGCTGCCTGGCTATATTGGGAGTAACACTCAACTTCTTCCGGCAAAACTTTGAGGCAAATAATTTACGAGGAGGATCGTCACCTGAAGCCATATGCATTAAAAGAAATAATTAGTAAAGCATTGTAATATATAAAAAGTACAAATAAAAGAAGCAATTAATAAAAAAAGTATAATTCTACAATTCTAAATATTACATAATACAAATAAAATAAATAATTAATAAAGTAATTAATGAATTACAAAAATAAAGAATACCAGAATACAAATAAATAATTAACATTTTCATTGCTCAGAATTCAAAAAGTACTATTCAAAATATTATAAAAAGTAAAATTATGCAATTCTAAATTATAAAAACTACAATTCTAAATTACAAAAACTACTCAGAATCAAAATAATTTTTATTGCTCTCCAGGGTATCTTCATTTTCATCGTCATTATCATCTTTGTCTGAACTAGTTGAATTATTCACATCTTCTAACTGCATTTCAATACTAGAGGTTGTAGTTGGCATCTTCTCAATTTCAACAGGCCTACAACTTAACATCTCACCCTCTTGATGTGCAGTTGCTATAATGTATTGTTGATCAATTATTTCCCATATTTTTGTTTTTATAACAGCTAGTCAATCTTGTTTATCTGTACGACCACTAGGATATTTATTGAAATAAACTTGTATAGCTTGAATTGCTAACACAAATGGATTAAACTTCCAATATCTTCTATTATGTTTTACATCGACTAAACCATACGCAGGATGAACCCTTGTGCCTATATTCTGTACTGGATCATACCATAGACAATTAAACAAGCATATAAAGTTCTCATCTTCGCCTGTGTACTCTAGGTCGAGAACCTCATTCAGAATATCGTAATAATCACAATCATCTTCTTCATGAGTGTTCCCTCTAACACATACTCCATAATTTTCAATTTTTCTTCCTTCACTATATGCCTTGGTATGAAATCTGAACTCATTCACTATATATATTGGCCATGTTTTTACTTTTCGTATTGGACTTCATGCTAGTGCTTATAAACCTTTATAGAAACATTTGTTATCGGAATTTTGTACCTAAAAATATTTTCAAATATTAATATTTTTTGTAATAAATAAGATATAATTCAAATTATAATTTTAAAATTTATGAGCTCACATAAGAACTAAAGTAAGTTGAGAATTCATTTGTAACAACTTGCTCAATATCCCTCGAATCTGTTAGAGGCAAATTACTTACGAAATATCTGGTGGCAAATAATACTTTAGTATTTTAAATAAATATTATTCATCACTGATATTATGAAAGAACTTACTCTAAGATTGGCTCAACTTCTTCACAGTTTAGTAGCACATATAAATTCACTATTTTGACTAAATCGTTGAGAAATTTTTCAACACATTTTCCACTTGGCTTTACATGACTGATAGTGCAGCATGTGATTATTCTTCTACATCGAAGTTCTTGTTACAACTAATCTTTGTTCTTATACTTCTTACATAGGGCTCGAAGTAGTATGAGCAAAAGAGAGTGATTTCTTGTGACAAATATGCTTCACATATCGATCCTTCGGGCCATACTTTATTTTTAACATATTTATTCAACTTGTTCAAATATCTATTAAATAATTACAATTATCAAGTTAATAAAAATATATTATCTCAACTTATTCAAATATATTAGAGACTTAACAAATATATGTTTTACCTCTCGAAAGGATACATCCAACGATATTATATAGGTCCATCAATTTTAACTTCGTAAGATAGATGGACTGGAAGATGTTCCATATAATCAAAAAAACCTGGGGGAAATATTTTTTTTAACTTATAGAGGATGATTGGTATGTTATTCTTACTCATTCGTAAAGCATCTTCGCTTAGTTTAGATGAACATAGGTCTTTAAAGAAAATGTTAAGCTCAGTCAACGGATTTGATATGTAATCGGGTAACATACATATTATGATCGGAAGAAGAACCTCCATAATTATGTAACAATCATGACTTTTTAGTCCAAATAACATCGTAGATTTTATGTCAACATATCGGTTTATATTTGATTCATAGCCATCAGTCATTTTTAAACCTTTAAACCACTGATATATTGATCTTTTTTGCTCTAACGTGAAAGAGTATGATGCTTTGAGCTTCATTATTTTGCAGTCGATTGTTGTTACTAACTCTAGATTTTTTTGCCGGTAGTACTCTATAATTTCCATCATTGCTTTGACATTATTTTTACTCTTACCTTTAACATCTATAATTGTATTAAAAATATTATCCAGGAAGTTCTTCTCAATATGCATAACATCTAGATTATGCCTTATCAAATTAGTTCTCCAATATGGTAATGTCTAAAAAATATTTTTTTATCCAATTATGTTCAACACCATATCCCGAATATTTAGACTCTTATAGCATTCGAAAATCAATAATTATTGGAATGTCAGAAAGTCTCTATAGTACATCATCACCACTTAATCTAGGTGGAGGAAGCGACCGCTCAACTATGTTTTTAATGAATGCTTCCTTATTCCTCCTAAACTGATGATTAGTAGGTAGAAACAAACGATGACAATCAAACCAAGTATTTTTCTCTCCATGTTTTTGTGTGAAAGCTTTATTATTCTCCATGCAGTAAGGACATGCTAATTTTCCTGCTGTGCTCCAACCAGACAATATACCATAAGCTAGAAAATCACCAATGGTCCACAACAATGCAGCTCGAATGAGAAAATTTTATTTTATTGATATGTCATATGTGAGAACTCCTTCTTCCCATAATAACTTGAGGTCATCAATTAATGGTTGTAAAAAATGTCAATTTTTACTTTGGATTATATGGTCCAGGTATTATAAGAGTTAAGAACATGTACAGAGTAGTCATACACATCTCTGGTGAAAGGTTGTATGGTGTTAATATAACTGGCTAATAAGAGTACGGTGTAGCTGTTTAACTATATGGGGTAAAACTTTCGTCATATAATCCCAATCTTATGTTACGGGATTCAGCAGCAAATGAAGCATACACTCGATCAAAATATTTTTACGCTTCAGCATCTGATGGATGAGAAAGAACGCCACTTTTTACTATTTTCTCCTTATGTCATCTCATATGACATGCTGAGCTCATTGATGCATAAAGTCGTTGAAGTCTTGGAATGATCGATAAATAAAAAAAACGGTAATATGGAACATCTTTCTTTTGACGACGTTGTTTTCCCGAGTTTGGCTTAAATCGAGGAGCATGCAGGTGCGACAATAAACTTATGTTGCATCATTCTTGTAGTATAATATACATCCATTGATATATCAATCAATTTTTATAGCAGTGAGACCCAACTTGGATACTAATTTCCTTGTTCGGTATAAGTTTAAGGGAATTAAATTATCCGTTGGATTAGTTTCCTTGAGAAGGCCAATAAAGTCATTGAAACAATCATGGGGAATATTATACTCAGTTTTAATACTTAGCATCATCACTATAATGGATAATTATGAATGGGTATTGAAACCGTCCCAAATTGGTTTTTGAGCTGCATGTAGTAACTCAAAGAATTTTTGGGTTTCTGCATTTGGTGGCTCTTCCACACTAGCCTTTAAATTAGTACCTCCTACATCAAAAATAAGTTCTTCATAGGGTCTACTCATTTGATCTTTATCAAATGTTTCATAAGCTGTGGAAGAATCGGCATGAGCATCTCTGTGTGGCTCGTACTCGCCATGTGATATTCAAATCCAGTAGTTTGGAAGAAATCCCCTACGATATAAATCAAACTTCACATCATCGGGCTTGAGGAATGCTTGATTTTTATGCTTCGAATATGGACATCTAAATATTTTATCAAACTGAAATGAAGGCAATTGAGAAGAAACTTGAATGAAAGTTTCAACTACATGTATAAATTTATTTGTCAATCTTTTTCGACCGGGCAATAATCTACTATACATCCAATATCTCTCTTATTGGATAGTCATTTGGACGTTGAAGCAAACGTCCCCCTATATAGTTATGAAAATATTTATTAGAACACATGTGTAAACCTTAACAAATGTAGGTGCTATACTTTCAAATAAGTAACCTTTACTTGAATTGGAATGCATTATCTACCTCTACCTTTATTAACATAAGTTAAATCTAATACCTCAACTTTCCTTATCGGGTAATCAGAAGGCATCCGTTTAATGTGACAAAACTATGTAAAATGACTCTCTCTAATCTTATCTTCCACTGGAGCTACTCTAACCTTATCACGTATATGCTCACTTCGTATCCTATCTCTAAGGGTCAAGCCACTCATCCTTCTCTTTTATTGACCATAATTTAGCACTATAAAGCATTGCAGATCTCACCACCATCTTATAGAATTTTTACTAAAGTTTGAGGGGGACTATTCTATCACACAATAACAAGCCCGATTCATTCCTCCATTTCAACCATCCAACTTGAATTGTGCTGATAATATTCCATTCTATTTCACCATCACTTTGAACAAAAGATCCAAGATATTTAAAATGTGCACTTTTATTAATTACTTCCTCTCACTAGGTCTATTGCTACTAAAATTACACTCTATATATTCAGTTTTAGATCTACTAAAGCGAAAACCTTTAGACTCTAAAATTGACCTCCATAATTTGAGTTTACCTTCAACTCCTTCTCTAGTCTTATCAATATGTAGAATATCATCAACAAAAAGCATACAACAAAGTACATCTAAGGTGACACTCTCTAATCTCATCATCCATTGGAGGTACTCCAACATTTCCATATATATGCTCACTCTATATTCTATCTCTAGGGGTAAAGCCACTCATCCACCTAAGAACCCTCATCTCTACAACACTTAACTTAATATAATGCTTCTCTTTTATTGACAAAAATTTGACACCATAAAGCATTGCATAATCTCATCACCATTGTATATAATTTTTCTTAAAGTTTAAGGGGGTCTTTTCTATCACACAACAAGCCCGATTCATTCCTCCATTTCAACCATCCAACTTGAATTGTGCTGATAATATCCCCTTCTATTTCACCATCACTCTAAACAAAAGATCCAAGATATCTAAAACATGTACTTTTACTAATTACTTGATCGTCCAAAGTCACATTCCCCTCACTAGGTCTATTGCTACTAAAATTACACCATATATTCAGTTTTAGATCTATTAAAGATAAAACCTTTATACTCTAAAATTGACCTCTATAATTTGAGTTTACCTTCAACTCCCTCTCTAGTCTTATCAACATGTAGAATATCATCAACAAAAAGCATACACCGCTTCTTTATTGCACAAACAACTTCATTAAATCAAACATCTCGACACCATAAAAATATCATACTTGTCAAATTCAAGGACAAGACTCAAATGATCCAGAGAGCACTGCATAGATTCTAAAACCACTACTAGAGTAAAAATGCCTAAAGGATCCTTTGATTCTATTATAAGTATGATTTCTAGATCCAAATACTTGACCTCTACTTAAGTCACAAACCGCTCACTAGGTCTATTGCTACTAAAATTACAACCCATATATTCAGTTTTTGATCTACTCAAGCGAAATACATTAAAAAAAACCTTCACCTCGCAGGCGGCGTCACGCACGGGATCGAAACCAGATGTTCGTCGGTGGCCTTGTAGTGGGAGTTCGAGGGCGGCCGATGTTCACCGGCGGCGAAACCGCTGGATAAACTGTCGTTAGTACCGACGACTAGATAACCGCTGGTCTAAGCCACCGGTAATGGCTGAATTTTCTATAGTGATTCAGTAGAAAGATTGTTGAAGTAAGGCCCCCAAATGAAATTAAAAATTCCATATTTAAAATCCTACAAGCGAAATACTAATCTCACCAATCATAGCCTACTATGAGTTAGCTACTTTCCTATTAAACATCAATGTCACTCTGATGTGCCATCAATTCTTTACCATGTTCAATAAATCTAACTGGAAAAAAAAATGTTTAGCAAATCTCACTTTGATGGTTCTCATGCCTCGTGTTAGGGATAATTAACATTTTCTTAAGTAAACAGAATGTTTATCACTTAAATTTGTAATGGCTAAAAATCATTGAAGAACTCATATGCCTTATTAAAGATGAGAATACAAAATGGGGAAAGGCTAAAATACTTTATTATGGGTTTTTTTAGAGGGAGATGCTAGAAGTCAAATCTTGTGCATGTAGTTTCCTAAAAAAACCATTACCTAAGATTTACAGGAATCACAATTTTGTTATGCTATCGCCCTACAACAATCGAGAATATTAACAAAGTTGAACTCGCTAATTTTCACATTAACACCAAATAGTTTTTGTTTTTCTAAACCTTCATTCTCAAGTCTCCTAAAAGATGTCCTAGCAAGGTGGGGATTGTACAAGCACCTAATAATGATAGAATCCACTCCAGGAACATAAGGCTAGTCATGCAGTCACACTTATGGTAAAAGTATATGTTCCTCTAATAGTGGGTGACATAACCCGAAGTTTAAGTAAGGATCAAAGACCTACCAAATATTTGCGGAAGGGAGAGGTTGCTTCCTACTCACAACTACTAGATAGATATAATTTTTATATCTTACTACTACCCAACTGTTACCCTACTAAAGGCCTCAATGGTTGAGCTTATTGAGGCTATATAAAATAAAGACTTTTTCAAGTGACTACACACCCATGAGAGTTGGAGCTTATTCTAGAGATCCATTTAAAAACTATGCAATTCATAAATATTATTAGCATTATAATAACCCAAAATTCTTAAAATAAGATTATTTTAAATATGAAAATTTTGGATATAACATGTAGCGTTGTGGCTTTGTGCTAGCAAGCACAATGATACAAGGAAATGCTACTGTGGTAGTGAAGGCTCTACTCTATGGTAACTCTATGAATAGCATGCAATGCAAGGGCACTGAAAAGTTGGGTACCACAATGTTGGGCATTGAATTAGGTTTTTTAATATATTTAATATAAATATCTGTCATCACCCTCCTATACCCCATCCCTCATTTCATTTCTTACTAGGAGAGGAAAGAAAGGAAAAGGAGATGAAAATGAAGAGAGAAGAGGGGAGATAAGAGATAGAAAGCTTTTGGGGCTTGTTAATTTGTCCTGCCTATTATGAAAAAAATTTTATCATTATAAATGACATCCTATACCCCCTCCCTCAAATTTGAGTTTGTTATATTTCTCCCTTTTGAAAGTGATAAAAATATAATATCATCCATTTTAATGAACTTTCATCATATAACTTTTAGTATGTGTTAGATTTTATTATTCTGAACATTTTGATTGGTTTATATAGAAAACTCAATAGGTAATTTAATTGATATAGTTTTCTAAAGTTAATGAATATTGTACAAATTTTCTTACATTTCATTGATCATTGCATTTTATATATGAAGTTAAAGGTGTTGAAACTTTGTTCAATATGAATTAGTTTGTTATACCTAATGTTATATCCCAGCGGCTAACCAAGAGGGGGTGAATTGGTAATTAAAAAAAAACTTATCCTCTTTTTAAACCGATAAAAACTTTAGTGAAATTTTTATAGAAATAATTTTTCAACCACACTTTCAAACCGGAAAAAGATAAAGTAAAAAAAGCAGAGTAAAAAGTAGTGGAAAATAAAAGACATAAGATTTATAGTGGTTCGGTCAAACATAACCTACATCCACTCCTCGGAGCCACCCTTCGAGTATTGCACTAATACCAATAGTGTCTCTCCTTTTGCCCCCACAACAAGGCGGAGAATCCTTCACAAAACTCTCTTGAACCACTACCTGGTGCGGCAGAGAACCGTCATCCTTTTACACACTCCAAGTGTAGGAAGAGAACCTCCCACTGTTCACACTCTCCAAGTGTAGGCAGATAACCTTTCATCCTTTTACACCCTCCAAGTGTAGGCAGAGTACCTCCCACTGTTCACACTCTCCAAGTGTAGGCAAAGAACCTTTCGTCTTTTCACACTCTCTATGTGTCGGTAGAGAACCAGATCTCCTTGAAAGATCTTCTAAAAAGAAATCTAGAAGGACAAGAGAAAAGAATGAAGTAATCATAATTCACAAAGTTAAGATCCTTACCTTTGAGTACCAAGTGAATCCTTCCGCTCCAATGGTAGGAACTCTCCTTCAAGCACTCTCTCTCACTCTCTCTTTCACACTACTTTCAGTAAGCACGAAGACCAATGACCAAAAAGATTATAAGGCAGTTTACAAAGGACCTTTTATATGAAAGACATGAAAAACCATCCAAAAATAGCTATTTTTTAATTTTGTACGTACATGATCATCCCGTACGATCGTGATTTTGTACGTATGAACAGTGTTAAACTGTTATATATGAACTCTTATATGCATTGGGATGAGGTGACTTTATACTCGATCATCGTCCCGTACGAACTATGTTCGTCCGTTACGAATAGTTATTTTAAAGCCACGCTGAAACATAACTACAGACTATCCATATATTAAAAGAATAGAGAACATCGCCCTGGGATGAATGTTCATGTTTATCTTTACGAATAGTACAAACCTTGAAAATCGAAAAGATCGTCCTGGGATGAATGGTGTGTTTCGTCTGGACGAACTATTCAAAATGAGAATCCCGAGGACATCATCCAGAGACAAACTGGGTATTTCATCTAGACGATCAGTTCAGAGTGAGGATCCAGAGGAGATCGTCTAGGGACGAACTGGGTATTTTGTTTGGACAATTCGTTCATAGTGAGGATCCCGAGGACATCGTCCAAAGACAAATTGGGTATTTCATCTGGATGATTAGTTTAAGTTATGAATCCAGAGAAGATCGTCCTAGGACGAACGGACCATTTTGTCTAGACAAATAGTTCAAAGTGAGAAATCAGAGGACATCGTCTAGGGATGAATTTGGCATTTCATCTAGATGATCAGGACTTAGAAAAATATCTTCACTTTTCTGCTAGTTCCACTGCTCTTTGAAGGGTATAACTAACTTGATCGTCCCGTACAAACAATGTTGGTCCCGTATGATTAGTATAAAAACAAAATTTTTAACCTTTTAAAGATCTCCCTCAGTGTGTGTGTTCTAGGTTGCTCAATTACAATCATACTCTCTCTGACTCAATAAAGTGAAAAATACATACTTCAATTTACAAAATATGATATGCTGAATTTGATTTGAAGTCTTCAATAGTCTGGAGTATGATTATCCTAAAATATTAGTCCATACAAGAGCAAACATAATTCTTCCAAAAAGTGGTGGAAGAAAATAATAATTGGAACAATAATATTTGGAATCATCAAAACTATAAAAATTACAAGAATATAAAACATGCAAGTAGCAACTCTCTCAACAATCTCCCCCTTTTTTATGATGGCAAAACAATTATTATTTGTAAATATTGCAAATTCTCAAGCATCTCCTAAATTCCCCCTAAATTGATAAGTATGTGAGAATAAGGGGCATTTGAACATAAATTTATTTTTTTTATTTTGAACTCAAACACACAGAGACACAGAGAATCAGAACATGTGATCACTAGAACATAAAGCATGACAATGATAAAACAAATGCAACGATATAGTTACAAAACAATGTTTTAATTACAAAATAATATTTCTCCCCTTTTTTACAATAGCAGAAAGAGAAGAAGAAAAAGAACAAAAATAGAAATATAAGAAGTCATATGATAATCCTTTGATAATTGATCCTTTGAAAGTGATTGAGATAAATTCGCAAATAAAATTAAAAGTTATTTGGAAAATAAAATGATTCATATGATTTAAGAAGAAATATAATATCGATAATAAAAAGAAATTATCAAAAAAATGAGTCAATTTAGACATTGAGATAAAAAAACCATTGCAAAGTAGATGAATGTCAAATTTTAATATTTCAAATTTTAATACTAAATAAAATTGTACATAAAATCAATTTGAATTAATAGATTAAAAGATTGAGGAAAGAATTAACTAACATATGTGACGCTTTACGTATCTTTTTTAATAGCTGTGGTATATTTTTGTGCATCTTTTTACTTGTGGGATTATTTTGTGCCTCTTTTTCAAATTACGAACCATTGCGCATTCTTTTTTTATTTTTATATATTTGTACATTTTTTAAGAGTAATCTTGATCTTTCTAAAATCAATAATCAAAATTTTCAAATTTATCTATGTACATCAATATTTATTGATAAGTGAAATACAAAAATAAAAAAACATCATAATTACAATAATAGTATAAAAATTATATTAGTCTAAGAAGAGACATGAGATTAACATTCTTAACTAAATCAAGTTATAATAATCACAACTTAAATTTTTGTTTTAAAATTAGATTTTCTAATGATTTCGATTCTATGTTGTAATTCAAGATATAGTATTTTCAAGATCAAAAAATTTGAAGAAAGTTCATATAGGCTAACACACATTTTTGAAAAGTAATCCAAAATAGTAAAACAAGACAAGATAACTTCTATTAATATCATTTGTAGAAGATAATACATTTTGTATGAATGATATCAATACATTGACTTTTGAAAAACATATAAAACATGAGATTTTACTAAAACACAACATAAAAACATAAAAATCATCACTAGTCACATGACATCACATCTAATATAGTAGAGAAAAAACACATAAAATAAATACATTCATCACTCAGACGGGCCCTAATCTGGAGGAGGTGGCTGGTTGTAGAAATTAAAATAACTGCTCATCATAGTCATATTTAAGTTTATTCCATCTATTTGCTCTCGCATCCAACTCATATCCTGATGGTACTGAGCATCCTGCATTTGTAGATGAGTTTCAATTTGATCAAAATGAATCTCTAGATGATCAAATCTGTGAACCAAATCTTGATAATTTGGTTCACCAGCAGGTGCAGGTGGAGGTGCTCCCATTTTCTCCTCTAAGTCACTAATAACATGTTGTTCATGTGGTTCATCTTTATTAAAGATCACTCAAAAAGATCCATCATTGTAGTATAGAGGCTCCTCTAGATCTTGATCTGGATGGACTAGATCATTTTTCTTCTCCAAAATATAAGTCACAAGATGTCATAAGGCAAAATTTTTCTTTCTTTTATGGGAGACATGGCCAAACTCAGAAAGTCCATAAATGTAGTCAATGATTAGTTGGGCTTCATCTATAGGTTGGCTAATCATGATCGGATAAGTCACAGTAGAAAGAAGAGGTGTGATATTTACTCGATCACCAGCTTTAGGTATGATGGAGGTGCAAAGAACATGCTGGATGATATGGGCATTGAGATTAATAGAGGCTACTTTAGGTAAATGACCTACTCCTCTATATCCTCTAATTACTTGATTTATTATTGTCCAGTCAAAGTCAGAGGAAGAGGTTAAAGTATGGGCTCTAATCCCTTAAGTCCTTAAGTTTAAAAATATTCCCAAATCCTCTTTTATTATCTCTTCTTTCTTATTTAAAATATAAGACCTAATCACATAATGGTCAGAGTTAAAGGACGTGTTGGCAAGAAAGTAGTGGTAGGTCTAATTATTATAGAAATGGATAAGAGTGAGAATGAGGCCAAACTGGGTGGAAGCAAAAAGGTTCATTACCTTAAAGTTGAGTTGTTCTTGAAGAAGAACTCTCTAGGGAGTGATTTTGGCTGAAGCAAACCTAGGGAAGGACTCCTCATTTTCTTTGGACAGGAAGTTTTCACTTGAGTTTTTAGGAGGATCCCTTTGCGAGTACCTTTTCTTGCCTAACTCTCTTGCTCAAACTAGCCATGGATGAGATCTAAGGGAATAGAAGATTGAAAGGGATTTTATAAGTGATGAAATTTTAGTTTAAAACCCTTCAATTTAAGGAAAAAAATGAGTTTTCATACAAACAAAAATAATTTCGTCCCATGGGAATTTGGGTTCGTATGTACAAAAAATATTTCATATGGACGAACTAATGAGTCTAAAAATGAAACGACTTTTTGTAAGCACACAAGTTACGATGCGTCCTTTCGTAAATACATTTGATCAAATGATCGTACAGACGAACAGGTATTTGTCCAGGACGATCAGACATTTAAGATCATTTTTATGGAAGTTTGAACCGTCCCCCACATTTAATAGCCATGTGTTCGTATGTACGAACCAAAAGTTAGTACGTACGATCATGAATAATGAAACTGAACTTATCCGTTTAACTGTCTACATTCGTACATATGATTGAATATACATCATCCGGACGATCGTACATACGAACAGTAAAATAAAAACTGAAAAGCTGTATGCAAACCATTCAAATCAGACAGTTAATACACTACACAGTTCATCCCGTACAAAATAAATTTCATACATATGATTATCACTCAATTTTTAAAGTAAACATTCAAAAATCTAAATGTGAGAATTCTTCAAAAATAAATACAAACACAAACAAAATGATTGAAAAATACAAAAAAATTACAAAATCAAAAAGACACACAACACACTAATAAAAAAACACACATCAATGTTGCAGAATCACTTTAATTAAACATTCAAACTAATCATACCAAGTCTTGTTCTTAATGTACTGAAAGTATCAAAGGCTAGCAGTTTTATAAAAATGTATGCAAGTTGATTTTCTGTTGAAACATGAATGAGTTCAATTTTTCCTTTGGATACATGATCCCTTATGAAATGATGCATGATGTCTATATGTTTGGTTCTTGAATGTTGAATAGGAGTTTTAGAAATGCAAATAGCACTAGTGTTATCACAGTAAATGGGAATAGTGCCTATAGTTAATCCTTAATCAATTAACTATTGTTTCAACAAAAGTACTTGTGCCACACAACTTTCTAATGCAATGTATTCAGCTTCAGCAGTAGATAGAGCTACTGATTTTTTTTTTCTACTGGACCAAGAGACTAAAGAATTTCAAATAAATTGACATATTCCATAAGTGCTTTTTCTATCAACCCTACAACCTGTAAAGTCAGAATCTGAATATCCAATTATTTCAAATAAAAAGCTAAACTTAGGATACCAAATTACTAAGTTTTGAGTTCCCAACAGATATCTTAAAATCTTTTTTACTGCTATCAAATGTGATTCTTTTGGATCTGATTAAAATCTAGCACATAAATAAACACTAAACATGATATCGGGCCGGCTAGTTGTCAAGTAAAGCAAAGATCCAATTATCCCTCTAAATTTCTTTTGATCAATAAATTTTAATTTCCTTATGGTCCTTATCCAACTAAACTGAGGAACTCATAGGTGTACTAATAAGTTTAGCATTATCCATTTCATACTTTTTGAGGATATTCTTAACATATTTTTACTGACTAAGAAATATACCCTCCTCAATTTGCTTAATGCTAAAGCCTAGAAAGTAACTTAAATCTCTCATTAGACTCATCTCAAATTCACTATTCATTATTTTAGAAAAATCATCACAAAGATTTTTATTTGAAGATCCAAAGATGATGTCATCAACATAAATTTGTACAATGAGTATATCCTCTCCAATTTTTTTTCAAAAAGAGAGTTGTATTTATACTTCCTTTTTTAAATGATCTTTCAAGTAGGAAGGTGCTCAATCTATCATACCAAGCCCTAAGTGCCTGTTTCAAACCATATACTGCCCTTTTTAGTTTGAAAATATTATTTGGGTGTTTAGAATTTTTAAAGCCTTGATATTGTTCTATAAAAATATCCTCTTGAATTACCCCATTTAAAAAGTTATTTTTAACATCCATTTGGTATAATTTAAATCCTCTAAAATAGGCATAGGCTAACAAAACTCTAATTACTTCAAGTCTAGCTACAGAGGCAAAAGTCTCCTCAAAATTAATTCCTTCAATTTGATTATACCCCTTAGCCATTAATCTAGCCTTATTTCTAATGACTACTCCTGAGTCATTCATTTTATTCTTGAATATCCACTTAGTTCCTACTACACTTTAATTTTTTAGCCTTTTAATTAATTCTCAAACTTCATTTCTTACAAATTGATTTAACTCTTCTTGCATAGCCAAAATTCAAAATTCATCTAAAAGTGCTTGATCAATATTTGTAGGTTCTATGGTTAAAATAAAGGTTGAGGGATTGACTTCATTGTTTAATCCAAGCCTAGTCCTAACACCCTCACTAGGTTCACCTATAATCAATTACTTTGGGTGGTTTTTCAAAAATCTCAAATCTCTAGACATTGGGTTTTCTATCTCCAAATTTTCTTCCAAATTTTCTTCAAAAATTATTTTATCAATCTTTTGGGAGTTAATATCTTTCTCATCTTCTTCAACATTTGACTCTTCCAAATTTTCAGATTCATCAAATACAACATATGTGGTTTCCTCAATTACCAAAGTTCTTTTATTATATACTCTAAAAGATTTTCTAACACTTGATTATCCTATAAAAATTCCTTCATCTGATTTTGGATCAAATTTTTCTAAGGCAAATTTTCCATTGTTATGAATAAACACCTTACATCCAAAAAACATGCAAATATTACAAATTAGGTGTTCTTTTCTTTAGCAACTCATAGGGTTTTTTATTTAATTTTGATCTAACATTCATTCTATTCAGAACATAACATGCAATATTAACTGTCTCAACCCAAAAATATTTAGGAAGTGAGTATTCTGCCAACATGGCTAGCGCAACTTCTATTAATGTTCTGTTTTTTCTTTCGACTATCCCATTCTATTGAGGGATTTTAGGTGCAAAAAAATTATGATCAATTCATTTCTCCTTATAAAAATCTTCAAATTTTTCATTCTCAAACTCTCCTCCATGATCACTTTGAATAATCATAATTTCACATTATAGCTTCCTTTGAATCCAAGTCAAAAAGTTTATATCCTTAAATGATTCACTCTTATGATATAGAAATCTAACTCATATGAATCTAGAGTAATCATCCACAATGACAAATCCGTATACCTTCCCTCCTAGACTTATAATTCCAACTGGTCCAAAAAGATCCATATGTAAAATCTCCAATGATTTACTAGTTCTAAGATCCTTACTAGACTGAAAAGGGGACTTCACTTATTTTTCTAATTGGCATGGTGGTCCTTAGTAAAGTCTAGTTTTTATATGCCTTTTACTAAGTTTTATTGGGTAATTCTCCTAAGGTTTTTCATGCTAGAGTGACAAAGTTTCCTATGCCAAAGCCATGACTCATCAGATATAGTTTTTAAACAAAAAGCATGAGTTTTAATGCAATTCTAGTCTAGCATATACATGTTGTTTACCCTTATACCATTTAAAACATTATTACTATTTAGGCATAATATGTAGCTAGTAGGAAAAAATTTTACACAGTATCTTTTATCACATAGCTAGCTAATACTTAATAAATTATGCTTTAAGCCTTCTACCAATAACATATTTTCAATAAAAAAAATTCTTAAGCTTTTCAATCATACCTGACCCAACCACCTTCCTTGTGGTGTTATCTCCAAGTGTAACCTTGCCTCCACTTCTGGCTTCCAGCGATATAAATTATGCAGTATCTCTAGTCATATACTTTGAGCAGTCACTATTCAGGTACCATATGCTCTCACGAGGTCTTGTGTGAGAGTGATCCTGCAAAATTATCAAACATTAGACCTAGGAACCCAAACAAGTTTGGGTTCTCCTTTTGACAATTTATAATTAGATACGTGTATGATATGTCTAGGTTTATGCATCTTAGGTCTCCACACCAAATAAGTTTTCTTCTTTAAAGTATAGGTGTGAGCTATATATCCAAACAATCCATAATTATGATATTTGACTCCTAGAAAGGGGTTTCTTAATCTTCTAAAATTTCTCTATCTATTTAAGGATTGTATAAATTTAGGATACAAAATAGGATTCATAAAATATTCAAGTCTTGGGGGTATCCTATTTTTCTCGAGAGCTTTTATCGTTAATTTATTAAATGAATTCACTTCTTCTAATATACAATTTGTATAATTAATCCTATAGATTTTTCTCTCATAATCATTCTTAAAATTTTTAAATTCTTTTTCAAGTTCTTCATAAGATGATTTTAAACTTTCAAGATTTTTATCCAAGTTGTCATACTCATCAAGTAATTTCATGTGGTTGTCATCAATTAAAGCATGATCTTTCCTAAGGATCTCTTATTCTTTTTTTAATTCCAGAAATTCTAAATTCAGACTAGTATGTATTTTCTTTAACTTCCTATATGCATCATGTATGTGTTCAAAGATTTCTAAAAGTTCATTGTAAGCCAAGTCACATACCTCTTCTTGATCTAACTGATCAAGACTATCGTCCATTAAGCACAAATTAGTGACTTCCTCTTCCTTTTTAGTCTCTGATAAGTCTGAAGTTGAGTCCGCCCAGAAAGCTCTTTGGAATTTCTTCTTGCCCTTCTTCACAATTGGTTTCTCCTCTACCTTCTCCTAGTTAGGAGAGGCTTTGAGTTTTGGACAATCTGACTTAATATGACCAAGTTTCCTGCACTCATAGCAAATAACATCATTTAAAACCTTGACATTTTTATTAAATTTATCTCAATTCCATTGTTGGCATCTCTTTTTCTTCCTCTTCAGAAAGCTTTTGAATTGTCTAGTCATTAGTGTGAAATCGTCTTCATCCTTAGATTGTGAGAGTTCACTCTCTGACTCCACTTTCAATGTAATATTCTTCTCCCTTCATGGTTCACTTGCATCAATCTTTCTTTGACTCACCCCTTGCTCGTAAGCAATTAGTGATCCAAGAATATTGTAAATATAATAGATATTTAAATCTTTAGACTCGGTAATTACAGTTATTTTAGCATCATAAGTAGTAGGTAAGCAACGAAGTATCTTATTAACCATTTCAGCATTCGTTAGTTCCCTACCTAATGCATATAAAGAGATGACTATTTGTGTGAATCTTGTGTACATGTCAGAAATAGATTCATTAGATTTCATATAAAATAGTTCATAGTCATGTAACAAGACATTAAGTCTAGACTGTTTAACTTTATTAGTCCTCTCATAAGTTATATAAATTCTATCTCATATATCATTTCCACTCTTGCAAGTGAAAACCCGCATGTAATATTCAGATTTAAGTGCACAAAAGAAATTATTCAAGCATTTGGCATTCACTTGTGCTAAGTCGCATTATTCTCCTGTCCAGTTTGCAAAAGGTGTTTCAACTCTAATTCTATCAACTAATCTAGTTAGTTTTGTATACCCTTCCTGAATTAAGATCCACATACGGTAATCAAGTGACTGTAAAAATGTAGACATGCGTGTTTTCCAAAAATCAAAAGGAATATTGTCGAACAATGGAGGTCTTGTTATAGAGTAAACCTCAGGTGTATTTCAGTTTCCAAATGTAGTCATGGTCGTTAATCAAAAAGTAGTTTACACTTTTGAATTTGAAACTAGGCTCGAATACCACTTGTTGAAACTTTGTTCAATATAAATTAGGTTGTTAGACCTAATGTTATATCCTAGCAGCTAACCAAGAGGGGGGTGAATTAGTAATTAAAAAAATACTTATCCTCTTTTTAAACCAATAAAAATTTTAGTGAAATTTTTATAGAAACAAATTTTCAACCACACTTTCAAATAGAAAAAACTAAAGTAAAAAAGAAGAGTAAAAACGCAGTAAAAAATAAAAGACATAAGATTTATAGTGGTTCAGTCAAACACCACCTACATCCACTCCTCGGAGCCACCCTTCGCGTATTGCACTAATATCAATAGTACCTCTCCTTTTGCGCCCACAGCAAGGTGGAGAAGCCTTCACAAAACTCTCTTCCACCACTACTCGGTGTGGTAGAGAACCGTCCTCCTTTTACACCCTCCAAGTGTAGGCAGAGAACCTCCCGCTGTTCACACTCTCCAAGTGTAGGCAGAGAACCTTCCATCCTTTTACACCCTCCAAGTGTAGGCAGAGTACCTCCCGCTATTCACACTCTCCAAGTGTAGGTAGAGAACCTTTCATCCTTTCACACTCTCCAAGTGTCGACAGAGAATCGGATCTTTTTGAAAGATCTTCTCAAAAGAAATCTAGAATGACAAAAGAATAGAGTGAAGTAATCATAATTCACAGAGTTGAGATCCTTACCTTTGAGTACCAAGTGAGTTCTTCATGCTCCAATGGTAGGAACTCTCCTTCAAACACTCTCTCTCACTCTCTCCTTCACACTTCTTTTAGTAAGCATAAAGTCCAATGACCAAAAAGATTACAAGGCAGTTTATAAAGGACCTTTTATATGAAAGACACAAAAAATCGTCCAAAAACTGCTAATTTTCAATTCTGTACGTACATGATCATCCCATACAATCGTGATTTTGTACATATGAATAGTGTAAAACTATTACGTACGAAATCTTATGTGCATCGGGACGAGGTGACTTCGTACCTGATCATCGTCCCGTATAAACTATGTTTGTTCGGTATGAACAATTATTTTAAAGCCACACTGAAACATAACTGCATATGATCCATATGTTAAAAGAATAGAGAACATCATCCTGGGATGAATGTTCATATTCATCTTGATGAATAGTACAAACCTTGAAATCCAAGAAGATTATCCTGGGATGAATGGTGTGTTTCATCTGGACGAACTATTCAAAATGAGAATTTCGAGGACATCGTCTAGAGACAAATTGGGTATTTCATCTGGACGATTCATTTAGAGTGGGTATCCAAAAGAGATCATCTAGCGTCGAACTTTGTATTTCGTCTAGACGATCCGTTCAGAGTGAGGATCCCGAGGACATCATCCAGAGACAAACTGGGTATTTTGTCTAGATGTTTAGTTTAAGTTATGAATCTAGAGAAGATCATCCTAGGACGAACGGACCATTTCGTCTGGACGAATAGTTCAAAGTGAGAAATCAGAGGACATCGTCCAGTGACAAATTTGGCATTTCGTCTAGACGATCATGACTTAGAAAAATTTATTCACTTTTCTGTTCGTTCCATTGCTCTCCGAGGAATATAACTAACTTGATCGTCCCGTACGATCAGTATAAAAAAAAATTTGACCTTTTAAAGATTTCTCTCAGTGTGTGTGTGTGCTAGGTTGCTCAATTATAATCTTACTCTCTCTGACTTAATAAAGTGAAAAATACATACTTGAATTTATAAAATATGATATGCTGAATTTGATTTGAAGTCTTCAGTAGTCTAGAGTATGATTATCCTGAAATATTTGTCCACACAAAAATAAACACAATTCTTCTAAAAAGTGTTAGGAGAAAATAATAATTGGAACAATAATACTTGGAATCATCAAAATTATACAAGTTGCAAGAATGTAAAACATGCAAATAGCAACTCTCTTAACAAAAGATTGATTTGTAAAGAGAAAATAGTAGTACTAACATATGTTGTATTTGCATAGGTTGGTTGTCAACACTATAAGTAATATGAGCTTTATATTAAAATATAATATCATATATATGAGGATAGGATGATGGGCTTTCCATAAATAAAGGTTTGTGGTATAATCCTGATTGCAACATATAATTTATTTATTATATTATGCTGACATGTATTTAGTGATGACTCTTAATGATTTGTTGAAAGTCACATGTGAATTGGTTTAAGATTATGAATGATTATAATAAGATCAAGAATGATGACCAACTAGTTGATATTGAAAACACCATGTAAAAGCTGAATATCATGTCTTGTTAAATTCAATATTATTATGCAAACATGATATAATACATAACTACATATATGATATGATAGATATAGAAAGGACAAATATATAAATAATGATAGATTAAATATAGGATAAATATGGTTGATGACTGATAGGCTTGATAACTAATAAGACTGATGACATATGGGATATGATGTACAATGATTGATTGAATGATGATCGGATTGATTAATTGACATGATTGATAAGTAGCTAAATTGAAAGGGTACTTATATGAACTTCTGATATATGATGAGGATGTGGCTGATATGATATGATAATACTTTATATGAATTACCTGATATAATGACTAATATATGTGTCTATAGTAACATGCTTATTATTTTTGTATCAAATTTAGTGGTAAATATAAGTTACTTGTTTGGCTATGTTCTCATTGTGTAGTTTATACATATTTTTAGGTAAGGGTAAGGATCATGTAGATTAAGGAAGATCCTAGTTATCATCTTGAGTTTCCTTTCTGCATTTGTTGGTCTTTTATTTTTTGTAATCATGTGTTCAATTTTTACTATTTATATTATCATAATGCAATTTTTCAACTTTAGTCGTTGATATGAATGATGAAGGTAAGTTAGGTTTTAAGAACTTGGTTGATATGGCTCATATCTTTTCTTATAAAATGTGATTCAATTTAAGATGTAAGAAGAGCCATTGGTCTATGTTCATGATCTCTAAATATTGTGTTGTTAAACACCCTCTTAAATGCTTTTTCAAAAAAGGTGACTCTTTCAATTAGAAAAAGCTTTGTTCCATTAAATGGGACGCTAAAAATTTCATTCAATGGGATTTGGGGAGCGGTGAAATCTTTTTTGGCAAGATAATTGGTTAGGTCTTTCTTCTATTGACTTGTTGCTCAACACTCATACTATTAGTTCTTGTAAAATTTCTCATTTTATTCATGAGGGAACTTGGAAAGCTATTTATCTTGCTGACTTTGTTCCTGATTTTGTCATCAACCTTATCCTTAAAGTCCCTTTACAACTTGATCAGGAAGGTACTATCTTATTTACCAATTCCAATGATGGTAGCGTTGTGTTTAAAATGGTTTGGAATTCTATTAGGATTGTTCACCCTTATTCACGGATTTTATCCTCCATTTGGCAAAAAGGTATTCTGATTTCCTATTCTATTTCATTTTGGCGAATCTTTGACAATTACATGCATGTTGACAATATCTTAAGGAAAAAAGATTTTTATATTGTTTCCAAATGTCATTTTTGTTATCATATTAAAAATTTGAATCATGTTGTTGTTAATGGTCCCATTGCTCTTAAAGTTTTGTTATATTTTGATAATATTTTTGTTTCCCAATTTTGTAAGGCATACAACAACTTTATTAGCATCATGCATGATTGGATCCCTACTAAGAAGCATATTCGTAATGTTTTACCCATTATAATATGTTGGTTTTTATGGAAAAGTAAGAATGAGGCGAAGCATGAAAACATTATTATGAATGCCTCGACCATTATCATCAGGATTAAAGACAAAGTTAGGCAATTATACTTAGCAAATTTGTTTAATTTCACTTATTGCAAAGGCTACTCTTATATGGCAGTGATTTTTGGTATTCCTATTGAGAACTATGGCCATTCTTCTAGAGATATTGTGGTTAAGTGGCTTAAACATATTGTGGGTTGTTACAAACTTAATATTGATAGTTTTTTAAAAAAAAATGAGAAAGCTGGTTGTGGTGGCCTTATTTCTGATTCTTCCGGTCATGTACTGATTGCTTTTGTTGGTCCTAGGGATGCCAATACTGCTATCATGTCAGAAATTCAGGCCTTAAAGCATGGTTTACATTTATGTTTATCCTTAGGGATTACTAATGTTTGGATTGAGATGGATGTTATGCTTGTGATTCATTACATTACTGATAATTATATTACGAATCCTTCTTATTTCTATATCATTAGATAGATTAAATAGTGCTTGAACTTTATCAATTTTTCTATATCTCACATTTATAGGGAAAGTAATGTTGTTGTTGATTTTCTAGCTGACTTAGGTTTCAATTTGATGGATTTTGTGGATTATGTAGAATATTATCTTTCGGCCAAACTGGTGGGTTTAACAAGACTTGATCGTATAAGTATGCCTTATGTCAGATCTTTTTAATTTATTTTTTGCTGGTTTGGATTTTTACCTTTGTTTTGTGGTTTACTTTGAAGTTGATTTATTTTTTTGGTGTTTTTCTGATGTGGTGTTGTTGTTATGTTGTACTTGGTTGGGTCTTAGCAATGATTGGAATCACTCTATTATTGATTTCACCCCGTCCTGTTACTTTCTTTTCCTTTGGTGGAGTATGTTGGGGTGGTTGGATGGGCTTCTCCCTTTTATTCACTATGGGTACTTTGTTGGTTTTGCTGATTCGTCTGGGTGTTTTTGCAGGACTTCTGTCCAGTTTTTTTTTTAAATTAGGTTAAAGGGATTGTTTGTTTTGATTTCTCGAGTTTCTTGTTTTTTGTTTTGAGTGGGATGTTGGCCCTCCTACTCTCCCTTGGAGTTTCTATTTTGTGTTGGCTATTCTAGGAGTTTTTATGGTTGTGTTTTCCCTTGGGGTTGTTGCTGGGTGGTGTTCTGCTTATGTGCCATCTTTGGTTTCCTCAGGTACTTTAGTTCGGCTTGCCTTGGTATTAGATTTGAATGGCAATTGGGGTTATCTCATGATGTTACTTATACTACACATATGAACTATGACCCAACTGAAAACTTCAATTTTGTAGCCATTCTTCTTTCCTATGCTAATGCTATGATTTGTGTTTCTTTACTTGTTTGGGATCGTCTCCTTTGTGGTTTATCCCTTAATAAATTTTGATTTTGGATTGTTAATTATTGGGATCATTACTGCAATTATCATAACCCGTTTATTTTATTTTCAATTTGCTTTAATATTTTATTAAGTGTTCTTGCAGGCCTGTCTTTCAGGTTTTTGGAGACCCGTTCTCATTTTGTGTAGGATTCTTTTTTGGCTGGGAAGGCGGTGTTGAATTTGTTCAATTTTTTCCTTCCCTTTTGGGTTTTTAGAATGTTATTAGGTTGCCTTGTTGTTGTGCTTAGTTGAGAAATCCGACTCTTAGGATCTTTTTTGTTTTCTCTTGTAGCTCATCAGAGCAGTAGTGAGCTGGAGATCCTTTTAAGGACCTTGTATTTCATTTTCCTATTAACACGTAGGCACGTTGGTGGGTTTTAACCAAAAAATAAAAAATAAAAAAATAATTTGTCGAGTTAGATTAAAGCTTGATCAAGTATAAAATTAATTTAAAATTTTTAATAACATAAAGAAATTTAAAAGTCAGTTCCCATGCTTATATTTAATTAGAATTAACAAACTAAAATTTAAAATATACTCTCCCGAGCTAAATTTAAAATAGAATACAATAGTTCTTTCCTTAAGATGTAAGATATTTCCATCAAGTTGCAACATATTTTATTCTACTTTACGCAACACTCAATAACAAGTAAGATTAATATTTTTATAAGATTTGCAATTCATAACTAACTATTTTATATATTTTTAACTAAATTTAACTGAATATAAATTTAGAGAAAAATATATATGCTCATCATTTCCATATCTCCTTTTTAGCAATGGAGGACGGTGTAACATCTTTAAGAAGCTATAAGCCCCTGTTACGTCTTCTCCGTTTCCGTTGGGACCGCAAATTAGAAGAGAGAGAGTTAAGAGGCGGTGGTCGCTGTTGGTTGCCGGTGAAGCAAGCGGCGGTTGCGGCCAAAGGCGCTGCCTTTTTTCCGGCAGTCCCGCCATTGCTTCGCCATCTTAAGCCTTTTCCTGCAATTCATCTCCCCTTTACACTGAAAGTGAAAGCTTTGAGAAAGAAAGCAGTAATATTTATAAACCACATTGCATCTTCTTATTTCTATTCTTCAAAATCGTTTGTTACGAAAAGAAAAGGGTTCAGGTTTTGTCGCACAAGAAGACAAAACAAAAGGTTAGTCGGAAAAAAAAGATCTCATCTTTGTCTCTTCTTTCTCTCACTGTGCCTTTCAACTTCTCTCTCTCTCTCTCTCTCTCTCTCTCTCTCTCAAACAGGCAGACATCAGATTATTCATACTTCGGTATATTAGAGCATTTCAGGCATTCGATATGGATAATACATTGAAGCCAGCACAGTTGAACTTCTTGCTTGTGATGCTATGAGATTCTTTGATTGAAGAAAATCGTAGCGTGGGTTCAAAAAACTGCAGTGCTGCCGGCGATAAAGGTATTCTTCCTCCATTTGAGCTTCTGCCACTCTAAATATCATGGTAGTAAAGCTTGTTCATAAAAAAATTCAAAATTAGGCCAATTACTTATGTTGATCTGATTTAGATTTTTTACAGATAAATCATATTGTTAATAAATTAAACATTACTTCAGTCATAAACATGTACAAATACAATAGAGAAATCTTTTTAAGCGTGTAACTTTAAAATATTTCTTGTAAATTTGATCAGTATTTTGTTCAGTTCTGCATTGCATTATATTAACATAATGATAATTCTTACTTAATAATACATCTCAAAAATGTTAACGAAATCCGTAAAATTTAAGGTATGATTTCTCTTTGGGACTTTTAAGTCAATTGAGGTAAACTCACACATATATTATACACGTAAGCTTTGAACACACGACTTCTTAATTGATAGTCAAAGCTCTCAACCAATAGATGAAGGTTTCATTTGGGACGGCTTTCTTACTGCTTCGTTTTGTATTAAAAAACTTCTTTAAGAAGCAGTAAGAAAGCCATCCCAAACAAAGCCCAAGATTTCATTTGGGATCGATGACTTTCTTGTTGCTTTTTAAAATAGCTTTAAAGCACAAAAGTTTTAATTTTTGTATTAAAAATTTATTTTAATAAACAATAATAAAGCTATCCCAAACGAAGCCAAATATGAGTTGCGTTAAGGTGAGATTTTTTAAGTTAGTGTACCTAAACAAATTCTAGTTATGAATGATTAATAATTTACTCAATACTATATTAATACAAATGAATATAAATATACGACAACGTAGAACTAAAATATAAACATAATGCATTATAAATATCAAAGAATATTAGATTATTGTATTTAATCACAAATTAGATAATATATATACAACAAATAAATATTTAATAAAGGTAGATTATAACTCATAAATTAATAAAATATTGCAAATGCAACGAAATTTGCTGTTTTTAACACAGTATGAAAATTCCTTTGCACCATATATATTAGCAAATCATTTGATCCTAAATTTTTTTATAAAAATATCAGGTGATTGATTTTATCATATAAATTAGAATTTTTGCGTTAAAAGAAAAAGTTTTATCACTAATATTTCTAACTTTTTATGCTTCATGCAAGTGCAAATCTTTTAGTTCTAGCACAGTATAATGGATTGCAGCAGTTGAATTTGTAGTGTTTATGACTGTTGTTGGTAATTGTATGCTTTGTTGTTGATATTTCTAGCAGTCATCGGATCATCTGGAGTCTAATCAGGATTCGCCACATCATCCTATACAAAGTTCTACATAACAAAATAGTGATGTGACGCATCCTGATTCGCCTCCGACCAGCATTCGGTGACCACACCTAATAATTTCTTATATTTTTGAGTGTGCTGAAGGTTTTGTAATCTTAAAGGTTACTTTTAGCTTTTTTAGGTAATAATTTCGTTGATGTATGCAAGATTACTTTTATCACCTCTATCTAACAAGCTATACCCTCGGTGCTTGTGTATTTGATTCATAATTATTGCAATCATTTCATGGCTACCCATTTGTTTCATGACCTTCTGCTTCAACTACCATTTCTCTTTCTCTGTTAGAATGATGAGCAGATACAACTACAAGCTAAATAATATATATAGTAATTTAATTTTCATTTTTTATGAAAATTGCTTATTGATAAAACCTATCGATATTTCTAAGTATATATTTAGTTATCAAAATCTTTTTAAGCACCCTATATTCTTCTTTCTTTTATATGTATTTTAGTATTGATATCAAAATAAACTAATACAGTCGAAATTTTATTGACTTTGCGTGCAAAATATTTGATTTCACGCTTAATTAATAATCTTCTCTCCTGTAACTCAAAAGGATGCAATCATCTCAGAAGGTTCAAATATATAACAGTTTATCCTAAAGGATAAATCAGAATTCAATTATGAATTACTGTGTTATATATATGGAAGAAGGTATACATTCTACCATTTTTTTTTTAAATAATGTGTAGGGAAATTATTTTTTTTTTCCATTAAATGCATTGAAACATCCTTCGCTATTAAACAGACTAATAGGGAACAAAAGCTAATTTTCAAGACCAAACGTCTGACTAAGGTTTTGTTTGGGACGACATTTTAACTGTTTCATAAAGCAGCTTTCTAGTACAAAAATTTAACTTTTGTACTAGAAAGCTGCTTTAAGAAGCATAAAGAAAGTCGTCTCAAATGAAGCCTAGGACATCTTTCGTACTGCTTTGTAAAGCAAATTTGTAATAATTCTGAAAAATAAAATTTTGTGCTAAAAAGTTATTTTAAAAAAATAATAAGAAGCTGTCTCAAACTTAGTCTAAATTTTGAAGAGAGAATATTTTAAGTATATGAAAAGTTGTTAGTTTTTTCTTTAATAAGCATGAGGGGACTTGCCCTCCCAATCATAACATTATAGATTTGATCTCTACTCATTACATTGTTGTTTTTTTTGTTGAAAAAACTATTATGTGTACATTTTAATTTGATTTTTGTATCAAGATTTATTCCTTTCAACAAATGTTCTAAAAATCATATAATTGTCAGTGCCCTTTTATATGAAATAAATTTCTCATCACCAAACTCAATAAAAAACCACCCTCTTATGAATATTAGAACTATGAATTTAAGTTAAATGATTCATTTAAACTTCAATACATGTTTTTCATTTGCATGCATTGTCTTTGAAGTGTTTTACCGAAATTATTTCTCAAAATACTTTATGTTTATATATGCTAGTGAGTAGGGGTGGAACCATGAAGAGCTTTGGGTGGGAAATTGCCCACCCAGAAATCTTTTTTTTTTTTTCTTGAAAAAATAAATATTTTAATTATTTCCCTCACTTTTAATAAATGCAATTGTCCAAATTCTAAGAAATTTTTTTTTTCTATTTCATACATAAGATTATGCATTTCAAAGTCATATTTTGCCCACTCTCAAAAGAGAGGATGGTTGCGCCCTTACTAGTGAGCATCTTAACCATAATTATCATCATCTATAGCTGAATTGTTCTTTCTGTACTCAAGATTTGATTTTCAAGAATTAGCATACATGCCTAAAGAAAATCTTATGGAAATAGAGATAATTGATGAAATCTCACAATGCCTTTAAAATGTTTTTCAAGAAGAACCAAGGAAATTTTTTTCATATATAAAATGGTGAATGCTTCGAGTTGAAGAAAAAGCTTCCTATCCGTTAAGCGTTTATATGTCACCAAAAATCACCTTGATCAGGCACTAATCTGGAGGCATACTTGAACTGAAAACTTTCAAAATCAAATTTGAGGCCATCTAAACTCCGTTATCAGTAAGAGTACAGGAAAACTAAACTTCTCAACAAAAAGAACCTAATGACACCAAAATCAGCCCAATCTGAGTCCAAATGAGTTCAAACTAAAGTTCTAAAGCATTTTTAGAAGCTTAAAAGCATTAATTAGGTAACCAAATGACATTTAATATGCCATATGCTTATAGTAAAATTGAATGCTAGATGAATCCAACAAGCCAAAGTTTACTTAATTATGATATCATTAAGGAATTTAAATGCTTGATGAAAGCTTTATTATAAAATGAATCAATATGGATCGTTTGATGAAACACTACGATTTTGTCGTAGATTCTTTATATTTACGGAGTTCGCAACTCCTAAAATTCTATTAATAAGCATTCTTTCTTCACATAAGAGGAGGAAGAGAGGAGAAAGCGAGATAAAGAGAGAACTCTCTTATATTTTCCAGCCATCGTCATCGACGATCAGCACCAGCTATTGCTACCGACAACCATCATCGTCACCGATGACCAACATCAGAAATCACCACTATCTCCAAAATACTTGTAAGATTTAACTCTATTGTTGGGTATTTTTGACTAATTGTGAATATCTATTTTTATAATACCTATTAAAAAATTAAGCCATGTTTTTAAGTATAGACTAACCCTTTGTCGACCCTTAATCTTTGTACTCTCCCTCTTCTTTAATAGTGAAGAAGGAATGATCTTTCTATCACTTGTTATATAGTGAAATTTATAACTAGGCTAGGTCCTATGATTTTTTCCCTTTTAGTTTTTCCACATAAAAATTCTCTAGTCTTACTACTTTAATTATTTGTTCTTTGTGAATCCTTGTACACAGCTAAAATACAAAATACATAATCTATTGACTCAAATTTTCTAGGACACAATAATTTCACATCATCTGTAGGAATATTCCCACCATACTTAACTTCATCAATTACTAACAATCAACCCCTTAATCAAGAATAAGAAAATATGGGTGATCACATTCCCCTAGGCCTCACTTTGGAGGATTGTATGTATAGGATGGAGGAATGTTAAAGTTAAATCTTGCAATCATTCGAGGTTAGACAATAACGAGCAATCTCACTAAAACAACAAACAAATTAAATATTATTATATATCTTCCCAATCATCAGTTGTTGTTATATCATTTTATGGAAAATAGATTTAGGTTAGGGGTAACTTTAGCTACAACCTCAAAGAAATATTTATGTTGAAATCTCAAATATGGTTGTGATTGAGTAAGTCCCTCCAATATATTATGCTTTTGGCCATAATAATCTTTTTAATAACCACCATTCATAAAATTTATAACAAATATAAGAATTGTTCTAGTGAATCTCAAATTTTATATAGGTATAAATAAAAACTTGAGGCTGTTAGCCTTCAAATTTTTGAGGTTGAGGCATGCCTTCCTAGGGTTATTTCCTATGAGAGCAAGTGACACAGTCTCCACTCCTAATCCTAAGAAGGCACGCCCATGAGGTGGCCTTGATGGAAAGTTAATAATGGAAGTTAATAATGGATAAGGTCCTTACTAGAAATACTCTATGAGAGCAAGTGGTTGACTTGATCTCCACTCATTCAAAAATCTTGGGAGGTTAAAACCTCAAAACGAATACATGTACATAAAATCATAAAAGGCAAAAGCATTTAAAGGTAGATGTACACTTAAACCTCAAAAGAAATAAACCTCATAAGGTATAGAATTGTACAAAAATCTCACACTACAAAACAATTACCCATTATCTGTGGAAATTATGGAAAATTTTCAGGCGGCTTTCTGATGGATAAATGTGAAATATTTCAGACAGATTTTTAGGAAGATTTTTCGGTGGATTTCCAGCTGATTTTTTTCCAACGAATTTTTCGACGGGTTTTAATAATTTATGAAAAGATTATATATTCGTAAATTCATTAATTAGTAAATTTATAGTCTATTTTAATTCATTATTTATTTAATAACTTTAAAATAACTTTAAATTAATAGTAATAACTTTAATACTAATATTAATTAAAATTTAGTATTAATTTAACTTTAAATTTAATATTAATATTAATTAATGGTATGTTTTAATTCATCATTAAAATTTAGTTGTTAAATTAAGAATTAGTTTAATTATTTATTAATAAATTTAATATTAATATTGTTATTAATAATTTTAATTTATTATTTAATTTGTTATGGTTTAGTTTATTTAAATATAAAATTGTTAGAATCTTAACATATTTTTTACTTCACAACAGAGTGGTTGACACTCTTAAGGAAAAGAGATCCTAGGTTTCAATCTCCACGCAAATAGGGGTGTGTTGTATGTGGGTGCGAGCTTGGGCAGGTTTTGCGAGTGGGCTTAGGCGCACCGCAGGTGGGCATAGGCGCACCGCGGGAGGGCGTAGGCACACCCACGGGCGGGCTGGGCACGAGCGGGGCTGCAAGCCTCACAAGTGGAAGCTGGCCCGCTCACCGTGGGCGGGCTGGGGTGCGAATTACTTTTTTAAAATAGTTTTTTAGTTATTACGGTTGACTATTTTCTACTAGTAAGGGGACAAATGATACATCTCCAAAAATAGGGGGAAGGGGACAAATGATACATCTCCAAAAATTACATGGATCAAACACTAATCTTGAGACATACTTGAACTGAAAACTTTAAAATTTATATTTGGAACCATCCAAACTTTGATGTCAACAACCTTATAGTCAAACTGAATGTCTAGACAAAACGAACCCAATGACACCAAAAATGTCTGAAGCATATTTGGAAGCTTCAAAGCATTAATTGAGTAACCAAATAACCTCTAAATATAGTATGCTTATTTTCAAATCGAACAACTCGATGCCGAATATAACGAGCCAAAGATCACTTATTTCTGACATCATTAAGGCATTTAAATGCTTGACGAAAGCTTTATGATCAAAGAAATTAATATAGACCATTTGATGAAACACTCCAACTTTGTCCTAAATTTTTTCTATATCTATAGATCATGTCACTCCTAAAAACCTATAAATAGGACTTCATATTCTTCACATGCGAGGACGAGGAAGAGAGGAGAAAGAGATCTATTAAGAGAACTCTCTTGCATTTTCTAGCCATCGATGTCGACGATCACTACCAGCTATCGCTACTAACAACCATCATTGCCACTAATGACCATCATCAGGAATCACCACCAACTTCAAAATATTTATAATATAATTTGATCCTATTATTGGGTTTATTTGTTCACTTGTGGAGATCTATTTCTATAATCACTATTGAGAAAATTAAGTCATATTGTTGGGTATAGATTATCTCTCTGCTAACACTTGATCTTTGTAATTTCCCTCTTCTTCAACAGTGAAGAAGGGATGATATATCTTTGTATCACTTGCTACCTAGTAAATTTTACAACTAGGCCAAGCTCCATGGTTTTTTCCCTTTCCGGATTTTCCACGTAAAAAAACTCTCTAGTCCTACTACGTTCATTTGTATGTGATGAAACTTTGTACACTGCTAAAACTTAAAATACACACTCTACCGACTCAAATTTCTTAGCAAGCAATAAGAGTAATTATTTTAACATGTCTTCTTAAGAAGAATCTTGAGAAATTAGAACAACAATAAGTGATTTGGTGGCAATTTTATGAAGAATTCAAGTATGTTTAAAATCTATCTCTACAAAATATTGAGTTTATTTTCAATTACAAAAATATAAATAACATTTGAAATTTTTTGTATCTAATTTTATGCATTTTCAGGACAAATCTAAAACAAAAATACAGACATGTTAATCAATTGTTTTCATTATATAACAAATCTGAATTATAGCACAAACTCGATCCTAAAAAACGAATTAAATCACTATAAGGTTATATTTAAAATTCACAAGCTATAGAATTTATATAAGTACTTTGTCTTGTTCACCATGTATGTTCCACTTTGAATGAATCTGCCAGCATAACGTACAGGTTACAATAACAACAAGAAAATGGAAGAAAACTATAATAGGCATATATATATATGGCTCATTTTCATGTTCTGTTGCTGGGAAGACAAAGCACGATAATCTGTATATATATATATATATATATATGGCTCATTTTCATGTTCTGTTGCTGGGAAGACAGCATGATAGTCTTAGAACGGCTTTATTACTACTTAAAATAGTTTTTTAGTTTGAGTTCACTTCATTTGGGACGGCTTTATTACTGTTTTTTTTAAGCAGCTTTTAAGTAAAAAAATTATAATTTATGTACTAGAAAACTGCTTTAAGAAACAGTAAGAAAGGCCTCATAAACAAAGCCTTACAAACTAATGGGATGCTTGGCCATTTTAGATTAAACAAACATCATTCGATATGTGCTATCGATCAAGCTCCAATTTATAAATCATAAAGTTTAATTAATTACAACTATCACAATGATTGAATGGTGCACTTACACACTTAGGACAAGGGCTCGTTTTGAACAGTTTTTTTATTGTTTTATAAAGTAGTTTTTTAGTACAAAAATATCTAATTCGAAAAAATTTTGTATTAAACAACTGTTTTGAAAAGCATCAAGAAAGTTGTCCCAAAAGAAGCCTTAGTCATGATAAATCTTATTTTTTAATTTTTTTTCTATTCATTTTTAAAATTATAATCTTATCCATTAGTGAACATTGTAGTATTTTTAAGTTTTAATTATCTTTCTCAAGGAATACATCCAAACATTTTGAAGAACTTGTTCGTAGCTAGTACATTATATATGTAATGCATATTGTTCATATTTCAATAATTTTTTTTTTTCATTTTCACCATCTAATATTGAAATATTTTACTTTTGCAGGAGACCAGCACTGTAATATATTGTGAAAATGACTACTTTTTCTCATATTCCACCTGGATTTAGATTTCACCCAACTGATGAAGAACTTGTAGATTACTATCTTAGAAAGAAAGTTGCATCAAGAAGGAATGACATAGATGTCATAAAAGATGTTGATCTCTACAAAATTGAGCCATGGGATCTTCAAGGTAGCTCCATATATGATCATTATGATTTTTTCTTTAGAGCTGCATTTATCATAGATAAGAAGATCATAATGTGCTGCAAATCATAAAAGTTTTTGTTTTTAATGAAACAAAACATCACAATCTAAAGGACTTTTAAAATGGTCTACAAAGGGAATTGCAATAACCATCTTTGATAAGAGCTGCATTTTTATATCTAATTTAAATTGTGTCCATTAAAACTCTTACAATAGGAGGTCTATTTAGAGTTATAATAGAAGTATCTATATGTTGAGATTTTCTAAATAGTGAAGCTAATGTGAAAAAGAATTGTTTAATTAAAATAAATGAACCCTAAGGTGAGAAAAAGCTATCCAAATAAGAGTGATTGATCATTCTTAGAAATGGTCAAAGTTAGGTGACCATCTATTTATCTACGAGAAAAAATTACCCAATTTTAACTATCTTGGGTATAAATACGCCTAAGCTTTTTAGTAAAAAATGAAAAAAGTTGTACTAAAAAGTTGCTTTAAGAGAATATGCATTTTAACTAAACCTTAGTTACAATTGACAGTAAGAAGGTTGTTCCAAACAAAACCTTAGTTACATGTGCTGTCACTTTGAGAACACCAATGTGGTGCTTCTCATAGGAAATTTGATATTAAAAAAGATTGTTTGAATTTATTTTAAAAGAGAATATGCATTTTAACTACTTTGCTCACCTTCAACGAATATAGTTGCCCAAGTTCTAAGAAAAAATTCTTTTTTTTAATTTCATACATAAAATTACGCATTTCACAATCTTATTTTGCCCACCCTCAAAGAGATGTTGATTCCGCTCTTGTCTATATGCTATAAATTTGAGATAATTATTTATATTTGATTAGATGGCTTAAGATAATCATGTATTAGTATAATTTGGTTACAATAAAGTTTTTTAATTAAGAAAACTTCAAATCTAAATTAACGAAAGCGAATCAAGTCATTTATGCAAGCAAAATTGCTATGAAAAACAAAACTGAAGTCAATTCAGGCTTCGTTTGGGACAACCTTCTTACTGCTTCTTAAAATAACTTTTTTCGCACAAAATTTTTTTATCACCCATAGCTTGTGAAATAAGTTCAACTGTTACCGTTATTTATCATAACTAGAGACTATAATTTTCTTATACCAAGTGGTGGAATCTTATTTTAATGATCATTTATTTTATTGAAAGTTTTGGCTTGATATTACGTACTTTATATAAAGTAACCATATTAAGATTTTATATTCTTGTTTTGCTTTGAACAGAAAAATGTAAGATAGGCATAGAAGAGCAGAATGAATGGTACTTTTTCAGTCATAAAGACAAGAAATATCCAACTGGAACTCGCACAAATCGAGCAACTATAGCTGGATTTTGGAAAGCAACTGGAAGAGACAAACCAATCTACTCAAAAAATAATTTAGTTGGAATGAGAAAGACCTTGGTCTTTTATAAAGGTAGAGCACCAAATGGGCAAAAGCTGGATTGGATTATGCACGAATATCGACTTGAAACAAATGAAAATGGCCCTCCTCAGGCAAGTTTTTTTTTTTAAATTGCAACCCAGCAATATATATAGAGCATTTGTCTTTTTTCGTTTTGTTTATTTTTAAAAGTTGCATATGCAATGATGATGAATTCTAGTCACTTTTGGACCCCCTTCATCTTATTGATTCATTCAGATCGTTGAAATCTCAACAATATGAATAAAGAAAAAGATTTGATCAAGATTCATATTGTACATGAAATTTAGCTCAGGATATGATAACTACAGATGATCTTTAGTTATTCTATTTTTTTTTAAAATATTTTTACTAAATTTTTTAATTATATTCCATGCATCAGTAGTCATATTTTTCAAAAATATGTAAATATTACATTAAATTAAATAAAAGTGACTTAGGCTTCCTTTGGGATGACATTTTGACTGCTTAAAGCAGTTTTTCCATACAAAAATCATAAAAAATCAAAATTTTTGTACTAGAAATTGATTTAAGAAGCAATAAGAAAGTCGTTCCAAACGAAACATTAAGCTACTACTTCTAATGAAAATGTAAAAAATAGTGACAAAATTTTAATATATAATTTTAAAATTGTGAGCTAGAAAGTGTGTTATTTATTCTATTCAAATTCAAACTATTCGGCCTATTTGACTTGTAACCATAGAAGTTATTAACCTTACAATTGCATAATCACATCGATATTATAAGCAATATTTCAAACTACTTTCACTGATTCATTTTACAGGAAGAAGGATGGGTAGTCTGCAGAGTATTCAAGAAAAAAGCAACATCAACCGAAACCCTAATCAACCATGACTCCTCTTCATACCATTGGTATGATGAAAACCTTCCCTTCTTACCACAATTTGATTCAACAAAGAAATTAACATGTCAACACAGTGAAATCTCTCATCAGCCCTCTCCTTATTTCAACTGCAAACCAGACCTTGAACTAGTCAGTCACCACCATCTTCCTCAAGATCACACATTCCTTAATCTCCCTCACCTTGAAAGCCCCAAGTTACCTCACTTCATCAACCATGAGACTTTGCAGAATAATCAACAGCTTCAGATTGTCACAGATTGGAGAGTTTTCGACAAATTTGTAGCGTCGCAACTAAGTCAGGAAGATGTCTCAAAAGAATCAGATTTCTGTAATGCAGGGAAAGTCTTTGAAGTTGCAGATAAGGAGATTGCAGTTGCAGAATGTGCATCTACGTCAACTTCAAGTGAACAGATTGATCTATGGAAGTGAGTTACATTTTACAACTGAAGAATAGCCGATACTTATACGTACTAATAATAGATGGATTATAGTATGCTGATCAATGTACATAATAAGCAAAAAGTGTAAGTTTGGTCACTTTCAAACTCTATGATATGGAAGAATACATATATTTATTCTTTGAGAAAAGTAGGAGCTGTTATATTAATTTGTCCATTTTATACATACCATTGATACATTTTTGTAGAAGTTTGAAATTTAAAGCATCTCGTCCATTTTTTTCTTTATTGGAGCATTCAAGACGGTAGAGAGACAAAGAGTTTAGCATCCTAATTTTATACAAATATTCAACACATATATAGATAAGAGAGAAGGGTGTAAGATTTATAAGCGACAGATTTTTACGTGGAAAATCCTGAAAAAGTGGAAAAACCACGGGGTCTGATCCAGTTAAAATGACTCTGTTATTGTTTGTAGTTGATTACAAATGATGCCCTTCCCGGGGGAAGGTCTTGGCTCAATGTATCAAATATACATTATATATAGCACATTATAAGGTGAGAATAGGAAGAATCCAGTATTATGAGAGTTCTTCTTAAGAGAATGTTGGCCAGTTTGTTTGGTCAGAAGGAACGTAGTCGGGCAACGGTGGTCAAAGGGATCGCAATTGGTGGGCGACGGAGGTCAGACAATTGAAGTCAGAGGGATTGTGGGCTCTAAGCTCCTGATCAATTTATTTGTGATGTATCAGATTGTTGACCTCATTTTTGTATGAGGTCACTTGGACTAATCTTGACCTTAAATCAATTCAATATCCAAATCTAGAATTTGAAACCAAAACCCAGGTCTTAAGGCCCTGTCCTAAAGACCTTTTCCAGTAAATTTTCAAACGCTTTAAAACTCAATCAAATGACCTCTGATTCAGGGTCTGTCAGTTGTATACTGATGGGACATGTCTCTGGAGGCAACCCTCTAAATTTGAGCCCATTCTGAGGTCTCTAACCCCATAAACTAAATCAAAATCCAAAGGCCATAAAACCTTCAAATATTTACAGCCTATGCCACTAGACCTGTCACATAGAAGATTCTGACCTTAGAGCCTTCACCAAAGCCTCTAGTCACTTCCAGACCATTAATCCAGACCTATTGAACAATAAACTGTATTTTTTTGGACTCATTTCAGCCCCTAGTGGGCATGAGCCCAAAATGACCATAATACCCCTATGGGGGCTCAAATAAGCATTTCAAACCAAACGACCTCCAAATTGAATGCAACCACTTCCAGTAGGTTTCAAATATCAAACCAAACTTGTTGGACCCATTCCCAGGCCCTGGGTCAACCTGGTTGACCAAGTCAACACAGTTGACCTAAAAGGCCTTTTAAAGGTCCAAATAGGTGCTTTGACCCAAATGACCTCTCCAAGCCATGGAACCACTTCCATTGGTCTCGAAATGTCATTTGAAACCTGTTAAGCCTGACCCTAGACCCTGGGTCAACCTGGTTGACCAGATCAACCAATATCGACCCTAATGACCCTTAATAGGCACCATAAAGCCCATTTAGCCAAATTAAACCCTACAAACCCTGGGACCACACCCAATAGACTCTAAATGTCATGTCAATTTGATTGAACCCATTTCCAGACCCTGAACCCAACTAGTTGACCAAGTCAACCAATTTTGGCTTAAAAGCCCATTAAGGGCCCAATAAGCCTATTTGACCCGATTGACATATTTAATCCTTGAAATTACTTCCACCATACTCTAAATATCATTATAGATCTCTGCAGCCCAGACCCGCATCTTGGATCAATCTAGTTGACTCAGTCAATCTAGTTTGACCAAACCAACACTTAAGCCCTTCCACTTTGAATTAAATCCCAAATGCACCTAAGCATACTTAAACCCTCTCCAAATTTTCTTAATCAATCCCCTAGATGACTTTGGCTGCCACCTCACCTTTTGTTGACCAGTTGACTGGTCAACAAGGCTCCTTAAGAGGCTTAAACCCTCAAATGGGTTTAAACCATACAAACATAATATTTTGCCTCATCCAAAAGGGGAGATTGTTAGATAGTTGTTATTTGCATGCTTACATTTTGAAACTAATGAAGTTTTGATAATTGCAAAACATTATTTTCAAATGTGTAGTTATTCCCTAACATTTTCTTAGAAGAATTGTATTTGCTCTTGTGCTGTACTGACATTCAATGAAAACGAACTCCAGACTACGAAGACTTCAAGATTAAATTTCAGCATGCGATATTTTGTAAATTTGAAGCTGCATTTTTCTTAGAAATCAAATTGAAAGGACGTGATTGTATTTTGAGTGAATAAACTTACACACACATAAGGAGATATATAAAATTTATACGGATCGTACAGAACGCAATATTTGTCCAGTTCTGATACTGAACGACTCAGAATTACAACTTCTTCACTATATGTAGCAATATTGGAACAACAGAATAAGTATACTTCGCTACGAAATAATTTTGCACATAAGTACTGAATTCAGTTTCCAGGACAAATGAAAAATATCTAATTCTGACGATTAGGTTCAACATTTTTGGGAATGTTTCCGACGGAATGTTTCGAGATATATTCGTCCGTTGCGTACTGTCCTCGGGAAAATATTAGAACAAAAGTTACAAGATATCAATGTAGAAGTATGCAAAAATCATACTGAATTCAATCGATGGTCTAGAGATAAATTATTGTCATACGATATTCGCCGTGGCAATTGTCCTCTGGAAATTTTTCGTCCAGAACGAAGTAAAGAATCGTCCAGGACATGGTCCTCTGTAAAAATTTCGTTCAGACGAATAAATTTTTGTTCAAACGATTAACCGACTTAGAACAGTTTCAGCAGTTTCTAGAACCGACCTTGTAATAACGTTCGACTGCATGAACCTATTCGTAAGGACGATCAGCTGACGAAGAATTTCGTAACATATCAAATGATCGTTTAGTAAAATCGTCCAACACGATCCACGATCATACAGGACGATCCACTCGTACAGAATTGAATACTAAGTTTTGGGCGGTTTTTCTTATCTTTTGTATAAATAGTCCAAATTAGAACTGCCACCAATCTTTTTGTCATTTGATCTTCGTGCCTCTTGAGAGAATAGCTAAGGAAGAGTGGAAGAGAGGCATTCAAGGAGGATTCTACCACTGGACGAGAAGCTCACTTGAGTTCAAAGGTAAGAGTCTCTACTTGTGATTGGATTACTTCACTCTTTTCCTTCTTCCTTCTAGTCTTGTGAGAATCTGTCAAGGAGATCCTGTTCTCTGCCGACACTTGGAGAGTGTGAACAGCCGAAGGGTCCTGCCCACAATGGAGAGTGTGAACAGCCAAGGGTTCTCTGCCCACACTTGAAGTGTAAACACGCTGAAGGGTTCTCTGCCCACACTAGGAAGAGTGTGAAAGGACGAAGGGTTTCTCTGCCCACACTAAAAGAGTGTGAAGGACGGAAGGGTTCTCTGCCCCACACTAGGAGAGTGTGAAAGAACGGACGGTTCCTCTGCCAACACTGGGGATAGTGTGAAAGACGGACTGTCTCTGCCAACACTGGGATTGTGTAAAAAGGACGGTTCTCGCGCACCGGGGAGTGGTGAAAAGAGTGTGTTGTAAAGGCTTCTCCGCTTGCTGTGGTGCAAAAGGAGAGTCACTATTGGTATTAGTGCATACTCAGAGGCGTCTCTGGAGTAGATGTAGGTCTGGTATAGACGAACCACTATAAATCTGGTTTATTTACTTTGATAATTTTACGTTTCCGCACTTTATATTTCAGTTTTAAAAACTTCTGGGTTGAAAAACATATTATTACAAAATTAAAAGAAATTTTATTTCGGTTCAATAATTTTTTAAAGGGACTTAAATTTTAACTACCAATTCACCCCCTCTTGTAGCCTTGGGACATTCATCTAGGCTTAACTACCTAATTTCTAGACTCAACAAAAATCAATTTTTGAAACCTTCCCCAAATGATCTTTGAAACCTCTTGAACTTAATTCCAACCATGGGTCAACTTGTTGACCAAGTCAATCCATTTCTGACTTAAGGCCTTAAGGTTTAAAATGGTCACTTTGACCCAATGACCCCCCACATCTTGACACCCCATTCATTAGGTCATGGGAGTTAGATATTTTTCATGTGGCATGCTAGGACACATAGACACACTTGCACCATCACATGCCACATGGGTCTGGAGACCCAAGCTACATGATCCAGTATGCATTGCATTCTACTTTCCATAAGAAGGAACCCAACATGTTGAGTTCCAAATTCTGACATTTGATAATTTGTAGGCAGCTCTCACAAAAGGCCTCGTGAGAGCATGTGTTACATAGACAACAGATGCTCTTGACATATGACTGGCGATGCCAATCAATTCATAGTGATGGAGACCAGGACAGGAGGCAAGGTCGACTCTTGGAGACAACACCACTAGGAAGGTGGTAGGAGATGTATAATTGTAATTCCAATAATCTTCTGATTGAAAATGTTTTGCTGAGGATTGACTAAAACAACAACTTCTCCAGCATCAGTGCACTTGCGACAAGGCTTCATCATAAATTTTTTGACATTTATGCATTATGAGCTTAAATAATAACACTATTTGCCGGAAAGCGGATCAACAATATTTACATGCTTGATTTAAATAACATTGAATGTTGTTACAGATCTATGGTTTATGATTTGTGATGAGCAAACATTCCTTATTTCTATATGATTGCCTTAATGTCTACGTTTCAGGTCCACACGATCAGACTGCAATCTGGAACAGCTCAAGATTGGGTAGAACTAGTCTGTGTCAGGTTTGTAATCTTTTCCTTTCTTGAGTCTGTTGTATTTGGTGTGGCTATAACTTGGTAGAAATTCTCTTGCTCCCTATATGATTTCTGTTTTTGGTAACATCGGCCAGGACGTCGTAAGATCGGCCTGGACGATCTGTCCCAAAATCAGAAACCCCTAGTTAGGGCATCCTCATTAAGGCAGCCGTCAACAGATCGGCACTGGACGATACTTATATCGGGCTAGAACGTAATCTCATTCAGAAAGAATCAACGCCATAATCAGTTTATGGAAGTCTTTGTTTAGGAAATCGGCCCGGACGATAATTATTATCGTCCAGGACCGATCTAACTCAATCATGCCTAAATTGATCTAGTATCTTTGGAAAGCATTAAATGGTTGATTGATACGATCACATCGTCTGGGATGATCGTATGATCGGCCAGGACGATGCCTGGATGATCTATATCGGCCAGCTCAGAAACAGGGCAATGATCAGGACGATTGAAATCGGTTTTAAACTAATCGGCCAGGACGACCGTAAGATAGGCCAGGACGATGTAACCAATTTTCTTCTAATCATCCCATATCGTCCCGAGCTAATGAGCTTAATTTGTACTGATCGGCCAGGACGATATACCTATCATCCTGGACGATAATGTCGGCAACTTGCATTAATTAGCTCGTTTTGAGACCTGTTTAAGCTATGGCAAGACACTTGTAAGGGTCTTTGGCAGCATTGTAGCTTCGTTCTTGTGGGGAAACTAGAAGAGAGAGCTTGAAAGGGAGAGAGGAAAGGGTGGAGTTTGAGAGAGGGAGAAGATCCTGGGGGGACTCAAGGAGTATGGATGGGTTCCACACGATGCTCGGCGAACTCGCACCTTAGTACCATCGAATTCAAGGCTTGTCTCGAGGTAAGTTCACCAAAGAAGAGATCTCTTTGTGTCAAAGGACCCGGCGACTCCGCCGCACGGGAAGGTAAAGTGATTTTGTAAGGGCTTCTCGCTAGCCGTGGGGGCTAAAGGAGAGACACTAGTTTAGTGCAATACTTGGGGGTGCCTCCAAGGAGTGGACGTTGGTCAAGGTTTGACCGAACCAATATAATCCGTGTGTTCTTTCTTTACTACTCCGCGTTTTAATTTCCGCATTTATTATTGTGGTGATTTGGATTTGTGTTTTGTTTTAAAATTTCCAATTCCTCTCTCTTTAATTAGCTTGGACTAAGTTCAAAGGGGCCTACATCCCTAACGAAACTTTCAATTGCTGCTTCATTTTGCTTAAAAATTACTATTGATGATTCATGGTTGTGAACATGAGATTATGCCATGTCAGTATGAAAACCTTAGAAAGTGATCCAAAGACCTAGTTAGAGGTGTCTCCAAACTTAAGTTTTTAAAAGACCACCTTTGTGATGTCTGCCAATTAGTGAAAGCAAATCCACTCCACTTTTCACTCCATTAAGGACATTAGTACGCTCTAGACCTTTAAAGTC
>NW_021319875.1:290752-428831 GCF_001605985.2 Dendrobium catenatum | reverse complement strand
GATCTAAGCTTTAGCCGATCCCAAATTTAATAATTCAGCAATCTAAAATACTCCCACCCGCCACCTCAGCATCCTGCGACCCAATTGACTGGTTTCACAAGCAGTCAGAATGGGTGGTCAAATAACCCTTTTAAGAGCCTTTAATTAATCCCTTAAAATTAATTCCCCTAATCTAAATCCCTCCAGAGTTTGAACATGCTCTAGAAGCTTCCTAGGACTCCACTCTAGCCCTTTGATCTTGATCAAACAGCCTCAAAGCCATGTGTTCCAAAGGGACACAAAGAGCCTTTTTCAACAAAGATGTCCTCTCCATGTCCTTGGCTGTGCTGCTCTCAACAGCACTCCCTGGGACAATGCCCACGGTGAGCCCCATGTTATTCCTAGCTCCTGATTTGATCTGGAGACTTCTGAATAGGAAGAGAATGCCCTAATGAGCTCTCTTCTATCCATACACTCCTCACTTCTCGATCAATCCACCTCAAGCCCTCCAGGCGAGGGATCTCGGCGGAACTCAATCTGAAACCATCCAAGGCCTATTTCCAGATGATCGGCGTGTCGAGCTTGGATCCAACTAGGAACTTAATCAGTGGACAGTCTATCAAGTTCAGAGAATCCATAACGGTCAATTCCGTCCGTTAAATCAATGATAATCCTAAACATAGCCTAGGACACTTAGATTAATTTAGCATTTTTTAATATATTTATTTGCAGTACAAAATGTCCCCAAATTATCTGCTACTCTGAGGAATATGTTTAAAATTTTCGTCGATTTTCATCGAACCGATCGAGAGAACGAAACCATTTTGTTGTTGTAGGTTTCGGTTTTCTTCTTTAGGCCATGTTGTGAAATCCTGACATTGATCTATGATCAACAGGACCGGTATTTCTCGCATTTCACCGAGTACGACCGCATGAGGCCTCCGTTCGGATCTGGATCTTCTCCAGTATTCAATCTGACTAGATTTAAAAGAGCGGAGATCAGACGGTCGATTACGACCGCATGCAAGCCTTCGTTAGACGGAGTCTTTGTCCAGCTCGATCTGGACCGTTGATTTGAAGAAGCGGAATCAGACGGTCGCGATCGGGTGCTGACTGGTTAAGGTTGACGCGGGCTCCGCCGCCAGCAATCATCCCAAAATGATTGCTCAATCATTGGCGCCTACGCGTATTTCTAACCAAAACTGGATCCGCGCACGGTCAGTCGCGCGCGCCATATTACTGTGTAATCAATTTTAATTATGTTTTAACTATTTTAATTAACAGAGATTTCAAAAAATCATTAAAAATAAATATAAAATTAAAAAATTTAATTTTTATATCAAAATGTTCAGAAAAATAAGATCTCTGAGTGTTGAAATTAAATTTAATTTAAATTTATTTATATATATTAAACTTTTTTTATCATTAAGTATTTATATATTTTATAATTGATAATTAACTAAAATAATATACATATATTTAATAATTCAAATAATTATGTTTAAATTATAATTATTTGAATTCATGAAGTTTATCTTATATATTATTATAATTTAATTTAAAATTAACTTAATTTAATACATAATACATATTATTAAATATATTTCAATTTATTGAACATTTAAATATTCAATCATTATTTAAATAAATTTTTAAATAAAAATACTTTATTTTAATAATTCAAGATTCAGAAATATTTAAGATTTAGTTTGGTATGATTTGATGTTTATTTTATATTAATTTTTTTTTAAAGTAATTTAAATACCTTAATATCCTAAACTCTTAAAAATTCAAAGAATTCAATTTAAATTATAAATATAAGATAATATTATCAAATTTTCAAAAATAAGAATTTAATTCAAATAACTATTTTCAAAATCTAAATTTTGATTTTTTGCTTAATTGGAATATTTCAATATCTTATATTTAATTAATTATTTAACATTAATATTTATTTATATAATAAAATATATTTTCAAATATAGTCCCAAATATCACAGATGAGATCTCTCAATCTTTTAAATAAAATTATTTTGTAATATTTTTTAATTACTTTAATTTAAACATATATCTATTTATAGGTTTATATATAAATAATTATGTATATTTAGTAATTTATTTTTAATAAATATTTTAGTTAGATATTATTAGTGGGAATGATAGTTAATCAATGGAAATTACTTGTAAATGTTCATAGAATTACATTTTTAATTAATTAACTTGTGTTTAGTCTTTGCATGTTTAAGGTACACCACACCATAGCACTAGGCTTCTAGATCTAAGGACTTTGTTTGCTTGCTATTGTGTATTAATGTCATGCTTATTCAAAGGGTAGTCAAAGACTTGTTGATTCAAACTCTATACAATTAGTGACATAATTTAAGGACAATAATTTAGGACATGTTGTTAGAGAACCTTACAATATTTCCAATATTAGGCGATTCACTTCCCCTTGATACGTTGAAAACTCTTCACATGGATTTGTTTGGACCTATTAGCATTGCCAGCTTGGGAGGAAAAGTCTATGATTTTTTGATAATCAATAACTACTCGAGGTTTACTTGGATTAGATTTCTGTCACACAAAAACGAGTCATTTGATGAGTTTAGAGCGTTCTTCACTTGGATTCAGAAAAAGCTATGTTGTGAGATCTTGACCATCCATAGTGACCATGGGGAAGAGTTTGAAAATGAGAGATTTGGAGATTTTTGTGAGGACAAGGGGATTAGCCATAACATATCAGCTTCTATGACCCCTCAGTAGAACGGGGTAGTTGAAAGGAAGAACCGGACCTTAGTGGAAGCCGTTATAGTCATGCTTGCTGAGAATTCACTTCCAAAATACTTTTGGACTGAAGTGGTTAACACAGCTTATTATGTGTTGAATAGGGTGAATGTTAGAGCCAAATTAGATAAGACACCCTATGAGATCCTTAAGGGTAGGACACCCAATCTTTCCCACCTTCAAGTCTTTGGTTGTAAGTTTTTTATTCATAATAATGGGAAGTCTCACTTAGGAAAATTTGACACAAAATTTGATGAAGGAGTATTCCAGGATATTCTAATGTTGGGAAGTCTTTTAGTGTGTTTAATAAGAGAACTTTGGTGGTGGAAGAGACTACACATGTAGTGTCTGATGAGTCTGATCCTAGAAAGCCTAGAGTTGAGGATGATGATGATGGAGAGATTGCCACTGGATTAGAAAACTTAGAGAAGGGGGTAGAGCACCAGAACACTAAAGGAGTAGAAAATGTAGATCTGGAGGAAAGGGTTTAACCTTCACTCACTTTGCCTAGAGATTGAAGATACTCTTCGAGTCACCCTAAAGATCTGATTTTAGGGGACCCTTCTAATGGAGTTAGGACTAGACATGGACTTAAGAAGGAAGTGAACCACTCTGCCTTTATCTCAATGACTAAATCCACCAACATAAACCAAGCCCTTACTAATGAGTTTTGGATCTTAGCCATGCAGGAAGAGTTGAACCAGTTTGTTAGAAATGATGTTTGGGAGTTTCCAATTTTCAAATCATGTTTGTAGAACAACCCCAAGGTTTTGAGAGTTTCCAATTTTCAAATCATATTTTTAAATTAAAAAAGGACTTATATGGATTAAAGTAGGCACCCAGAGCTTGGTATAAGAGGCTTAGCACATTCTTACTATAAATGGAGTTTGTTAAGGGGAGTGTAGACACCACCCTTTTTCTGAGAAAAGTAGGAGATGATTTACTCATTGTTCAGATCTATATCGATGATATAATTTTTGGATCTTATGATAAAAGGCTATGTGATAATTTTTCTAAAACAATGAGTAAGGAGTTTAAGATGAGTATGATGGGAGAATCGTCCTACTTTTTGGGGTTTAGCATTAGACAATTAAATGATGGAACTTTTTTAGCCAAATAAAGTATATAAAGGACATCTTAAAGAAATATGAAATGGACAAAGCCAAGCCAATTAATACTCCTATAACCTCAAGAATTCAATTAGACAATGACCCAAATATAAAATCAGTTGATTAGAAGAAGTACTGGGGGATGATTGGATCTTTACTTTACCTAACTGCTAGCCGACCTGATATAATGCTTAGTGTTTATCTTTGTGCTAGATTTCAAGCTGACCCTAAGGAATCCCACCTGACTGCAGTTAAGAGAATTCTTAGATACCTTTTAGGGACCCAAAACTTAGGAATCTGGTACCCTAGGCACAACCCTTCTTTTGAGATTATTGGATATTCTGATTCTAATTTTGCAGGATGTAAGGTGGATATTAAAAGCACTTCTGGAACCTGCCAATTCATAGGATAATCTTTAGTCTCCTCATCTAGTAGAAAGCAAAACTCTGTTGCTCTTTCCACTACTGAAGCTAAGTACATTGCTTTAGGAAGTTGTGTGGCCCAAGTCCTTTGGTTAAAATAATAAGTACTGGATTTAGGATTACCTATAAGCACCATCTCTATTCTTTGTGACAACACTAGTGCCATCTGCATTTCTAAGAATCCTATCTAACATTCAAGAACTAAGCACATTAACATTAGGCATCACTTTATTAGAGATTATGTGACTAAGAGATACATTAAGTTACATCATGTGGCGACTGAGAATCAACTGGCTGACATATTTACTAAACCACTGGCCTTCAACACTTTCAGCAATTTAAGGACCAGATTGGGTGTGATTGACATTAATGCATGAACTTGATTTATCTGATCTCTTTGCTGCATTTTTCTAGTTGTTTTTTATTTTTAGTTAGTTTTTATTTTGCTTTTGGTACTTTATTTTTCATATGCCATGCTTTATTTTTCCTTTTTCAAATCATCACTGAATTGATATCTTATGCCTTAATTTTTTATTTTGAAAATTTGTGGTCAATGTTTTACATCTCTTAATCTACTAAAGGGTAAAAAACACCGTTGATTATGTCTCTTTCTCTAACCTATTTTGGTTGTAAAAATTTCTTTTCTAATCAAAAGTCTATCTAAAATTAACAACTGAATTTTGCAATTGAGATCTTTTCTATCTTGCTGCAGTAATCTAGCTTATACTATAATAATCAAAGTTTTTATGTTACTCCAAGATTTCTCATTATCGTGTCAATACATCTCTCACATGATTTTTTATTCTGTTTTGTGGATTATTCTTCCCTATATTAGAGAGTGAGTTTTTCTTCTCTAATATCTGGAAGATATACTCACAACTAAGAATATTTAAGAGTTTTTGGAAAAGAATCTAGCTTGCAAAAAAAAAAAGTGGCCAATGATGCCAAAAATAAAAGATGCGCAATGACGCCAAATTGAATATATATATATATATACACACAATGTGTATCAAAAATCAAAAGATACACAAAGTGCGTCATTCAATGGACAAGAGGCATAAAATGAGCCCTTAAAAAAAGCAAGCTATCTTCCTTTCCTCCAACTCTTAAAACTTAGAAGATTTCATGTATCACTTGAGATTTATAAGGACTTGATTTCGAGTTTTGTGATTTAATAAACTACTTTGATATATTATTTTATAAGATATTTTTCTTAAACCAAGTATTGATCGGATCTCTTTTTCTTATCCTAATGTTTTTTTTGAGTTTGGCCTTTTGATTTCAAAAGAAAATTTTGCCCTAAAAGAAGTCCGAGCTTAGGTTTAACATTATCGAATATTTTACCATTTTTTGGATTTATAATGTTGTTAACTCAATAACTTACAAATTTTTAAAATCAATCACATGGAGACTATATCATGTTCATGCCTTGATTAAAAAAAAAAATAAAAACAAAAAAAAACTTTTTTGGCTTTTATTTTATCGTTGTTTTTTTTAACTTGTTATTTTTGGAGCTTTCTCTGATTATCTCCATCTCTCCTTTGATTTTGAAGTTTTTTGTCACATCGTCCTAGCTGATTTTTATATCATCCTGGATGATTGAATTTTCGTGCTTAAAAGCCACCACCACCACCACCTCCTCCGTCTGATGATAAAGGGCCCTCATTTTTCTAATTTTCTTTGTGTTTTTCTAGTTTTAGTTTGTTTTTGTTTTGTTTTAGTTTATATTATGTTTTTATTTATGTTTCCCTCCTTTTAGTGATGTCAAAAGGGGGAGTAGTATGATGTTTCTTGTACTTTGAATTCTAGAACTTAGTGAACTGTTTGTTTTTACTAAAATGCCATAACTGTTCGAAATTTTTTGGGTATGTTTGCCATCATAAAAAAGGGAGAGATTATTACAAGTCTGAGTTAATAGATTAGACTTTTGATGATAGCAAATATTCATGATTTCCTACGACTGCTTTGCTTACTAACTTTTTCAGGACCATAAGATCGAATGCAGCTCAAGCCATCTCAAGATCGGGTAGATTTAGGTTGAGTCAAGTCTATATTTTTTTCTTTCTTGAGTCAATTATAAAAGTAGTTCCTAATGCTAAGTAACCTTGCACACACACACTTGAGGGGTTTTCTGAGATTTTCTATTTTAGTACATCAGCCTGGACGATATTTATATCGGCCAGGACGATCCGACTAAAAACAGAAAACCTAATTAGGGCATCCTGGTTAAGCAGTCATCATTAAGAAAATCATCCTAGACGATACTTATATCAGCCAGGATGATAGGCTCAAATTAGAAAGAATTATCCACCATGATCATTTTAGGTATTCTTTATTTTAAATTATCGGCCAGGATGATCTCCTTATCAGCCTGGACTATATAGCATAATTATGCCTAAATTGATCTGGAAATTATGGAAAGCAATTAAGGCTGATTGATATGATCACATCGGCTAGGCCGATCATAGAATCGGCCTGGACGGTGTCCTGGACGATTGACATCGGCCAGACTTTATTCAGGGCAATGTTTAGGATGATTGTACTCGGATTTGAACTAATCGGCCAGGATGATATTGTATCAGCCTGGACGATGTAACTAATTTTCTTCTGATCATCCTGAATCGTCCCAACTGATTGAGCCTATTTTATACTGATCGGATAGGATGATATTTATATCGGCCTGGACGATAAAGTTAATTCTTGAAATTCTATTTAAAGAGCCTGAATTTTCTCCTACTAAAGACCTTGAGTGCTGCTGTCTTGACCTGAGAGAGCGTTGGGAGAGGGGGGGGAGAGAGAGAGAGAGAGAGAGAGAGAGAGAGAGAGAGAGAGAGAAAGAGAGAGAGAGAGAGGAACTTGTGAGGGGGAGTTTATGAGAGGGTTCACAAAGGTTACTCCAAACAAGGTTCCAAGTCCTCATCTCTGTTCTTCGTCCTTTATCCTTGGGAGGTCTACTTCAGTAAAAGGTCTGGGTTCTCTGCCCACTTCAGGAGGAAGCAAAAGGAGTTAGTTATCTACCGCACTGGGTTGTTGAAAAGGAGTCTGTTGTAAAGGCTTCTCCACCTAGCTGCGGGAGCTAAAAGAGAGACACTTAGTTAATGCAATACTCGGAGGGAACCTCCGATGAGTGGACGTAGGTTAAGGATTGACTGAACCACTATAAATTCGGTGTGATCTTTCTTTGTTTTGCTTTCGCGTTTATTTTTCTGCACCTTGATTTCTGTGGTGATTTGGTTTTAAAGTTTTATTATGCTTTATCTAAAGGAAAATTTTTTAAAATACCAATTCAGCCCCTCCGTCTTGGTTAGCCTTGGGCTAGTTATTAAGGGCTTAACATCCCTAAAAAACTTTCAATTTTGTCTCACTACGATGTAATTAACTACGAGGGCTTTCCCTCGTAGGAGATATATAACCACACACGCATCTGTTTTTAAAAATTGATTTTTCAAAATTTATATTGGATTCCTTTGGAAAAGATCAAAAAGATGATCGTTATTATCACATTTAAAGAATTATCATTGAATGGCGTTATCCCCCTTTGGGGAGATACATCTTTCTTTGTTAAGGCTTTGGATGTGAACTTAACGGCCACACTTCTTGAATATTGTAGCTAGATATTCAGATGAACCTCATTTTGACCCTTCGGGGCCATATGAAGTTGTCTTTAGCATCTTACTCACAATATTCAAGATGAATTTCATAATTCTAAATCTGAACGCTGTTATGAAATTTTATTTTCACCTTTCGAGGTGATATACTCTTTCTAACTGGATGATTCGATTTTAGAATTAGAATTTAACTTTAACTCCCAAAGAAAATCAAGCTTTAAAAAATCTGCATTCAAAATTCCACCAACAGTCTTGTCCAAAAATTATATTTTTTTTCTTTTTCTTGCAAAATTCCCTTATAAATTTAACTAAAATAATACATTTTTCTTGAATTTAAATAACTAAAATATCACATAATTTCACTTATAAAATCCCCCCAGCTTAAACTCTTGCTTGCCCTCAAGAAACTCTTATATTCACTCTTTAATCACTTTAATAGCCAAAGTTAAAAATTGATAATTTAAAACTACTAAAATATAGGATAATACAGCACATTCAAGAAGTAATTTGGAATAAACAACTTATAATTCAATTTTTAAAAGGCATAATACTTTTCTCAATCATTCACACTTGCTATTACTTGTTTTGAATCTATTCACTATATTTGAAAATACAAAATTGACTTCCTAATATAGAATGAAAAATGTAGCATAGAGAGTCGTTGCTTATAGTTAAATAAGAAATTCATTAGTGCATTATTGCACATACTAGTTTACTTATTTTATCCTTTTTTATTTAAGTAATTGGACACAATTGAATTGAAGTAATAAGTAATACGAATTTTTGAATGTATTCATCTTTTTTTTCATTTTGTATAATTTTCATTTACTTTTTTTACTATTTGTAAAGTAAATACTTAATGATTTTGAATACAAGTTTTTTCTTTCATTCTCTTGCATTCCTATTGAATTAATGTATGGATTTAATAAGATCTCTAGTTTCAGTTTCAAGTTTCACTATGATTTTCATAATTTAGGAAACTCATATCTAATCCTCGATCTTATTTATTCATTTTTAATTCTTTTTTAAGATAATAAGATAATATAAGATAATAACTTAAATAATCTACATTAGTTAATTATTAAGTTTTTCAAATTATGAATTATTATGCAATATTTAGTTAAACTATAATCTTGGTTTTTATTATTTTAATTTTGCAGAATTTTTAATTATATTTTTTATTTTTTTGAAAATAGGTAATTAAGTACAATAACTATATAAAATAATATGCAATAGTTTAAACATAATGAAATTTAATCAAATGTAAACAAGAATAAATAAATAAAGTGTATTAATAATAACTTATCATAAAAAACATGAAAATTACAAACTAAAAATAGTAATACACTTAATAAAAGATCTATATAAACAAAAGAACTTCAAACACAAGTGGGTTACCTCCCATCAGTGTTATGTTTATAGTCTTCAGCTAGACTTGCTTAGATTTTTCAATTTGGCTGGGTACATCACAACCACTCCTCAAGTGATTTCCATTAGGTTATTTTTTCTTTATATTTAGGGTTAATCTTTGTACTACTTGGTAAATATCTAAGAGGTTTACTACTAAAAGAGAATGCAAGCTATCCTAATTAATTTTTTAAGTTTTTAATTAAAGTAACTTGACTTTAAAATTAAGTTCTCAATTTGAATCAATGCCTCTTCCAAAGGTGTCTTCCTATTCCCAAACAGAGTATTTTGATTAATTCCTAGAGGGTAAGAAGGTCTAGTATTCATAATAGGTTGTTGAGGATTTTTGCAACTTTCTCCTTGATTAAATTATCTTGAATTCCATTTATTTCCACCAAAATATTTTGACCAACTAAAGTTAGGGTAGTTCCTCCAACATAGTTATAAATATTGGAATATGGATTATTTTATCTTTCAATCAAATTTATCTTTTTAGTCCCTAAAGCACTAGTATCCTCAATAAAATTCAAATGGGACTCTTCCAGTTATATAGATGATACAGATCCTGAGCTAACTTCAATATTTTCTAATTTCTTTAAAATAGTAGCAACCTTAGTAATAAGATTTCACAAAGCATCTGATTTATATACTCCGGATATTGGATATTATTAGTAGTCATTTCTTTTATTAAATTATAAGCATCCTCAAAAGGCTTAAAGATCCTCTAACTATAGCATCTATGATTGACCTAAGAGATCCTACTAATGAATTATAAAAGGTTTGAATAACCAATCAATCAAGTAAAGCATGGTGAAAGAATTTTCTAATTATTTTTAAAAATCTCTCTCAACTTTTGTAATTTGAGTCTTCTTCAAATTGGGGAAAAAAGTGATATCATTTTTAAGTTTAACAATTTTTTAACATGGAAAATACTTAGCTAGGAATTTGTACGTCAACTCATTCCAAGTGGTATAGAGCTAAGGGGGCAAAGAATTTAATCACATCTTAGCCTTATCCCTTAGAGAAAATGGGTGCAATATAAGTCTAACATCATTATTACTAATACAATTATACTTAAATGTTGCATAAAGTTCTAAGAAATTGGCTAAATGTAAGTTGGGATCTTCAATAGGAGTTTCTCCAAACTGAGAATTTTGAGCCATTTTGATTATGGCCAATTTTAATCCAAAATTATTAGCCTAAAGATTAGGTCTATTAATACTTTGATGAATTCCTTCTACTATAGTGTTAGCATATTCCATAAGTGGTCTAGCATGGACCTGATCTTGTATGGGGTCAGATATTTTTAAAATCTTTTTAGTATTTTGAATTTTTATAAGGGTATTTTTTTATCAAATAATAAGGATTCCTTATTAGATCTAACAACTAAAAATCATAAACTAAAAATCATATAATAAAGTTCCAACAACTAAAAATCATAAACTAAACAATAAAATAAAATAAAAAATAGATTTTTCAAAATTTTAAGCAAATAAGAAAAAGGCATAAGATACTAGATCTAAATATGTACTTATTTAAATAATATAGTTTAAAATTAAAAAAATGCACATTACTCTTTTGATAATGGTGCCAAAAACTTGATGTGGGGCAGTGACAGATTTATGGTAAGATAATATAAGACTCATTGAATTTAAAATACGCTTAGATTTTTTTATATAAAAATAAAAACAGCACACTGATTTACCCAAGTTTATATATTGAATCAAGTAATAAACTGATAGAGTAGAGTGTCAAACCCATGAGGAAGTGTTATGTTAAATTGCCCCAACAATTACTACTACTTACTATAAGTGTATGAATTTATCTTACTAAAATAAAAAATGATATTTTTGAGTTCATACCATTGAATAAAAATAAAAGTAAAAAAGTTGATATTAATAAAATAAGGAATTTTAGACTGATGCATGTAAATTACATTACTTTCCTAATGAGACTGTTAATTATTTATGTTGACCAGAGAATGTGCATTCCTTAATCTCCGTCGAGCTTAAGGGGTGATAAAAAAAATTATTAGTATTTCTACAATTTTATTATATCCATAGAACATATTATATTTAAAAATCCTATGACTAATCATGCTAGTATTCCATTTCAATAATTCTAATTATTTTAGCATTCCTCAATCAAGGTTATACATCACACTATGTTTTATTTATACACATGACCATTATATGTATTAAATGAAGAAAATGAAATATTAAAAATATCAATAATTTCATTAAAATATAAGAGTCTACATAAGTACTTAATATGCTCTTTGCATCATCAACCCACAATAAGAGAATTAGCTAGACATGGAAGAGATGACAAGCAAACTCATATTTATTTTATTTATAAAAGAGTAAAGTATTAGAGAAGAAGTTAGAGGTTTATTACCATGAAGGATTAAAAGATCTTCTCTACACTTCTTCTATCACTTGCAGGGTTACTTATACAAACATAATCTAAGATCTTTCACATAATGTATCTTACACTTTTCTAGCTTCCCTTAGACTTTACTCTAAGAGGGTACTAAAGAAACACTCTTAAAATTATAAAATTTTCACTTAAGGGGTTGAAGTATCAAAATAATACAACTAAAAACTATTTATACTAAGTATATGATCAGACTCAAGAACGACGGTGGTTGGACAAGGTGGTATTTTGGCAGTAAAAAATAAACTAGCACCTTGATGTTACAATATTGGCTTTGTTGTAATGTTGGATGATGTGCCATGATTCCTGTAAGAATTGGTGCAACTTCTCACTAAATTGGTGCATCACTTAAATGTTCTAATTTCTCCACCATAACATTATAAAAAATGGGCATTGTGGCCCTTGAAATGACATTTAGCATTGCAGTGTTTAAGCTGCTAGTGCTCATGCATGGATTTTCCCAAGACCCCCAATGCTATGGCACTAATTTTTGATGCAAAAATGCTTTAATGCACTATGGCACTGACTTCTGTGATGTCACGATGCTTGTAAAAAGAGAAGGCCAGTGCCACCAGATTAAAATTGGTGCTTCAACATTGATTGAAAAGGAACTATAGAGGTATTATTGATGGTGTTGCGATGCTATCCAGTAATTTTAATTTTTTACTTTTTTATTTATAATTCTTATACAACACAACTAAAATAATATATTTTTATTTAACTTTAAATAACTAAAATAGTGCATAATTTAAACTTATATGCTTGTTACACGTATATGTGCATGTATCTATACTTATGATCTTTCACTCTTGGGCATGACTAGACATGTCAAAAACTTAAAATTCTCAGTTATTGATTAAGAGTAGCTTTGGTAACATCAAGCCTCCTTTTAAAAACATTAAATGCTTATCTAGGAGTATGGAACAAAATTTGAGTCCCCTTTCTTCAGAACCCCATAAAAACGTTAAGATGCATTTGTGGTCATAACACCATATCGATGACATTCTTCAGACAAGAGGGTCCACCTTGCCAAATCATGTTTCACTAGCCCATTAAAGACATCTTTATTTTTCATCCTTATATTATTCATCATGCAATTAAAGTAACTTGTGTCGTCTATATTTTCAGCATGGTACATCTACTCATAGAGCCACTTGCTATCTAGAAAGCCCGAGACATCATATAACTTTTGTAAATTTTTCATGTAGGTGATAAAGATAATGTTTGCGTGAAACATTCAAAAATATATCTTGATAGTCCCTAACAAGTTCTGGATGATCATTCAAGATTATTCACAAGTCTTCACATTGTCTAATAATTTTAATGAGACCATGAAGCATTTGGTGAAACCAAGTACACAATTCATTGGTCTCTCCTTCACTAACTGTGAATGTAAGTGGGAATAGACCACCATTGGCATATATCTCAATAGCAGCTAAAAGGGTGCTATGATACTTACATAACAAAAAAATTTAATCCAAGGAATGGTCGATAGCATTGTCATTCAACAGTTGAAGCTCTAAAGGATAAAAAATTTCCTTGAAGTGGGAGTTATCTGCCACTTGAATCTTGTATACAATCCCAAGTTTTCCATATGGGTTGCCTATATGAAGTGATACTGGGAGCGATGGGATTATTTTTAAGTACCAAAGATTACTTTTATCACCTTCTACATGCATCCCAAACTTTAATGTATAACACCTTGATGTCAAACTTGGTTTCCATCCTTGAAATTATCTCCCTTGGCTTGATGTCGAGTTGATGGTGTAGAATGGGAGTAATATATGTACTAATAAATTTGGATATGCAATTGTAATGACCAACCACCATGATGGCATGTGTCCAGGTGTACTACATACCATAAGTAGATATTCTCCAAAGTCTGCCTAGTCTCTTACTTCGTGCGACATGGGGGTGCCACAGATATGGCCATTGTGGGTTATCGTGCAGAGCATATATGATTGTTAGTCTGCCCTTATTAGAGTTACATTTGATGTAATCAGTATTATTGGTGATAGACCACCCATTAACTACACTTTGCAATGCTTCCTTTATAAGAAAAATGAACCCTTCATAAAGTTCAATTAGCATCATATCTTCTATTGAAGTTACAATGATCCCTAATACTAGGGCATCATAGTCATTGATGTTATCCCATTCTTGAGTTATACAAACAGTTTCTACAAAATCATTTCTAACGAATATTGCTTCTAAGCCTTCATAATTTTCTCTAGCATATTTTGTGAATCTGGATCCAAATACTTTGATTCTGATTATAACAAATATTATTGCTTCTTTACCACTACTATTATTGAATATCAATTTTGTTTTCCCTGCTTACTAATCTTTTAGGTCCACAAAGATCACTGATAATGAATATTAGCTCAAGATTAGGTAGATTAGGGTTGATTCTGTTTGTAATTTCATATCAATATTTTTTTTTAATTTCTTGAGTCAAATCTTAAATATGGTGGACTCCAAGCTAAGTAATCTTGCATACAAACACTCAGGGAGAGAAATTTGGTGAGTTAGATATTTTTCTATTTTTGACTAAATCGTACATGATGATATTAGATCATCCTGGACGATCAGTGTAAAATTAAAAACCCTAATTATGGTATCTAGCTAACTACAATTGATTAAACTAAGCATACTGGACGATCCATATCATCCATGATGATCAGCTTAAAAGATGAAAATAATCACCAATCACAATTTAGGCAATGTTTTAAGTTTCAAATTTTGTTCTAATTATACAAGATGATATGTATCATCCTATATGATTTTTTATAATCATACATAAATTGATTTAGTAATAAGGAGAGTAATTATGGTTAAATTGTTTAATCAAATCATACAAGATGACCCATCTGGATCATATTGGATAATTTAGTCGAAAAACCATAACTTTACTCTAATTATCTAAGAGGATTGTCTTAGACATCCCAAGACATTTTTGAGAATTGGAGATCACCACACATCGTCCAAAGGCCTACTAGATGATTAATATGGTATCTTAAACTAATCATCCCTGATGATCGCAAGATCATACAGGATGATCTATATGAATACATGTATTGATAGTACAGAGCAAAGGTGATCATCCTGGCTGATAGGGTTATATTGTACTAATCATACAGGATGATCTGGATGATCAATTATGCATAATTAAAAATTAGTGCTTCTTTTGGAGGCTATCTATTTAAGCGATAGTATTAACCCTTGGTTAATCTTTTACTATGGACTTGATCCAAGAGGGAGATTAGAGAATAAAGAGGGAGAGCTTGAGAGAGAAATGGATCCTTGTGAAGGGGAGATTGAGAGGGAATCACAAATGTTACTCCGTGCAAGGAGTTCATCTTCTTCTTCGAGTTGCTCTATTAGTTCCTTGGTAGCTCCGGGGGGGATCATCTTTAGCATTAGATTAAGGTTCTCTGCCTACTCCAAGATGGAGTAAAAGAATTCTTGGGTTCTCTGCCTTCACCAGGTGGGTGAAAAAGGATTCAAGGTTCTTTGCCTCACAGTGTAGGTGTAAAGATTTTGTAAGGGCTTCGCTGCCTTACTATGGGAGAAAAAGAAGAGTAACATTAGTTTAGTATAATACTTAGAGAGGGAGTCTCCAAGGAGTGGATGTAGGTCAGATTTAATCGAACCACTATAAAACTTGGTATGTTCTTTCTTATTTTTTTCATCACATTTTATTTCCATACTTTTTTGTGATTTATTCTGAGATTGAAATATCTGATATATTATGATTGTGAAAATTATTTTTCTTCCGCATCAAGAGTTATTATTTTATTTTAAATTATTTAAAAAGATAAAAAAGATTTTCTTTTTGTTTAAGAATTTTTAAAACTACCAAGTCACCCCCCCCCCTCCTTGGTTAGCCTCAGGCTAGTTCTTTAGGGTTTAACACCCCTCACAAACTTTTAGCATGTTCTTCAATTAACTCATGGTTGAGTATCTCCATCTCATAATCTTCAAATGAGGGATTTTGAATGTCTGTTCCAGGGCTACAACTAGATGCATCACTAGTGCTATTGTCCATTATTTGGTATTCTTGGATATCATCTATATTTTCTTAGCCACCTCCTTGTAGGTTAGGTAGTTGGCTCGCATCTCCTTGAATGTATGGTCTAAAACAATGGGGATCTTTCACATACTCATACTCAGGCGATCATCCCGGCCGATGTGATCGTATCAATCAACCATTAATACTTTCCAAAGATACCAGATCAATTTAGGCATAATTGAGTTAGATCGTCCTGGACGATATAAATATCATCCTGGACGATTTCCTAAAACAAAGAATTCCTAAACTTATTATGGCGGTTGATTCTTTCTGAATTAAGACTATCGTCCTGGCCGATACATGTATCGTCCAGGCTGATATCAATGATGGCTGCCTTAATGAGGATGCCCTAATTAGGGTTTCTGATTTTGGACATAGGTTTCTTTTTTTGGACATATCGTCCAGGACGATATAAATATCGTCCCGGTCGATATTACCAAAAATAGAAATCTTATAGTGAACAACAGGAAATCTTCCAAGTTACAAATCAACAGATCCCACACCAAATACAACAGACTCAAGAAAGGAAAAAGATTACAAACTGACACAGACCTAGTCTACCCAATCTTGAGCTGGTTCTAAATTGCAGTCTGATCGTGTGGACCTGAAACGTTAGCACAAAAGGCAATCGTAGAGAAATAAAGAATGTTTTCTATCATCAAAATCATAAACCATAGATCTGCAACACACACACCTCATCATCGATCACATAGGCTGCAGCATATCCTCCGTTATCATGAACTCAACAAACAATATTAATTGTGCTTGTCGATTAATTATATCTTAAGGCACAAACAATTCATAATTTTAGCTGAACAAATTATATAATGTCATTTATGAAGATTGGTCTTTTCCTACCACTAACGCAAGTTGGCATCAATTCAACACTAACTTGCAAGTTGTCGCTCAAGTATAAAAGTAAAAAAAAAAAAATTTGTTACATTCTATAGAAATATTAGGATTTGTGAATGAACTAACAAAACATCTCCATTATAAGAAAATTTCTTAACTCATAAGGTTGGAATAGTTATGAATGCTAATGATTACAAACAATATTAAATGGAATTATAGTTATAAAAAATATTATATTTGCTACTGAGTTTGTATAATTGATAGTATCATTATATATATATATATATATGTGTGTTTATTAGAATTTATAGTATTGTGATGATACATAAAAACTAACAATCTAACACTATAAAGGAGTAAATTTTTAATTGATTCTACTTAACTCTCTTTTTGATATTCTCTCTAACTTTATTACATTCACTTTTAAATATTCTATTACTAACAAATGTGTTATAACTTCAATTATATCTTAAGATCATATTTGGTTAATTACTAACCATTTCATTATAGTCTAACATTAATAAATTTAAACAAGGCACAAACATAACTGATTGATTTCAAAAAGAAACTTTTAAAAAAAATGCACCAGCTTAATTGTTTTTTTAGGCATATTTTCTTCATCACCGAATAAGATAAAAAGATAGAATAAGAGATAATAATAAACACTTCTTATAAATTTAAATGTAATCTCAAATAAATTATTTTTCTCTAAGCATTTTTAATAATAACAAATCAAGTTTAATTACATCCTAGAACATTTTTGGTGGTAGATAGATATAGAGCTTAGTGTCTTTTGTTTAAATAAATATCCAACACATATATAGAAAAAAAGATAGGTGTGCAAGAGTCATAAGAGATACCAAGATTTTACTAGGAAAACTTTGAAAAAGGGAAAAAAACATAGGGTATGACCTAGTTAAAATGATTTCACTAATGTTTATACTCGATTATAAATGGAGCACTTCCTCAAAGGAATGCCTTGGCTCAATATAGAAAATATACATCATATAGAACACATTATATGATGGGGGTAAGAAGATTTCAGTGATATGAGAGTTTTTCTTAAGAGAATGTTGACCAATTCATTTTAATCGGAAGGACCATAGTCTGATGATGGAGATCAGAGAGGTCGTAGTTGAGCAACTAAGGTTTAATGGACTGTAGTCGATGGGTGATAATTGAAAGTTCGTTAGGGATGTTAGGCCCCTTATAAACTTGTCCAAGGCTAATAAAGAGAGGTGAATTGGAAAAGAAGAATCTTTAAATCAAAACACAAACCAAAACCAATATCACCACAATAAAACCAAATATGAAAATTAAATGCGAAAGTAATAAAGAAAGAACACAGTGGATTTATAGTGGTTTGGTCAAACCTTGACTTACGTCCACTCCTTGGAGGCACCCTCCAAGTATTGCACTAAAACAAGTGTCTCTTCTTTAGCTCCCACAACTAGGTGGAGAAGCCCTTACAAAATCACTTCCACCTTCCCCGGTGCGGCGGAGTCGCCGGGTCCTTTGACACCAAAGAGATCTTCTTCTTTGGTGAACTTCCCTCGAGACAAGCCTTAAATCCGACGGTATTCAGGTGCGAGCTTGCCGGAGCAACCGTGTGAAACCCCCTCCACACTCCCTTGAATCCCCCCTCACAGGATCTTTTCCCTCTCTAAAACTTCACCCTTTCCTCACTCCCTTTCAAGCTCTCTCTTTAAGTTTTCCCCAAAAGAAAAAAGCTATAATGGCTGCCAAAGACACTTACAAAGTGTCATGTCATAGCTTAAATAGAAGATCTCAAAACGAGCTCATTAATGCAAGTTGCCGACATTATCGTCCAGGACGATAGGCATATCGTCCTGTACGATCAATACAAATTTAGCTCAACAGCCCGAGACAATTTTGGATGATTAAAAGAAAATTGATTACATCGGCCTAGCCGATATCACGATCGTCCCAGCCGATTATTTTAAAACCGATTTCAATCGTCCTGATCATCACCCAAAATCAATGCTGGCCGATATAAATTATCTAGGACATCGTCCTGGCCGATCCTACGATCATCCCGGACGATGTGATCATATTAATCAGCCATTAATGCTTTCCAAAGATACCAGATCAAATTAGGCATAATTGAGTTAGATCGTCCTAGACATTGTGTATATCATCCTGGCCGATATCCTAAAATAAAGAATGCCTAATCTGATTATAGCGGTTGATTGTTTCTGAATTGAGCCTATCATCGTGGCCGATACAGGTATCATCCAGGTCGATTAACATATGATGGCTACCTTAATGAAGATGCCTTAATTAAGGTTCTATTTTTGGACAGATGGTCCTGGATGATGTTACCAAAAATAAAAATCTTTAGGGAACAACAAAAAATCTTCCAAGTTATAAATCATCAGGTGCCAAACCAAATACATCAGACTCAAGAAAGGAAAAAGTGTACAAATTGACTCAGACCTAGTCTACCCAATCTTGAGCTGGTTCCAAATTGCAGTCTGATCGTGTGGACCTGAAATGTCAGTACAAAATGCAATCGTAGAGAAATAAGAATGTTTGCTTTCATCAAAATCATAAACCATAGATCCGCAACAACAATGCCCAAAGAGATAATAGTCAATGGGAGATGAAGGTCAAAGGGATCAAAGAGTATAAGCAATAGAGGCCAAAGGGACTATAGATGACTAGTGATAGAGGTTGGAGGGATCATAGGCTACGGAGATCAAAGGGATTATAGTTGGTGGGTAATGGATGTATGAGGGACCATAGTTGGTGGATGATGAAGGTCTAAGGGACTATAATCGATGGGCAATGGGGGTCTGAGGGATTATAGTTTTTACGTGATAGAATTAGAGGGACTATTGTTAGTAGGCAATGGTGGTCAGAGGGATGGTAGTTAGAGGGCAATAGAAGTTAAATTTATCATAGATAATGGGAAATAGTGGTCAGAAGGGTATAGTTGGTGGGTGAAGGTGGTCATAGGGGCTGTAGTTGATAGGCAATAGTGGTCGGTGGGACTGTAGTCAGTGGGGGCTGGTGGATGAAAGAGTATCAGGTAAAAGTCTAGCAACAGCCAGCATCTAAGTTGAAGTCCTCTAAAGTTCATCAACCTGTGATAATAGTCGGGTGGAAGTCCTTCATCGATCAGTAGTTGGTTGGAAGCCTAGAGATGGTCGGTGGTCATGTGGAAGTCTGACAATGATCCTTGGATGGGCGATGGTCTCATAAAGTTTGGAGGATAGGCAGTGCTTTAATGATGGTAGGTGGCAGCACGGTGGTTTGGAGATTGTCCAAAAAAGCTTGTCAGTGGTGATGCTTAAGTATAACTCTAGTTTCTTAGAATCCTCAGAGCTCTCTTTAAAGCTCAAACCAAAGGTCCAAGCTTGAAAAGGTCATAGTCCCCCCTTTTATGGGAAAGTTATGGCCTATTTATAGATTTTTGAGAGTGCCATGCCCCATAAATATGGAGAAAATCTTAGGAAAATTTGGAGTGCTCTATAGGATGACCCCTATTGATCTCCTCAATCGTAGAGAATTTGTCTAGCATTTATATACCCAAATGATAGCATGATTAAGTGATCTTGGGCTCGTCGGCTTTTTTCATGCCAAACTTCTTCAATTGACTATAGTATGCTAAATTTCAATATCATTCGATCATCCAATTTATGCTTTTAAATTTGGTTTGGTCCCTTGATTTGGACCCATTTAGGCTCAAATTGGACTGATTTTGTTGTTGTTGAGTTCGTCTCTTTGAAACATTGAGTTTGACTATAATTTTATTGAAATTAGAATTTGGATGGTCCCAAATTTAATTTTGAAAGTTTCCAACTTTAATATGCCTTGAGATTTGTGCTCAATCAACACATTTTTTTATGACATATCTATTTCACCCTTAATTTTGGATGTCAAATCTTATTGAATCCAAAAATATATACATAATTTCAGTGCTTTACATAGTCGAAGCATAAATCTAAGCATAAAATCTGAGCAAAAAATACAAATTTTTTACTTCAAAACTATCCAACTAGCCTAAAAACTTATAATAGAAACTCTTTTGAGCTATGAAAGTATCAAAATTGAGTTTATAGATTCTAAAAATAGTTATGAGGCTCCAAAAACATCTAAAATGAGCCTTCCAAGAAAAAAAATCATTTTTTACTCTTTTACTACACGCCTCTGTCGAGTGGTGCCTATATTACGGCCTCTTTGTTTTTTTACTTATTATCCTATTAAATTTTTCAAGAAAGAAAAAATATATATTTTAGCTTCAAAAAATTAAAAGAATTTCTAGAAAAATCTAAATTTATTTTAAAGATAGAAATAATAAAATATATACATTTTCATTTTAATTTAATATTTTTCCCTTTTTTATTTATATTAAAAATAAAATATAGATTTATGACTTAAAAAAATAAAAAAAACTACCTAAATTTAGAATTTTTTTTACCCCCCCCACCTCAATTGGATGAATAAATACCCCATTGGGGGTGGTGGAAATTGCATACATGTATGAAGGCTTTTGGTGGTGATCAAGGTAGACAATGACAATCAAGACCTAATACTCTTAAGTAGGCTCTCGTTCTCAAAGGAAAAAAGTTTTTTGGCATGAGTTTTAATACCAGTGGTAGCGATCATAAAGACCTAGTACTCTTACTTAGGCTCCAATTCTCCTCCATAGGAGAAAAACTGTCTGACAAGAGTTTTAATATCAGTTTCAATAAACATTATGTCTTGAAACTCTTATGCAGGCTCTAATTCTCCTTTGGTCGGGAGAAAACTATTCGACAAGAGTTTAAATACCAGTGGCAGTGGAGATCAAGACTCATTACTCCTATGCAAGTCCATGTAAGGGAGTGTTGATAGTTGCAATTTGAGGGTGTGTCGCTCATGGAAGTCTGGCGAAAGGCTAATAGTTGGCTGCTAGGAGGTAAATAGTTGACAGTGGTGGTCAGGATGCAAAAGGTTAATAATTGTCGTAAGTCAAAGGAATGATGATGGTGATGGTTGAGTAACACTTTATTGGAGCAACATATATCTATTCTAATGAGGGAAAAAGTAGGCAACCCCATGGAAGAAGTTGAGGTAGTGCACCATGATGGTATTTATGCCACACACTAATAGTGCTAATTAAGTAGAGCTCCAATGGTGACTATACTTTGAACTTTCCTTAAAGGAAGAGTTGAATGAGATGCTTTGATGTGTCATATAGTAGAGGTCAAGAGACATTCACCAAGAATATTTAACCTATATGAGCATGCCAAATATTATTTGATGGCATTAACCTACTAGAAAAATTTATTAAGAATGTTTGACCTATCTAAGATCATTTGTCAAAGCATCATTAATCAATATTAAAGAGATTGATAGAGATCCACAAAGATGTTTGACTTATAAAATATGTTTACTAAAGCATTGCTTGATGACAATAACCTGTATGGAAGAGGTTAAGGGAATCTATCAAGGATGTTTGACCAGTGTTTGTAGTCTATTAAAAATCAAACCCTTCCTTGGGGGAAGGCCTTGACTCAATGTAGAAAATATACATTATATAAAGCACATTATACGATGGGAGTAAAAATAATCCAATGATATAAGAGTTATTCTTAAGATAATATTGCCTTATTTTTTTGGCCAGTAGGACTATTGTCTTACAATGGAGGTTAGTGGGGCCATAGCCTTATGATTTATTTTTGATAGATAGTAGATGGTGGGTGATGGTGTCCAAATGGACCATAGTTAGCGAACAACAGAAGTTAGAGGGTCCATAGTCGGTGGGTGATGGAGGTTAGAGGGAATAAGTCGGTGGGCAACAGAGGTCTGAGGGATCATAATCAATGGGCGATAGTGGTATAAATCATAGTCGATAGGCGATGGAGGTTGAAGGGACCGTAGTCAGTGGGAAATAGTGGTCGGAGGGCTTTACTACTCTATGTCCATTTGATGATTATGAATAATTTTTAGTCATGTCAAATAATATTGAATTTATTAGTCTCTTTTAGATGAACATTAACTATTTTATAAACTCTCTTTAGAGACTTCAGATGATCTACATGACTCTCAATTTAAGTATGCACCTACAAAACTTAAAGAGTATATTAGACCTATAATAGATTATTTAAAAGAAAGGAATTTTTGTAATAAAGAAGATCCTCATTTGATTTGAAAAGTTCTTTATTGAATGAGGATGAGAAAAATAAAATGATCGAGTTACTTAAAGAAATTAAAGACTATTTCTCTTTGATTTATGAAGTAATGCTCGGACTATCACAAATCATAGTGATTCATAAATTCGAAATTCAATAAGAAATTGTTCCATTAAAGCAAGCACCTTGATGAATGTGACTTGACTTTAAATAAAAAGTAGTTGCTAAGATTAAGAAACTAATAGATGTTGGCTTCATCAGGGAAGAGAAATATCCAACTTGGTTAGCAATCATCATACCAGTAAATAAGAAGATTGGACATATTAGTATAGGAATCAACTACATAGACTTAACTAAAGCTTATCCTAAAGATGAGTTTTTACTTCATATACTAAAACACATGGTTAATATTGATTCCTCATATATGATATTTTCCTTTATATATGGCATATCTTGATACAATTAAATCAAAATGGCTCCAACAGATGAAAAGTAAACAACATTCATAATACTTCTTGGATTCTTCTACTACAAGTTATGTCATTTCAATTACAAAATGCTAGAGAAACTTATAAGGGAGCAATGATGAGGATTTGTATGAACTTATCCACCAACAAGTGGAGTATTACATTGATGATATAGTCATTAAAAGTCTCAAAATAGTTGATCATTTATATTACCTAAGAATTATTTTTCAAAAATTATGATAATATAATTTAAAAATTAACCCTCTGAAATTCACCTTCAACGCTACTTCGAGGAATTTTTAGGTTTCATAGTCCATCATCATGGAATTGAAATCAATCCTAATGGAATAAAACCAATAGTAGAAATGCCACCATATAAAAGTATAAGAGAATTGAGATCTTTTCAAGGTGGTTAGTTGGCATATCTTAGAAGATTCATATCAAATCTTTGAGGCAGATATCAACCATTTGTAACTCTACATAAGAAAGATGTTCATTTTCCTCTTTTTTTATTTTTTTAAGAACTTGCATATAGCATTAATACTTGAAAAAAAGATTATAGCCTAAGTGATAGAAAGTCTATCACATTCTTAACTAACCATCTTAATAAAAGATGTAGAAATATTATTAAAACTAGATCCATCCAAAATAAAATTCCCACCAATTGCTAAGGAGGCACATTAATTTAGCCACCTTATTACCAAGACTATTCATAGAATGAAAAAAAACAAAATTTAGCTATTTAAGAAAAGAAAGATTGGTCTTTACAGGATTCTGCTGTTGACCGGATACCTTCTTTATAGAGTTATGGCAAGATCTCATAATATTAACATTATCACCTTTAATAAAATTTAAAATCTTGTAGCACCTCTCAGATGTCTAATACAATCAGCAATTCTAATTATGAAATATTCAAATGCAACATTTTCCTACGATACGAAACAACAATCTACCTTTATGATCATGGATTACACCTCCAACGCCAACTTGATTATTACTTAATAGGAATGCATTAACATTAATTTTAATCCAACCAAGGGGAGGAGGATGCTAATAATTTCCATTCAAATATGGCAATTGTTTCACATCCCAGGATTCCTTGATCAGATTATTGAAAGAAGAATCCAGAATATCAGCCATAGATAAAGTTGCAGTAGGAACCGTCATCCCATGCTTATGTAAGTTCCTAGATCTCCAAGATTGATACACAACATTATAAAACAATTTAGCCAAAATAGGGTTTACCCATGACTTATTATCCAATTTAGTAAAGCATTCATATAATTAAGAGAAAATAGGAACATGAATGCCCCATTAATTAAATTTTATAGTGACATCCAATACTTTATCAAACCCCACAACAATGTGCTCAATGTTTTCAACAATATTACAACCTCTAGGACATCCATTCACCTCATTCAACCTTCTTTAAACTAATTATTCATTTTTAGGCAAATTATTCCTAAATAAAAAAACACCAGAGAACTCAAACTCTAGGATTTAACTTTAGTAGATATAACCATTTACAGCTCCTATCTTCAACCAAATGTTCACTTTAAAAACATTTTTGAAATGTTAAGGCTGTAGTTATTTTACCTAACATGGCATTAATAAGCTCGAGATGATCTTTAATCAAACTCTGATTCATAGGTAAATGGTATTTTGTTAAATGATGTTTACAAAATTGTTGCAGCTTATGTACATCCCAATCTCCATTATGCAGAAGCAGAAATTTAACTTTGCAGTTGTATAAACTATGAGCATCCACCATAGTTGACCAGCTTTGCAAATTTCTATCACCAATCCATACATCATTTAAGATATCAACATTTTGATAATTAGCTTTGTTCCGTCTAATTAAAGGCCTAAGAAATATTGCACCTTCAACCAAAACTTTCCACACAACAGAGGATCCTCTTTTAACATTACCATACCACACATTATCTCCGTGTTTAGCAATAATAACTCTACTTACAAAAGAGTTAGAATTCTTTAAAAATATCTAAGCAAGTCTTAAACATAAAGGACCCTGTCATGAAATGGAAGAGAATAATCCAAATCCTCCATACTCTATTGGAAGACATAATTGATCCCATGCTACATAATATATACCTTGATGACCTTGGACTTTATGCCATAAAAAAAGTTCAACACATTTTATCAAAATTATTTAGCACACCATTAGGCACCAGAGAATGTGTTAGAATAAAAGATGGAAGAGTGAGAAAAGAAGATTTGACCAGAGCAAATCTACTAGCCAAGGATACAAATATGCTTACCCACACATTAAATTTATCTAGTGCATGTATATATTGAAAATATGTAGCATCCACCCTTCGCAAAACTATCTTAATACCCATATAAGTAACTTCCTTCGAACATTTATAATTAACTAGAGTAGACAATCTTCCTTCCCTCCTAGCAGTCATAGATTTACCTAATATCATAATGACTTACTCATATTAACACATTGGTCTATCCATGAAAAGTAATCTGATAAAATATTGTTAATAATATCAACATATTTTGAAGAAGCTTCAGTAAACACCAACACATCATCTACATAAAGAAGGTGTGATATTGGTTCAACTTTAGGATGAACTATAATACCCAATCAAGATCCTCTTTGTTGAAATGACTTGGATAGCAATTCAACACACATAATAAAGAGATTTGGTGAAAGAGGACACTCCCACCTAAAACTAGATTTAGCATTTATCTAATTAGTTATACAACCATTCACAAGAATGGAAATCTGGGGGTAAGTCACACATTGCATATTCCAATTCAAAAATTTAGAATGCATACCTATATACTTTAGCACATGAACAATAGAGGACCAATCCATGCTATCGTATGTTTGTTCCATATCAGGCTTCAAAACTATTAATCCTTTGTTAGCAGCAGAGCATCTAAACATGGAAAATGTTTCTTGAGTTTATAAATAATGATTTGACATAGATATTCCTGGAACAAATGCAACATGTTCCTCAAAGATAAGATTTGGAATACACCACTTTAACCTACTAAGAATCATAATTATAGCCACCTTATAAATGGTTTAACACAAGCTAATAGGTCTAAACTTTATAACATTCTTAGCATCCTGAATCTTTGGCATAAGTACACTCAAAGTGTCCCTCAAACTTAAAGGCAAATAATTTATTTGGAAAAACTCCATCAAAGCTTTCCAAAAATCATCATTCACAATACTCTAATATTTTTTTAATGAATGAATGTGTAACTCAATCAATACTGTGTTATTTCTTAACCCCTAAACTTCCCACTACCTCCAGCATCTCTTCCAAAGAGAAATTAGCCTCCAACAAAGGTTCTAAGGAAATATCAACTTTGTTTGCCAAATTTAAAAAAAAAAAAGATAATTCTCAAAAGAATAGTTTCTTTCCCTCCATTTGTTTTGAAAAAATTGAATAACGAACAACACTTCAATTGGTTGATCAACCATTCTTCCATCAATATCTTTAATTTGAAAAATTATATTACCATTTCTTCCAGCAGTAACTTAAGCATAATAAAACCTAGGATTTTCTTAACCTATCTTGTATTGGGCTTAAATTTGGATTAAAACAAATTTAATTTAAACTGTTAATTTTATTAAAAGGTTAGGATTAGATTCTTAAAGGTTGAGATCTTATAGTCTAAACCTGTCTCACAACCTAAGTCTAAATTGGGTACAAAAAATTAGTAACCTAAATCTAGCTAATACAGTGCAAAAATGGACTTACCCCAACATAGAATGGAGAGCAAGCTAACCACTTAATCACTTTAAAACCATGAGTCTAGTCAATTATGAAAGAGTGGTAAAGGCATTATTTATTTAAGTTTAAGAAATTAGTGTCGACATCTAGAGCACATCCAAATTGGCCCCTTGACTTATGTTGGGCAATATGAAGCTTAAGGTAAAATTATAATTAAATTTTAGACTCATTTAAATTTATTTCTAATGCATTGTATGTTAGTTGACTTGTAAATGCTTAAATAAGAATAAAGCAATTTTAAAATCAGGTTCATAAAATAGATTTTATCCTAAGTAATTCACAACTTCCCCTTAATAGGAATATACCCTAATAGGTCAGGTGGTCTGCTAGAACCTGTAGGTGGGGATGTGCCTAAAAAGGAAGACTAATAATATGAATGCATGAAAAACCCTTAGTGAGATTAAGATTACTTCTTAAAATTGTTAGAGTTTTTTATGTTGACTTAAATATTTTAAATTTAATTAAAGTATAATAGATTTTTAACATGCCCTTACAAGCCTCTGATCATTTTAGGCTAAATCAAAATCAGCATGTAATTAAAAAAATTAGAAAAGATATATAATTTTTAATGCATAATAAAATTAAATAAATTTATCAATAGAATTAAATACTCAAGTTGAATGTCTATGTAGAAAGTGACATTTAATATTATAACCAAGAATTTTATAGAAAGTAAAGTGGTCGGGTACCACTGAAAACAAGCCTTGATTACTAGTACTAAGACACAAGTGACTTTGAGAAAGGGATTCTTCTCATTCTTCACTTCTTTACCCTTTTATGGGCTCCTTGGATCTGTGGGGTCTAGATATCCAAATGAAAAGAATCTCTCCCTCGAAAGGGGCGTTATCTTTTCTCTTTGAATATTTAAAAGTCATCCTAATTTGGACCTCCAAATGGTGAGGAACTCTCCCCTAAGGGATCTCTTCCTCTATGGATTCTAAGTTGGATGCTTAACTTCCCATCTCAAAGTACTTTTACAACTCAAAATTACAACTCTGGACTAAAATACATCAAATTATATTTAAAAATTAAAATAAAAATCTAAACTCAAACAACCTGCAAAGTTATCCTAAGCAGTTATAATTAAATCAATCCAAGTAGTTAATATTGATTAAAATACAAAAGTTCCAACCACACTTGGCTATGTTCTTTTAATTTTTAAAGGGGATCTTAGCATGTGTAACACATGTAGAAAATATTATTAATTTAAAACTTAAATTTTTTTATTTTCCCCCTTTAATTTTAATGTCTTGTATGAGCATGACCACCTATATAAGATTATATTAGCACTTAAATCATCCCTAACCTGAGGATAAATCTAATGTCCATCACATCAATACACAGATTATATAAATTAAATAAATAATCACATCAATCTATACTAACAACCAATATATTATGAAATTCATGAAAAACCCAACACATAGAATAAAAGTAAAAACTAGCCTAGCGTAAGACTAGAGTTGGTTATTCTAAAAAATTATCTAAAGTGTGTGAGATGGGCTGTATGGTTTGGATATGTCCTATATAGGGCAATTAGTTAAAGTTATTTGATGTTTAGGTTGGTTGAAAGGCTTAAGGAAAATTTTAATTAAAGTTTAAATATTATTAATTTAGAATTAATTTTAAGATGTTTTTTAAAGTTAAATAGCTATAAACTTTATTGCTCACTGAGGCTGTAATATTTATTTTAATTTTCTTGGGGCTAAGTTAATATCCTCGTAGGCCCGGGTTACCTACTGGTAACCAGTATAATTAAGTAAATTAAATTTATTAATGTTTTAAGCTTGATGAGTTTTAATTAGAATTTGTTGGTTGTTTGCTTTTAAGGTTGGATTAAGGTTTTCTGGATTTTAAAATTAAATATTAAATTTTGGGAATCTTCTGGGTTATTTTAATTATTAAATTAAGGGGCTAAAATTTAACTCTTATATTAAAATTAATATATAGAAATTTAATATTTTTCATAAATAATAGACCTTAAGATGAGTAATTAAACTATAAGTTTGCTATATTGAGATTTTTTTATATTTAGTTATGAATTTTTAATGTTTTAACTTAAAGTTAACCAAATGGTAGACATTTTTAATATTTAAGTTATTTCTACTAGTTTTAAATTTTAATAAATATTAGACCCAAAATGGAGTCAAATGCCTTTGAGTTTGCTCAATTTAAAATTTTCTAGAATTAGTTATAATTTTCAGATGTTTAAGTATTTATTTGAATTATTAAAATTATTTAATTAGAAGGGTTTTAATGGTTTGAAACCAAATTAACTCTAAACTTCTTGAAATCACCTCCAAAGGTCATAAAGCACCTTAGGAGGTATTATTAAGTGTTTGAGAATTTTTAATTAATTAAATTAATTTAATATTAATGTTTAATTTAATTTAAATTAAGATTGAAAATAAAGTCCTGTCAAGTGGCTTTTATTTTTCTTTGATTAAGAGTTAAATTGTAGATAATTAGTGGCATTATGTGTAATTTTTGAATTTAAATTTGATTTATTAAATTTTTTAGAAACTTTAAGGCTTAATGAATGCATTAAACTTAAGTTAATTAATTAAGTGGCTTAGTAATTTTTAAAACTAGTGGGAATTTTCCTATGGGCTGGAGGTGTCAGTAAGTTTAAATGGTTGAAGTTTCATACCTATTGCATATATGTTTAATTTCTATAATTTATCTAAGTTCTTTTTTTCCTTAATTTGACTAGTTGTATGGGTTTGAATCAAAATTCTACTAACCCTTGACATAAATATAAAGGCATATATAATCAAACTCAAGTCCTTAAAACTAGGAGAGTCTAGGCTAAGTACATGTGTGTGCATCCTATACGTGCAAAAGTTGAAGATAATTAACAAACATAAGATTTGATTAGTGAATAGTTGGAATACAACCATTCACTAATCATTCCCCATGAATTCTCTCTTGAAACCCTAAAAGATCTTCTTCCTCTCAAACAACCTCACCCTCTCTCTCCATTGCTCAATACTCTCTCCATAAGCTCTCTCATAGAAGAAATAAAAACCCTAGACAACCTAAAGACTTTTATTAAAGTTATAAAAAGAGTTTATATATTTGGCTTAAAATGATAGCATCTAAGATCATCCAGTAAGATTAGTTTAATTGAATAGTTCTACATATAGGATGAACACTAGGATGATTAATTATCATCTAAAAGGTCAATCTATTGATCATCCAGTGTGATCAAGATTGTACTGAAAGATCATCAATCATGATTAATCCTTATTCGATTGCTTAATCAAAGGGATTAAATTAGGCAAATTATACTATACATGATAAGTAACATACTAATCATCACATAAAATTAATAAATAAAAAAATAAAGTGTACAGTTCAATTATTGCACAACCATCAAGCTTATTTTTAGTACAATTCAAGAAAATACATGATAAAAAACAAAATAATCATCGATGGGACCCTGATATAGTTTTATGAAGTGGTCCTCTAGGGTAGGATATATATAAGGCTATATTTTGAAACTTCTATATAAGTTTTGATATTTCCAAGTGATAGATTTTTTTTCTATGACATGCCCTAGGATTTCTAATGCTAGTCACGTTGTGAATGTAGAGGATAAGAATGTCCACTGCAATAAATTCAATGTCGAATGGTATGTGCATTTTTTACTAATGAGCTGACTAAGGCTAAGTGAATATTCACTTGCATATTTCTAAGTGTAGCATTTTCCTATGTTCACTCATAATCACCTATAGTGACAAGGGTATGGGATTTTACTCATGTGCTAGAAATGTGAAAAAGTTCATCAAAATCTTGGTGAGTATCTCTATTGGCCATCTACAGACATAAGATTGAGGTGAAGTGCATTCTAAATTAATTCGTAGATTGGAAAAAAATTCAATATAAAATGGAAAATCCTTTTTAAGAATAATATATGAAACTTAATATTAACTAGAATAATTTGCATACCCTTTTATGGTTGGACTACTTAATTTCAATAACTAAGCCGTGTGTTCCAAGTCTTAAATAAAAATTAATCTAGCATACCATGTATTGCATTAATATTTTGACATCATAGTTAAGCCAATAGGATTATAAGTTTAGTAGTGTTATGCCTTCTAAAATGCTTAGTAGGGTTGAAATTCCCATAAATTTATTTGGACTTATATTCGAGTTACTACTTATGTCATAGTTCTCACATTAGTTTTAGGATTTGATGCGGATAGTTTCTCATTTTATATATCATACGTCAACACTTATTGGGCCTTTTCTCAATCTTGTAATGATGAGATGTAATCTTCAAATTTTTAATAAAATGAATAACTATAATAATAAATTCAAATTTATAAAATTTGAAAATCCAAGTTTGGATAATTTTTAATAATAAACTTCTCAAAATTCAATGCTCCCCGGTATTTTTATTTTGGCTCCATAAAAAAATATTCCAAATTGAAACTATCTCATTTAAAATTATAAAATAACAACCTTCTATAAAAGAAGGTTTGCCACAACTTTAAATGAGAGTTTCTTAGGATATTACTTCCCTTGGAATGCAATTAACTATATGGGCTTGCTTTTATGGAGAATATGTACCGTAGAATAAAATAAATCCTATCTTATAAACATTAGAAAGGGTAAAGTCTTTATAAATGCTGATATTATTTTAGGAAAAAATCATATTTTATTTTCAAATTCATCATAGAATGTAATTTCTATCATTAAAGGTATATTATTCTCTAGATTATATTTGATCACAAATAGAATTTTTAAGTTTACAGTTTATTTTCCCTTCATCTATTCAACATGTTATTAAATTTGTCCTAGGCTCTCAACTTTTTAATATCTTCCATTGTTTAATGAATTGCACTAACAAATAGAGATCAAAAGACAAGTTAAGGACTTACTTGGGAAAGGTTTTGTAAAAGAAATTCTTAGTTCCTGTGTAATTCCAGCCTTATTAACCCCTGAGAAAGAATGCCCATAGAGAATGTGTATTAATAGTTTGACTATTAAAATAATTGCTATAAAGTATAGATTTTTGGTCCCTTGATTGGATGACATATTGGATTTAATCTCACGAGATATTTTTATTAATTAATATAAAAAATATTACCTGTACAATACCTTTGAAACTCTCTGGAAGGACTAACTATACATCAACATAAAGAAGAGTTTCTTTCTATAAATTGAATTATTTTTTTACAATTTATTATTTACATCACTAGAATCAAACATTTTTCAAACAATCCTAAGTTAGCCCTCACCCAAAAGTTTTATTGAAGTGTAACATTCTCATAGTATAGCTACTTTTTATTAGAGATTCATCAAAAAATTTAGTACAATTGTTGTCCTAATGATTGATATTCTAAACTAAATAAATTTTCCTAGACCCCTGCAACATAAAAGGCTTTAGATAATATTAAAATTATGATTACTGCAACCCCTATCTTTAGGCTACTAATTTTTCAAATGCCATTAAAGTAACTTGTGATGTTTCTAAAATTAGAATTGGTGGAATATCAAGTCAAAAAAGTTATACAACGGTTTTCCTTAGTGAAACACTAAATAAGATAAAAAAAAATTATTTTCAACACATGATAGGAAAATTCACTATATCATCAATTTTTTGAGTGATTGGCATCACTATCTTCTATTTATGGAGTTTATTCCCGTAATAGCCTAAAATTAAATTTCTCTAAAATTTTAGAAAATGTCTGATGGAGCGTTGTGTTGTTTAGCTTATGGGTGTTGAACGTCAAGATCTCAATTTTTTAAGGTTTAAGTGAGCACAATGGTGCTAGAGTCCTAGGCACAGTGGTGATAGTTCTGAATGTTTATTTTATAGAAAAAATATCTAAAACCATAGGGTTAAATCCTTAAGCCATCCCATCCCACCCCCATTTTATTCCTTAGTCAAGTAAGGAATATATAGAAGGGGAGAGAAAAGAAGAGAGAAGGGAATAAAGAGAAGAGAGAAAGTCACTCCTGTGTCATTTCTATCCATCACTCCAATGGTGAAAAGTGTTCTAATCATGGTGGTAAGCTTAACCCTACCTGTATTTTTCGTGATTTTGTATTTAACCAATTCTGTCCCTCTTAAAATTGATAAAAATATAATTTATCTTATTTTAGTGATTTTCATTATATAACTTTTTACATGAGGTGGATATCATCATCCTAAATATTTGATTATTTAGTATTAAAATTTCATTGATTAATTTGGCATATATATCATTTTATATGAAATAAATAATATAATAATATGTATAAATATTTTTGGAGTTAGTGTATTACTATTGGACATGAAATATATTATATATATGCATTTATTATTCATGTAATTAAACATGCATTTTATATATACTACAAACATATTAATGAGTATAAGTATAATTGCATTGAGTGTATATGATATTTACTATTACGATTTATATATTAAGAAATTATATAAAAGCAAGAAAAGCTAACTAGAAATGATTATATTATTTGAGATGACTAGGAGCATATTACCCTAGACAAAAAGGGTGAGCCAAAGGGCTTTCCTTTAAATAGGGTTTGTTGTGTAATTCTTAGTGATAAGAAAGGGAGGTATAATGAGACTAACTAATATGATAAGATACATTGATGGGTAGGAAGTGATTCCTTATTACATGAAAGCCACGTAACTTATGATATAGTATATGAGAATAATTCCTAGCAACATGACTAATATGATTGAGACTAATTCCTATAGATTTGGCCTATAGGACATGATATAAGGAAAAAATATTATAAATAGTTTGATGCCATACATTTCTTACATTAGTGGCATCAGTATACATGATAAATAGCATAAGTGATATGATACGAAATGACAGGCAAAAGATACAAGACATGACTAATATAAGTATATAACAAGGCATATGATACACATGAATTGTATGATATATATATGATATACATGAATTATATGAAACATTGCTTTGGATAATTTGAATTTATACCCAATACATTTTATATGTAGAACAATTGCTTGATGTGACAGGCATATTAATACACACAAAATTGCATATAAAGTATAAATTATTAACATGCATAGATTTATAATAGAAATATTATGTTTTAATTTTCCTGAGTATAAAAAATTGAAACACACTAATCCTTTATATGGCCATCGATCACTAATCATAAGATATACAACTTATATTGATTAGTATAGCTCATTGAAATGATATTGTATATATATTGACAGCTTTATATTTTTATAATTATACATTTATGTTGCTTTGAATTGAATAATTACATGCATATTGCTTTTTACAATCATTTATTAATTGTAATTGTAACTTATGATAACCTACAGAGTTGTTAACTCACTTTATAATTTTTCACATATTTTCAAGAAGGGGTCAGGATCTAGTTGAGTGAGGCATATAAAGATTCTGGTTGTATTTTATTCTTATATATTTTCCTTTTTTTTATTTTATAGCTAGGAGCATAGAGAGGTAGAATGGTGTAGTGATTAATCTCATGGTTATTATAAATCAAATTTTGATGAATGAATTTAAAAAATATTTTGATGTACATGATTTAAAGTTGCTTCTATTATACTTATTTATTTAAAGAATTATTAGAAGTTCTAGTAGAATAACTAAGAGCTGAAATGAATAATTCTTATAAATTTAGATCTTGGGGCATCACAAATTTTGGTATCATAGTAATGGTTATTATAAGAATTAAATTATAATTAGAGCCAAAAATTGATTGAGATGGGTATAAATGCCATAGTTCTAAGGTACATTCATTTATGCATTTGTAATTACATGCATATGTATGATTGAATTATAATATGATAGGAAAACAAACTTTATCGAGTTTGATGGACCTATCTAACAATGAAGCACCAAATGAGCAGAGCTCAATAGCCCTAGTGAGTTTTAGAGTATGATGTAGTTTATTAATTTAATGGCATAGTTGATAAGTAATGTATATAGCAGACAGACTAGCAATATGGAATGAAGAAGATAAGCATTTATAGATTTTCTTCAAGTCAAATCCCCCACTATTCAAGGGAATTATAGAGTCATAGGCAGCAGGAGATTAGTTGTTGATGATAGAAAAAATCTTTGATAGTATGTAGTGTCTAGGGAACAAAAAAGTACCACTAATAGTGATCATATTTGAGTGTGAAGCTGGGAAATTATGGATAGTACAATAATGGGAGAAATTCTAGGGAAAGTGAATGCAAAGATTACTTGCGCAGAGTTTATTATTATATTCAGAGACTAGTTTGTGCTCCCGTCAGCTCGATAATATATATTAAGCTTTCATAGACTACAACAAGGGAATAGGATTGTGATGCAATATAAAGCTTGGAATACTACATTAACTATGTATGAAACTCAACTTGTTAGTACTGTTAAGGAAAAAATGCTATAAGTTCTTGAGAAGATTAAAAGGTGAACTGAGGTGCACCCTTATACCACTAAGAATTTAGGATTTTTTAGAGTTAGTTGAGAGAGTTATACTAGTATAAAATAATTTATACATTTCCTAGTTAAGCTAGGACATGCGCAAAAAGAGAGCAGGTGAAGAAGCAATAAGATAAGAGCGTTATGTCATGAAAAATAGATTTACTGATGTTAGGAGAAGATATATGGTACCAGCTAATAGTGTGATATAGTGCCCTCGATATGGTAAGAGACATGTAGGAGAATGTTATTTAATCACAAGAAATTATTTCATATGTGGTCAATACAGTCACCTAATGATTGATTTTCCATAGAGAGGATATAGAGAGATATTTGGCTCTAGGATAGATCAGTCTAGACAAACATATGGATAGTGACTTTTTGTACCAAGAATATCTAGTCAAAGTTCTATGATTGGTAAAAAAGGAAGGAATATTAGTGGGAGTTAGAGATATTCCACGCCTTTAGTGATGGTAGCACCATTTCAGCTAGGGGTATAAATTCTGAGTCAGAAATAAGTAAGATATATACCAAAAAAGGTCCAATGGTATAGATGGTTCTTTATACTAAATATCGTTATGAAAGTTTTATTATTTATGGCTAACATGCATTGCATAACATATTATATGATTTATTGATTGACATGTATATTTATACATGTGTGAGTGAATACTTGAATTGATTAATGATTAGTATTCTATTATGTTTGCTAGTGGACTATAGTGGGAAATGTCGAGGATAATATTTTTCTAAGCTAGGTAAATTGTAATAACCTCAAATTTAATTTCCTTAAAATTCTTTAAAAAAATGGTATAAAGGAGTGCTGAGGCACTAAGCTTATAGGCATTTTGACACCAAGCTCTTGATTTTTCTAAAGTTTAAGTGAGCATTGCAACATTGGGGTCTTGAGCACCATTACACTAGGTCATAAATGTTTTAAAAAGTAAATCTAAAATGATTGTGTTAAATCTCTAAGCCATCACATCCCTCCCCCATTTTCTTCTTTAGTTGTGTGAGAGAATAAAGAAAAGGGGAGAGAGAAAGTTACTCTCAGACAATTTTTATCCATTGCTCTAGCTGTGAAAAGTATTCAAATCAAGGTAGATAACCATAAGACTATCTCTATTTTTAGTGATTATTCATTTTGCATATTTTCTCCCTCCTAAAATTAATAAAAATATAATATCTCTTACTTTAGTAATATTCTGCCATATAATTTTTTATATGTGGTAAATATCCTTAATCTAAATATTTTGACTGGTTCTTAATTTTAAATTGAAGTTTATCCGTATGTTGTTGGGGGCGGGGGGGTGGCGAAGGAATTAGTTTGTCCAGGTGGTGGCCGATGGGGAGTTTTATTTTGGATGTTTTAATGGCTATTTTTTATGGTATTTGGAGTCTTTCTTATTTCAATTTTGAAGGTGGTCATGATGGGTCAAGTATGTTCTAGGTGGGTTCTTTGGTGATCAAGATGGTTGTTATGGGTTATGTTATGATTATGGTGGATTCTTGGTTCATGTTGTTTGTTGTTGGTGATTTCTTGGCGGGTAAACGTTTGGTGTTCAAGAGTTTTATGGTGGTTTTTGCTCCTCTTTGGGTTATTGATATTTCATGTCGTGGAATTATGGTGTTGCTAGTCAGCTATAATATTCTTAATTTATTTTTTGGTTTAAGTCAGATGTTTCATTTGAAGGTTTGTTAGAAGATCGAAGCAATTTTTCAATTGTTAATGGAGTATCTTTTCTGCAATCCTGGATTATTTCATGTTACTAGAGAGTTACTATAAGGTTCGATTTGGGTCTTTTGGTTTTAATTATTTTGGGAGTATCGGTAGGAGTATTGGCCTGAAGATCCTATTCTTGAAGGATTTACTTCTCTCTGGAATATTTACTTATAATTCTCATTGGATGAAAAATGTTGTTAATAATGGTGATTCCTCTCTTTTTAGATGGTTCATAAGAAATGTCTTTTAAGTCCTAATCTAAGTTCCTCCTTATTCAATTGTTGACAGGTTTGGATTTCTTCCTTCTATTAAGGATGAATTTTTTTATAAGGATTTTGAAAATTCTATGGAACATGAGGATTCTAAATTTAATAAATTTGTGGAAATTCAAATATTTTTTTATTCTTTTATCTACTCCCTAAAACTCACCCTCAAGGTGTTTTAATAAATTCCCTTTTGGGATTTCAATTTGATATTAGTGTTGTGGTGTCAAGTTTTTTGTTAAAGATTGGTGGGAGTGAAGTGCATTCTATTGGTGAAGTTTTAGGGATGCTTTGCTTGATTATTGGAATGGAGGTTATAGGAAGGAGTGGATCTTCCATTGGAGGTGTTGGAAAGATATTTAAGTAGCATTGTCTTTGGAAGATCTTTTATGTGGTCCTAATAATCAAGGGGGCTTATTCATGGATGTTCTAAGATATGGCATAGTTCATGTAGGGCTACTTTTTATGATAGTTATTCTATGGAGTTCTTTGTTGTGCTTATTTTAGTTTGTAGAACTAAGTTTTTTAAATTATATCAGGAGGATATAATTTTTCTTCCTAGCCATGTTTATGTGGTCTCAATGGATGAGCACATATTAAGGTCTTCTTCAATGGTAGCCGAGAAGTTCAAGTATATTCAAATGGCTGTTAAATTAGATGTAGAAGTTAAAGAAACTTCTATGGACAATTTTTGCTCTTCTTTGACCAAAGCAAAGTTGAAGATGTTATATGAAGCTGAATATTATTCTTATGTGCTAAATCATGAGGCTTCAGCTAAGTAGAACTTTGGGATCAATACAACCATAGGGCTATGCTCATCTGGTTTGTCTAAGGATAACATGTTAAATCCCCTTATTTTTTATTGATGGCTCAATATATGATCATTTCTTATCAAGGGGCCATTGTGTGGTAGTTAAAGCAACGTTAGTAGCTGTTTTAAAGCAGCTGCTTGTTGAAGTTGATGATGGAATTAAAGGTGCTTCAAGTGTAATGGATGGGTGGTGGTTTTTCAAGTTGAATCAAAGGAGCCAATTATTGCAATTATTACAATTGTAGGTTTTTGGGATTGTCTAAGAAGCACTTATATGTTCTTCTTAGATATGAATCTTGGTCATTGAATGCTAGACCAGATGGGTTTATGTTGTTTCATAGTGATTATTATTGGCTCATGGAAATTTGTTTTCTCTTTAATTCAAGTGAACAAGTCTATAAGATTGTTATCTCTTGTAAATTTATTATTTTCTTTACGTGAATATGGTGATTTGAGTATTTATTTTAGGGAGTCTAACAATTATTTTCCTTGCATCTTTTTTGAATCACCGGGATGTAAACCAAACTTTTTTTATTTTTTAATATTTGGCATCCCCATCACCCCAATTTGATCAAGGAGATAACATTTGAGTCCCTAAATCAATATGAAAATTGCATATTGGTGGCAAAAGAAGATAAGATGTTGGAAGGAGATCATGATTTTTTCTTAGTTATGATTGTGGACAATGTTTGAACCACGCTTTATCTCCCTTGCACTTTCTTTTTCATTAGTGTTTCCTCTCTCTCTCTCTCTTTATTCTTTTGTAAAGTGAGGATTAGTCTTTTTCTTTGATTTTATTCTCATTCTTTTTTATTTGGTTCCTTTTTGCATCTTATAAAATGCTCCATACAATTCTTTAAAAAAAATTTTAACTATTTGATATTAAAATTTTAGATATTGGTTTTGCATATATATCATTTTATTTGAAATTAGAAGTATAATATTGAGTACAATATGGTCAATAGTTAGTATATTACTTTTGGACATGAAATATATGATATCCATAATTTATTTATTTATTTAGTCAAACTTATATTATTTGAATACTACAAATATGCTAATGACTATAATGATAGTTCCATTAAGTGTATATGATGTTTGTTATTATGATTTATATGTTGTAAATTATGTGTGAACACAAGTAAGACTAGCTAAAAATGATTAACTGGTTTAGGTTAGCTTGCGTTATATTACCCTATATAGGAGGGTGGGGCATTGAACTTTCCTTCTAAATAAAATTCGTGGTGTAATCCTTAGTGATATGAAAAGAAATGTATAATCAAATTGATATGATATGTCAATGGGTAGTAAGTGACGACTTCTTATATAAACACCACTTAACTTATGATATGTGATATTGGACTGATTCTTAATAACATGAATGATATTATTGAGATTGATTCCTATAGAGTTGGCCTACTTGACATGATATAATAAAAACATTAGTAACAAATTGTTCTGCTTTGCTTACATATGCATATGACATCAACAAACTTGATAAATAGCATAAGTGATACGATATAATATTATATGATAAGCATAAGATGTGGCATATGGCTAATGCAGGTATGATAAGACTAATAAGATTAAAATAAAGGCATATGATACACCTGATATACATAATACATTGCATTTATCATAATCTAGAATAGATATAGAATAATTGTTTGATATGACAGGTATACTGATACACATGAAATTTCATATAGAGTGTAAATTATTAACATGCATAGATTTTTAACATAGTTATTATGTTGTAACTTTTTACGAGTATAGGAAATAATAAAACACACAGATCCTTTATATGACCATTGATGATAAGATACGAAGCTTTCATTAATTTATATTACTTAGATGAAATTACACTCATGTTGACTACTTAATATTTTCATAATTACAAATTTATACTACATTAGAAAGAATGATCACATACATTATAACACCAATTGAATCAAGATACAATAACATCTATTCTGATCTGATTTGAAAAAGGTGAATTACTGCATTTCTACATTTGAATCTATCAAAATATGCCTAAGAGTATTTTTTATGCCTATGAATATCTAAATTTTCTCTAATGTAGGTCCTGGGTGTCTATTTGCATGTCCTAAAAAACTAGAATTCTTTCCCCTACGTGTCACAGCATTGAGGTGCTAAACACTATCTTTTTGCAAATAATTCAACACGATAGATCTAGAGTAGCACTCTGGTGCACACAATGGGGTGCCATGGCACTAAACCAAATTTAATAAAAATAAATAAATTTGTTCACTATTCTAATCCAATTCTCCCAATCATAGTAGCAAACTAGAGTGATGAGAATTTTTAGAGAAAAAAACTTCATTTTAAGCTACTTCGGGTCATTTTTTATTGATGATCCAATTCTAAAAGTTGTTTGGCTCCAGGTAGTTTACATTTTTTCAATCATAGTTTTAATAATTTAATGGTTTTGAATTTTCCTTGATTAAAATTATAAATTCCTTGTGTTTGAATTGAGATAACGTTTAAATGGAGAAACTTTCACCATGTAACTTTTGGTATATTTTAAGAGAACTTAATTCTGAATATTTAGATACTTTTCTGTAAACTTTTTTGTTGAATATTTTTAACTGTTGCTTTTATAAAATAATAGAAAAATATTCATGCACTAAAAATAGTACTATAGAATAGTTAAACCAATAAAATGTAGTTTTGCATAATCCTTAGTAATATGGTAGAATTCTAAGTTAGTGAATTTTAATCGCAATATATTGGGTCTAATTGCTAAAGTTCTGCCAGTGGGAAAATCTTTGAAGTTTTGTAAATAGTTCCATTTTTTCTTAACTATACATTTATGCATCTCTGTATGAATCCTAGAAATTTGGGGGAGTTTTATTTGGAGCTCTATTATGTATGTCTACAAGTTTATGTTGTGAAAATATGAATGTGCATAGAGCACTTGAAGTCTTGAGGGCTAGAAGTTTTGAATGAGAGGCATAAGGGTCTAGGATTTTTAATGGGAGACATAAAGGTTGGAGTTCTAATAATTTTTGCTATAAATTATGTGTTGACTTATATTCTATTTAGTATACTTTATATTTATGTTCAACATACTACACTATGAATTCTACAACTTGCTTAGTTGTGTGAAAAACCCTACATTATTCTAAAAGCACTCTATTGGAAGTCTGTGATTAAGATTAGAATAACTTAATTATTAAGAAATGAATTGGGTATTATAGTATGTTGAGCTATGCTAGCTCTTTTTATATTCTGAAATGTAGTTTTGCATAATCTTTGGTAATATGATAGAATTTTGAGTCAGTGAATTTTAACCGCAACATATTGGGCCCAACTATTAAAATGCTGTCCATAGGGCTAATCTTTGAAGTTTTGTAAATAGTTCCATTTATGCTTAACTATACATTTGTGCATCATTGTATGAATCTGAGAAGTTTGATGCCAGTTTTGTTTGTAGCTCTATTATATATATCTACAAAGTTATGTTGTAAAAATTGTGAATGTGCTGAGAGCACTGGAAGGCCTAAGGGAGGGCTAGAAGTTTTGAATTGGAGGCATAAGAGTATGGAGTTTTGAATGGGAGAGATAAGGGTTTGAGTTTTGTTGCTTTCTTTTATGCTTTATGTGTTTATTTATATTTTTTTTAGTATACTTTATATTTTGTTCATCATACTACACTATGAATTCTATAACCTACCTAGTTATGTGCAAAACCCTACATTGTTCTGAAACCACTCTATTGTAAGTCTATTGTTAAGATAGGAATAACTACTTTATTTTAGTCATTGGTTTTACAATTATTAAGAAATGATTTGGGTATTATAATATCTTAAGCTATCTTATCTCATTCTATATTTATATTCCATTTATAAGTCAGGGTAGTGGTAAAGGGCCAGTTGAGTAGAAGAGGCTAATTTTCCAATTCTAGCTAGTGTGTATGTATATTTTTTTATTTTATTTTAGATCTTTAAACAATCCTAACATTTTTGTACTTCCTACCTCATCTGTATCTATTGTCAGGGACTATTAGAGCAATAATTTGTATTGTATATACTTTTGTGGACTAAAAAGAAACAAAATATTTTTGCGGATGAGTAAATTTAAATATAGTGGAAAAAATTAGAAGCTCTGGTTTTTGTTATCATAAAAGAAATATAATATTTATCCTAATAAAATATCTTGACATGTTCTATCACCATCCAATATGGTATGACCCGTATCTATGGAGCATATCTGGTTGGGTTATAATAATTTTGATATTATAGTGTTATTTGGAGAAATAAATTATAAAAAGAGCTATAAGAATTAATCTATAATCATGTGAGGTAATTTTGGATAGTATCATGCATTTATTTTATTTTGTTATACATATGCGTGTATCAGTTGTTGATGTGTATTGTAAGTTATGATGTCTTAGCTCGAGCATCATATGAATAATGAGTAGAGTGCGAGCCAAAGTGCACTGATAATTAATATAACCCTTACTATTGGTTCTGATATGATGTCATAATTTGTTGGGTTGGTAGCACAGTTAATGGGCAAGGCCCAAAATAAGTTCTTCAGTAGGATTGAGGATGTGGATTAGTATCCGATATTTAAGAGTCTGAAGCCTCTAAGATTCAAGGGTATTGTTGATGTAGGGTTGTAGAGGATTGGATAATAAGGTTAGAGAAAACCTTTGATGGTATGCAGTATCTTCTTGAGACGAGAGTAACCATGGCTATATTTTTATTAGATGGTGAGGTTGAGAACTACTAACTGGGCTAGTAATAAGAGATATTTCATGGGAGGCAAAATTCTCTAATTTGTTGAAAAGAATTTATAGATGTGTTAAGAGGATGGTTTATACCTCTGTCCACCCAATAACAGATGCCTGAGAAATTTTTTAGACTAATTAAGGGGAGCATGATTGAGATATAGTACAAGGCAATGTTTACTACTTTGTCCAGGTATGCTCCAAAGCTTATTAGTACTTCTAGAGATAGGTGTTACCATTTTTTGAGAGGCTTATGAGATATTATGAAACAAATGTTGAATCCATTCCAGATTACTAATTTTTTTGATCATGTGAAGCAAGCCAGATTGATTGCAAATATCCTGATTACTACTCACTAGTAGTGGACTACTAGTAGGAAAAGGTTTTATAGATATTCATGTAGAAGTGGGAGCAAAAATATTGGGATAAAAAGTAGATTTAGAAACTTCAAGTTTAGAAAATGCAGTTCATTGGTGGTAGTATAATCAATTCTAGCAGTTTTGTACATATATGCTTGAGCTGTGGTAAGAGACATACAAGGACATATTACTATATGATAGGGAAGTGTTTTCATTGTGGTTAGAGTTGACATGGAATTGTAGAATATCTGCAAGTAGAACCTAGCTGATTTTTTTATGTTTGTTCTAAGAGCTCTGTCAGATTAGTGGGGAGATTGAGAGTTGTTCCACCTTAGGGATATACTAATGTAGCATTTGGTAGAGGTAGTGATCCTCTAATCGGAAGACAATTTATAGGATTTCAGAGATTGCCTGGTCATTCTGTAACTTTGACTCTAATTTGGTCAAATGTATATATTTTGACTCACTAAGAGGCTATGGATTTTCCTAATGTGGTGATAGCTATATCTTATATTTTAGCTAAGCCTTGTTATAATTTATTTGATTTTAGTGCCAGTCAATTATTTATTTTGGAGAGATACTTCAAACAAATGTGTTTACCTTTTGTACTATTATCTTTTACCCTATTTATTCTTCTACCTATTGGAGATAGTATGATTGCTAGTAGATTTTATCTCTGTGAGTTAGAGATTTAGAATAGGAAGTGGATGTCTAGCTCACTAGTTTTGCCTATTTTTTAGTTTTATATCATTTTGGGCATGGTTGGTTGAACAAATTTAAAGCTCAAATTAATTATTTGAAAAATAAACTACTTTATTTCTGGATGGCGAGAGTGTAATATTTTAACATAAAGTGTTCTATCATGTCTAATACTGACTCTGAAAATGGGTAAACTTTGGAAGAAGGGTAGTCTTATATTTTTTATTACTACTAGAGATATGAGAATATATTTTGGATTTTTGGATAGTGTTCCTATGGAATGAGAATTTCCAAATATTATTACTGAAGAATTGGTGAGCTTACCAGCTGATAGAGAAATTGAATTTTGTATAGATGAATTTTCTGGTGAAGCTCCAATATCCAAAGCTCTTTATTGCATGACACCTAAAGATCTTCAAGCGTTGAAGGTACAACTTTAGGAGTTGGCTAATCGAGATTTTGTCTATCCTAGTGTAGCTCCATGCGGAGCTCAATTTTGTTTATAAAAAAGAAGGATGGTACTATAAAAATGTGCATCTATTATAGGGAGTTAAATAAGAAAAATATTAAGAATAAATATCATCTACCATAGATTGATGATCTACTAGACCAACTTACGTGATCATCTATATTTTCTAAAATTGATTTGAGATCCTAATATCCTCAGTTGAAGGTTAAGGAAGAAGATAGACTTCTTTTAGTATGAGATATAAAAACTATGAGTTATTAGTCCCATCTTTTGGCGTGACTAATGCACTGAAAATTTTTATAGATTTCATGAACATGATTTTTAGGACTTTTTTTGGATTAGTTTGTTATTGTACCTATTGATGATATTATGGTACATTCTAATTCTAAAGGGGAGCTCAAAATCTACATAAGGAAAGTCTTAGAAACTTTGAGATATCATCAACTTTATGCTAGATTCTTTAAGTATATTTTTTTGGTTGAAAAGTATCATATTTCTGGGACTTGTGATTAGTAGTGCAGGAATATCAATTGATCCCCAAAAAAGTAAGTAGTTTCTGATTGGCTAAGGCCTACTATGGTTTTTGAAGTATGTAGTTTACCCAGATTTATGTACCTTTGACTAAACTAACTAAGAATTCAGTGGCTTGGGACTTGACACCTAAGAGCAAAGTTTATATAGACTGAAGGATTATTTGATGATGGCTCTAATTATAATGATTCATGCTGGTATTGGCAGATTTCAAGTATTCAATGATACTTCACTAAAGATATTAGGTTGTGTTCTGATGTAGAGGAGAAAATTTATAGCTTATTCTTCAAGGAAGTTAAAGCAACACTGAAAGTTTGTTAAGGATGTTAATCCATTATGAACTAGCCCAAAGCTAACCAAGAGGGGGGGGGGGGGAATTTGTATTTTAAAAATTTCTCAATAAAAAACATAATCTTAAACCAAACCAAAATTCACCACAAGAAAAACTAAGTGTAGAAATTAAATGTGCAAAACAATAAGAAAGAACACACAAAAATTTATAGTGGTTCGATCAACTTGACCTATGTCCACTCCCCGGAGCCTCTCCTCCAAGTATTGCACTAAACTCAGTGACTCTTTTTTTGCTCCCACAGTAAGGCGGAGAAGCCTGTATAAACCTTCTTTCCACCGACACTGGTGAGGAAGAGAACCCAACTCCTTTTGCTTCCCCTTGAAGCAGGCAGAGAACCCGACTCCTTTTATTTCCCCCTGAAGCAGGCAGAGAGCCTCAATCAATTGTTAAAGTAGACATCTCTAGAACCACCAAGGAACAAGGGACAATGACAGGAGAATATGACTCAGATCCTTACTTAGAGCAACCTTTATAAAACCCCTCACAAACTTCCCCTCACAAGATCCTCTCTCTCTCTCTCCATTACTCTCCCTCTCCTCTTAACTCTCTCAAGTTTAGACAACAGCAAAAAATACAATCTTGGGTAAATAAGAGGTCTTAAATAGAAGAGCTTTAGATTTACTCTTAATTGCAACAAACAGACATAATCATCCTGGATGATATTCATATCGTCTTATACGATTAGTTCAAATCATTGAGTATCATCTAAAACATCGCCTTGAATGCATGTCTGGATGATGGAAAAGTAAACTGATCGTCCAGGATGATTTCACGTTCATCCTGGATGATTAGTTCAAAATGATAAATATCGTCTAGCACATCGCCCAATGCATGTCTCGACGATGGAAAAATAACTAATTGTCTAGGCCAATTTTGTATCGTCTCGGACAATTAGTGCAAAAATAATATACATCACTAGAATATTATTCTGGTCATCTAGAAAGAAAGTAAGGTTTGTTTAACTGATCGTCCCTAACGATCATGCGATTGTCCCGGACGATATGATTAAGCAATCAAACTTTAATTGATTTCCTTAATCACCAAACTAATTTAGGCATAATTGTAATACATCATCCAGGATGATGTCCAAAAAATAAAACATGCTTAAACTATTGTAGCGACTGATTCTTTCTGATTTGAGCATATTGTCCCAAACAATGCTAATATTATCTAGGATGATGTGCTTAATTATAGTTGTCTTAATCAGGATGCCCTAATTAGGGTTTCTATTTTTAACTGATCATCCAGGACGATGTGCTCAAAAATTAAAAACTCTAAAAATAGATATAATTATTTCTTAAGTGTGTGTGTGCAAGATTACTTAGAAACATGGCCCACATTGTTATAATTTACTCGAGAAAAGGTAAAAAAAATACTTAACGATGGTTTATAATTTAACTTAGTCCTAATCTACCTAATTTTGAGCTGACTTTATTTGTCATTGACCTTGTGGACCTAAAACGTTAGATGGCAAGGCAATCATAGAAAAATAGAAGTGTTAGAAATGTTTGTTATCATTAAAATTATAATTCCTGAAATCAGATTCACAACACACACTAGAAGAATTTTCTCAAGCATGATTTGAAACTAGTCGCTATTATGTTTGCTCTAATTATCTGGTAGCACTACTTATATGGGCCAAGTGTGAGATATCATATATCACTAAAATTTAAAGTATATTTTTATAGAAATAACTAAATCTAAAATAGATAAGGTGGCTTGAATTAACTAAGGATTATGATCTAACAATTTAGTATCAACCTAGTAAGATGAATATAGTAGTAGATTCTTTGAATAGAAAAATTTTTGTTGAATCATTTTCTCTATTTGTTCCTATGGATTCTTTGATTTGTGATATAAAAAAGTTAGAGTTAGAGATAATGAGATTTGTGGACACAAATTTAGGTACATTATTCCAAATAATTTTTTAGCCTACTCTATAGGAGATGATTCAAAAAGCTCAAAAGTCAGATATATAATATCCGATGTTGATTAATTAGATCAAATATAGTAAGAAACATGAACTTCGAGTATCTAATTCTAGTGTTATATTCTATAAGAATAGTTTATAGGTTCTTACTATTGAGTATCTGAAGATTAAGATTATACACGAGGCATATTATTTAGGCTATACAATTCATCAAGAAAGAAATAAGTTTTATGATGATATGAAAGGTAGTGGCCTAAATTAAAGAAAGACATAGAGGATTTAATTTCAAAATGTGTTAATTAGTGAAAGCAGAATATTAGGAACAAGTTGATTTTCTACAGTCATTGTTTATTTGAGTGTAGAATTAGGAAGATATAACAATAAATTTCATTAGAGGGTTTTCAAGGTCTGGGCAAGGCCATGATGTTATCTAGGTCGTGGTAGATTGTATAATAAAGTATGCACATTTCATTTTGATCAAATAGACTGATTTTGTAAATAGCCTGGTTCAGATCTATGTACGAGACATTATTCAGCTGTATGGTATTCCAAAGGTTATCATCTTCGATCGTGATAGTAGGTTTACCTCTAGATTATAGAGAGGCATTCAATAGGGTTTAAGTATGAGATTGCAATTCAGTATAGCTTTTCATCCCCAAACTGATGGACGATCTAACATGACTATTTAAATAATGAAGGATCTTATGAGATTATGTGTTCTAGATTTTGGCAGGAGCTGGGAAGATTACATTTCTCTGATTGAGTTTTCTTATAATAATAGCTTTTAGTCAAGTATGTATGTGACAACTTATGAGACTCTTTATGGTAGAAAATTTATGACATCTTTGTCTTATATAGAGGTGGGAGAAAGGCAATTGTTAGGGTTAGCTTTGATGAATGATGTTATAACAAAGATTCTTCTGATCTGAGAAAGATTGACAACTATACATTATAGGAAGAAAAAAGTATTGTGACTCGAAGTACCATTTAGTATATTTTGTGGTAGGTGATTTTATGTATATAAGGTTAGCAAATGAATTATGTCAGCAAATTTTGAAGAATCAGTAAGCTAAGTCCAAAGTATATTGGACCTTTTGAGGTTATTGAAAGGATTGATAGTTATGCTTACAGACTAGTATTGACTGACCACATGCTTAACATACACAATTTATTTCACGTGTCTTCTTTAAGGAAGTGGATATATGATTCTAGAGTATATTATATACCAATGATGTTGAGGTATGTCTAGATTTGAGCTATAAAGAAAAACCAAATAGGATTTCAATATATGTTAATATTTTAAGAATAAATAAATCTTAATGGTCAAAGTGCAGTGGAAATATATGTCTAAAAGAAAAGCCACTTAGGAGAAGGAATTTAAGATGAGGTAAGTATATCCTTATATGTTCCATTAATTTGAATTCTAAAATATCAAGGATGCATTTTTTTAAGGAGCAAAATATTATAACACCCACTGAATCAAGATATAGATGCACCTATTTTGACACGATTTTAAAAAGAAAATTATTGAATTTGTACATTAATATCCATCTGCATGTGTTTCAAAATTTTTTGTATGCATATGAATATCTAAATCAACTTTGATATGGATATTGAGGGTATGTTTGGATGTCCTGAAAATATAGATTTTGTCCCCCTAGGGTGCCATGACATTGGGGTAGGCAACATTATGACGCTAAGCTCTACATCCTTTTGCAAATTATTTCAACATGATGGAGTTTGGGGTTATATTATGATGTTATGGATTCCTAAAGGGAGCACTGTAGCATGTGCAATAGAGCGTTGCACGTTCCACAAAATTTTAATAATAAAAATATATTTTCCACTATACAAATCCATTCACCCAATCACAACATATAATTAAAGGAGGATTTTTAGAGAGAGTATATTTTGAGTCACTTCGTGTCATTTTTTATTGACGATCCAGTTTTGAATGTTTTTCAGCTTAAGGTAGCTTGCATTTTACCAATAACAATTTTTAATAATTTGATTATTTTGAAAATTTTATGATTAAAAATATAAATTTCTAGTGTTTGAACTGAGATAACTTTTAAACTGGGAAACTTTCATCGTGTAACTTTTAGTATATTGTAGAGAATATAGTTCAAAACATTTAAATATTTTTCTATAAAATTTTCATAAGGTATTTTTGAAATGCAACTTTTCTAAAGCTATTAAAAATATTTTAGGCCCTGAAAATAGTATTGTAGAACAGTTAAACCTATGAAATGTAGTTCTACACAATCTCTCATAATTTTGTAGAATTCTGAGTTAGTAAATTTTAGCTACACTATATTGGGTTCGATTGCTAAAATATTGCCTGTGGGCAAATGTTTGAAGTTATGTAAATAGTTCCATTTATGCTTAGCTATACATTTGTGCATCTCTATACAAATCTAAGGAGTTTGGGGGGGAGGTTTGTTTAGAGTTAGGTTATATATATCTGTGGAGTTCTGTTGCATAAATTTTGAATGTGCTGAGAGCAGTTGAAGGCCAGAGGGCCAAGAGTTCTAAATGAAGGCATAAGAGTCTGGATTTTTGAATGAGAGACATAAGGGCTAAAATTTTGTTACTTTTTGCTCTGAACTATGTGTTAATTTATATTTTATTCTGCATATTGTGCAATGAATTATGTAACCTACTCAGTTATATGCAAAACCCTACACTATTCTAAAACCACTCTACTATAGTTTGTGATTAAGATTAGAATAATTGCTTTATTTTATGTTATTGATTTTCCAATTATTAAGAAATAATTTGGGTAGTATAATCTGCTGAGCTATATTAGCGCATTATGTATTATGCATTCCATTTTCAAGTTAGTGCAAGGGTAAAGAGTTAGTTGAGTATATAAGGCTAATTTTCTTTGTTTGGCTGGTTTGTTTGTACACTTTTTTTTTTATTAGTCCTAGTATTTCTATAATTCCTACTCCATCTCTATATGTTTTTAGGGGCTATTAAATCAAGAATCTGTACTGTGTGTACTTTTGTAGAAAAAAATAAAAGAAAGAAATTGTTATGGATGAGTAAATTTATTTATAATGGAAAAAAATTAGAAGCTTTAGTGTTTGTTATCCAAAAAAAAAAAAGTTTCTCCAAATAAAATATCTTGGCATGTTCTGTCACCATCCAACAAGATATAACCTGTATTTTGTGGGTTATATAGGGTGGGGTTGGGTTGTGACATAAATATTTTTTATACTATCGTGCATTGATTGTAGTTGTAGGTTATGGTAATATACTAATTGATTGTAGTTGTAGGTTATGGTAATATACAAAGTTGTTAGCTCACTATGTTATTTTCACAAATTTTTTAGGAAGGGGTCAAGATCTAGTGGAATGATACATATCTGGATTAAGATTTTGTTTTGTTTTGTTTTTTTTTTTAATTTGTAGTTTTACTTATTTATGGTGAGGAGCATAGAGAGATAGACTAATGTAATGATTAATCTCCTGACTATTGTAAATTAAATTTTCATGAATAAATATAGAAATATTTTTATGTATATGATTTATAGCTTCTTTCAATAAATTTATTTATTTAACAAATTATTAGAAAATTAAGCAGAATAATTAAGAGATGAAATAAACAATTCTTCTAAATTTAGATCTTAGGGAATCACAAGTCTTAACTCAAATAATCACACCCTTAAATTCCTCAACACCCAATGAAAACTAAGTCATTGGAATGCCAATTCATTCAAGTTTCTTTAAGATTTTTCCTTTTGCCCTCAAACATAAATCGAAAATTGAAAATAAAATTGTAGATTCTTATCTAGGGTAGCTTTGACTATTTCTTCACTAGAACTCAAAATCTCTTGATTTGAACGACTTCAAGATAAGTACGTAGTTTATCCCAACTTTCATCTAATTTACATAGAGCACTTAGATGAACCTTTGACACTACAAGGAATAGTATTTGTGCTCAATGGATATCTACGTAGAGGAAAATAATTTTGTATTCCTATAACTTCATTTAGATGATTTTTTATTTCAAAATTGCATTCTAGAAGAATAATTGATCATTTTGAAAAAGATAACATTATATGTTTGATAGAGGCAGATTTATCTAGCCTTAATTAAAAGAAAATATTTAAAATTAGCAGCACAATGCTTAACTTGCAATCAAAGCTACGAGTAGAAGTCTGAACAATACATTGTATTGCCTATTCTTTATAGGTCTTATAAAAAATTGTTAATGAATTTTATTTTGGGATTGCCTCAAACTACTTAAGGTCATGATAACATTTTTGTATAATTAGATTGATTATAAAAAATAGGGCATTTATTTATCTTGCTCTTAAGCTAATGGTTCTTCTCACATGATTAAGTTGTTTGTTAATGAAGTAGCGCATCTTACCTTCAACCATCACATGATCATCATAATGATTAGGGTTATTTGGTTGGCTGAAAAGGAATACAGTGTAAAATGAATACTTTGGAGTTATTTGCATGAATGTAAAATAAATATAGGTGAATGACTTTTTTATTTAGTTAGAAGTAATTAATATAGAGTAAAATCCTAATTGGTGACGTCCAGCTGTGAACAGACAACAATTCTAAGTGGCGAGCGATTGACGGCAGCAACAAACAGAGATGGCCTGTGACAAATAGTGGTCAAGTATGCGTGTGGTGTAAACGTTTTCAATCCAAATCCGAGGAATTTGATTTACTCTCAAAATGTTCTACTTCACTTTATATTATATTTATTATATTTTACTTTGCATGATTTTGTATTCCAACAAAATACCAAAGTTTATAAAAGAATACTCTACCCCCTAAAATAATCTAACGAAATGGCTCCTAAACCTAATTCGTGGAATGTAAATCCCCTAAAAAGAATTCAAGCTTACAACTGTGCTTCGACATTGAAACGTTCCTCTGAGGAGCCTAAGTGCATGTTTTCCCTGTTTTCAGTTCTTCCTCAGCCGTCCGATCCATGCAGCCCACCGCATACCACCGTATGGTAGCCGTAGATTTTCTGTAGCTGACTTGCATCGAAGAGGAAGAGGCCCCCTCGGAGTAACATTCCTCCATCGCACACCTCTTCGCACTCCCCTTCTTCCCTTCCCTCCCTTTTCCCTCCTTTCAAACCCTAGACCTCCAATCTTCAATGCCCTAGGAAACCATTCCCTTTAATTCTACTGCCGTTTCTTCTCCTGGTTTTTGGGTTATTTTCTGTGTTCATAAATCCCTAGCTCGTCAAATCGGTCTTGCTCGCACATCCTGCCCGTGCCCTAATTGCCCCGTCAACTTCCACATCACTTCGAATTCTTCGCAGTGGTTTGATACTAGCGCTAGTTATTCGGAACTGTGGGGAAATTTAAAAAGAACCGTCCGTTACTTATTTTTCCCCCCCTGAGCTAGGGCATCAGTGCTCCTTTATCTTGTTCTCCCTAGCCCTTCCTTGAATTGTGTCTACGGTTCTCGTCTGTGAAGTTTTAAGCTTCCGGTGTTCAGTCCGGGCTGTGCTGAGTCTATTTTGGGGACTTAAAAGCCCTGCTTTTCTCTGTAGCTGAGTGAAGGGGTGGCTTTGCTTGTGGATTAGTTTGAGCTTCCAGTTGGTTTCACTTGTGTCGATTGAGATATTTGGATGGAGTAACCGGATTTGGATGTTGAGCTTGAGCGTTTGCGCTTGCATGGGTGGGGCATGAGCAGATATGAGTAGGTTGTCATTCAGGCCACGCCCTCTTGACATTCATAAGAAACTTCCTATTATTAAGTCTGTGAAGGATTTTGACGATGATGACGTGCCAACTGCTGCTGCTGCCACCCGGAACTCACAACTACTACGAATTGCAGCCGAGACAGACAATGAGGTAACACTGTTATGACAATGAGGTAACACTGTTATGCACGTGTTTGATTTAGTTATTTTAGTTCTTTATTGTTGCAATTTAGGACACATTGGTCTTCTTCTTTATTTTTTTTTGGGTGCTGGATTAACTTTTTATAGGATAATAATTTTTTGTTTGCCGCTTTGCATGAAAGTTTTAAGTAGCAGTTTGAAGTGCTTGTGTTGGATAATGACAAACTTGAATTTGTCATGTTTGTTTATGGGAAGGCTTGCGATAAGAATCGTACCTGCATTCTTAGAAAACTTATGGCATTGTCATGGAATTTAACCTAATTCTTTATCTCATATCTCAATGTAGTTTAAAAGAACTTTGGTGGTGTTGCCCTTTTAGATGATACATGAGATAGCTAAAATCATTATTTGGAACAAAAGCTTTGAATTGTGGTGCTTGGGATAGTTGGCATTCCTTCATGAATTCTAATCATATTGGATGAAGAAAAAAAATGCACTTGGATCTCATTTCAGTAGCACTGAAGTAATGAATATTTTATCATTAAGAGACCTTCGATATCTTGAAACTAAACCCCTACTTAGAGAGTTGATAGTGGAGTGGTTCTAGTGGATAGCACATTAAGTTTAGTTGTGCAATTTTAGAAATTTCGATAAAATTCTCCCCCAAACTTCCAAAACCCTATACCAAATAGCTTGAAGTGAAGTGGTTAAAAACAAAGTTAGGATAAGGTAAGCTTGTAATCATGACCAAATCACTATGAAATATAAAAATAAACAATAGAGGTACTTCTAAAAGTTGATAAATTGTTGATATTTACATTGATTGTTATTTTAGAGGCATAGCAGCTTTGATTGGAAATTTTTTTTGATTGGTGTACTCATTTCTTGGCAATATGTGCATGCTTCATCTCCTTTGTCACTTTTCAGTTAGAAATTGGGAAATACCTGTGATTTGTCATGCATTGGATCCAATTGCTATACCTTAATACTCCTAAAAAGGGTATCCCAATCGAATGTACTGAAATTAAAGTTTAATTTTGCTAATATCATTAACTGATAATGCTATTTTAGTTTTTCATGATTTCTACTTTGGTTGAACCTTTCTTGCTGCTTCGGTTTTGTCATATGCTTTAGAGAAACGACCATGGGCCTCCTTTTTCTTTTATGCAGACAGATTCCGTTCATATGTGATAACAACAGTTTTGATTTTGTGCCTGTATAACAATTTCACTTTGCATTTCAATTTATTTTTGAATACTCAGGCCATGGGCCTCCTTTTTGGTACTTCATTTATTTATTCATGGTATCTTGAAAGGCATTTATAAACCAGAACAAAACAAATTCCTTCAACTGCTTTGAAAAACTTGGAATATGTTTCTCATAATATATTTTAGTAGAATTATATACTTTGTGAAGCATAGTACATTAATCCTTCTTGTAGTATATCTAATTTAATTTTTTATTGGTAATGATTGACCTAATACTGATGATCTTTTACAGGCACATCACATCACTGTCAAAAAAGTTTCATCCGAAATCCCCACGCCTCAATATAATATTGTGGAAACATATGAAAGGGATTATTCCAGAACTTTCAGCCAACCTTCATCTTACTTACGTGGAAGAGGAGGTTTGCTCCTACTGCCGTTGTATTCTGGTTCCCCTAGCCCCACTATAGAACATACTGTTAAATTTATTTGAAAATTTGTTCTTCTTTGCAGCCAGAGCAGAGATTAGTGAATTTGTAGAGTATGATCTTGACAATGAGGATGAGGACTGGCTTCAAAATCTCAATAATGAGAGGAGAATTCTCCCACCTGAAAAGTAAATTGCTGTTCTTTCTCTATTGACGCCTTATTTTTGAATTCAAACTTCAAGTTCTTTGCTTTTTCACCTGATACTTGCTTAACATACAAAGACACTTCATCGTGATACAAGAATGCATTTCATGTTGTCATTTGCAACAGATCTTTTCATGACCTATTTTGATTGTGTGAATGGTATTTGAACTATTTTATGCAAGTCTTTCAAAGGTTTATTGAATGGAATTTTGTGTTGATGAGCATGTTTGGAAGGTATCGTAAATTAGTATTGATGTAGGACTACGTGTATAGGCAAATGCTGTGGATCAGAAAGTTACACATGCATAGACAGAGCTATGAAATTTATCAATTTCTTATGTTCTTAGCAAAGATTTAAGCCAACAAGATGGTGATTAAGATCAAGTAATCAATTACATAATAATGTTAGGAATACAAAATAATCAAATCAAATCATACTATGCTAATGTACGGTTTTCAAAGAGAATTCCTAACTTAACAATTAGAATAGTCACCCTGAAAGATCCACGCACTCACACTCTTAATGCGGTTTAAGTGGATAAGTCTTCATAATTACACGATGCCCTAATTGAGGAAGAGTTGAAGATATCGAGTTAGGGAAAGAGTTTACCGTTCTCTTGTTCTTGATATTTGTTTTGTTATTTCTCAAATTGGTTGTCGAGTTGTTGGGATTTCTCCTTGCACCGAACAAGTCTTGATGATAGGTCAGGCGTCGTGATGGAGGTAAGGGATGGGATGTAGCTAGCCAAAGGAGGAGGGCTCCCATCTTCCTTCCTCAAGAGAAATAATAAGTTAGGGCGAACATTTTAGGAGGAAGGAGTGGGGATATGGCTAGCCATCCAAAGGAGGGAAGAAGCATGACATGTAATTTCAGACTTTGTGGATATAAGGTAGTGGAGGCAACAATTAGGAAATCTAGAATTAACTTCAGCAATTAACAAAATCTGGAATTAATTTGGGTAGGAATTGATTGGGGGAGAATTAATTGGAAGGAGAAAAAAAGGAGAAAGAGGGGAGAGAGAGGGGTGGCGGCTAGGGTGATTAGGGTAGTTGATTTAGGGAATTGAGAGGCTTGCCAAACATAGAATATTGTTTAAGGAAGGAGGGATTATGGCAAATACCTACTTAATTTAAATTGGCATGAAATTTTTTTTTTTTGGGGGGGACTTTCCTAAGATACTTCATCTTATTTTAGGAAAGGAATTTCAAATTCAAATAAATTAAAATATGAATTTAAAAACTTTCTAATTTAAGATGCGTGAAATATGGAAATGATCAATTTCTTGATTTGAAAAGGGGGGGGGGGACTTTCTTAAGATATTTCATCTTATTTTAGGAAAGGAATTTTAATTTCAAATAAATTAAAATCTGAATTTAAAACCTTCTTAATTTAAGATGCATCAAATATTGAAAGGATCAATTTCTCGATTGAAAATTTTGGAGGCGAGGGAAAGGGGTGGTGGCTTGCGGCTAGGAGGGGAAGGGAGGCGGTGGTGGGAGTAGGGGAATCGCTAAAGAGGGTGGGGAAAATGTGGCCGTCGGCTTTAGGGAGGGAAGGAAAAGGGGGGGGGGGAGGTCGGGTAGGGAAAGTAGGGGGCCAACAGCTAAGGAAGAAAGCAAAGCAAATTTGAGTTGGAGATGAACCACGAGCCTGCACGTTTCATGCGGTTGATGGTTAGTGCTTTGCCCTCACCACAGGACTTCAGATTCTCACAACTCTCCAAGAAAACAAAGTGCAGAATTTTTCTTTTCATTATATTCATCATCCTCTCCAAAGAGGGGCAGGGTCTATAAATAGCCAAAATACAATAGAATGTCTAATGACAAAAGTGCCCCCTGGGGTCACATAAGCCTACTCCCTCATTCCTACTCCCTCAAATGAGGGTAAAAACGGAAACGATACATAAATAAATCAAATACAAATAAAATCTTTGAAATAAAGTGGTCCAATTATGGCCGTAGATCTTCGGCCCCTTCTCTGATATTTCCACGGTCGGATGTCCCCATGAAGTATTTAATTTCTTTTACATGCCCGTCTTTATGACTAGTTATTTCTAGCTATCTTGTTCAAAACTTGTTTGCTTGAGAATTTTGTCCTTCCTTTTTTTACATACATGATTTAATATCCATTCAATTTATATTGGCGAACAACAGGTTAAATTCGAGTAAGCTTGCCTTGAAAAAAATTTTTTTTTCCGGTGGGGGGGATGGGAGGGGGTTGAGTCAAAATTAAGCAAATTTTGATTTCTAGTCCACTTGAGCAAATTTTTGTGTCAAAATGATGCATATTACAAATTTTTGTGTCAAAATGATGCATATTACAAATTTTTGTGTCAAAATGATGCATATTACAAATTTTGTATACATTCATACATACAATAAAATAGGGATTCCTTCATTCTCATTTCTAATGTTTTTGGACAAGTAGCCCCATCTACTCTGTCCCTTTCTCCCCCTTAATGTACATATTCCAAAGGATGTCAAACTCTAAGGCATGGGTTCGAAGTCAGCACCGCCACTTTCTCATTGTCCTCTCAAGTAGTCTATTGTAAATCCCACTACCCTTAATTTCTCCATCGAAGGGCTAAATCCTTGCCTTAGATAATTCCTGTTAGTTCCGTAAGCTGTTCACACCTGATTCCTCTTCAAATGTGCATGCACAGACATGCATTATACTTATCCCAAAGATCAAGTACTGTATTTTTCAGTTTCAGATGTTGGTTTTTTTATGACGCCTTAAGTAGTTTTTGTTTTTCTTGTCTGGAACAGAGCTTACGATGGTGAGATCACAGATGGCTTAGCTTAATATCTAGAATGATGTCTTTCAAGATTTAGAGGTATTCTATGTTTTAGTTTTGAAGAAAAGTCTGGCCTAATTAAGTAAGCAAATTTTGATTCCTTGATGCGAGTAAAAATTTTGGAAGGGCCCCAAATTTTTGCATGCAAATAGTTAACCTTCCTAGATAAAAGAAAGACACAAATATACCCAAAAGGATACAAATTACAACAAATAAACCAAAACAACTCACTTTTATAAAATAAAACGACACCTTACAAACGACGCTTACAACGATTCAAACAAACTTATATAATAAAAACCTAAACTTGCATTTCCATTGCTTTGAGAAGAAGGATATAGGTGGGGTGGTCACTTGCGTAGAGAAGAAGAGGTTAGAAGCCAAGACGAAGGAGGAGGACAAGCTCTCAAGTTTTCCTAGGAGGAGGAAGAAGAGAAGTTGGACAAAGCTCGCAAGCTTTTCCAAACAACAAACCCGTAGGTTTTGGCTTCCAAAAATTGCATCATCACATCCTCTTTTCTAACATAAAACACCACATATTTATATGCTAAAAGGGGCAGCTAAACAGCCACCTAAAACTACTAATTAATCCTATTAAAAGAGTGAACTAGAAGGTCAAAAGACACATAACAGCCAGCAGAATTTCTGCACAGAAAACAGGGAGGCAAGCTACGGAAAACCCAACCAGCAGCTATGGGAAGCCCAGCCAGCCAGGGACCCGAAGAGCCAGCACAGGAAACAGAGCATCATTTCACGTGAAAAACATCCAGGAGCGGAAAATCGAGAGGGAGGACCACGGGAACAGTAATAGACAACAGAAACCGAAAGTCAAAGGGAAGGGAAGGCTTTATGAGCTGATTTCTACACCAATTAATGAACTAAACATCAGCTCATAATGAGCTAACCAACAATTCAAAATTTAATGAGCTAGAACCAAATTAATAGGCTCAAAACTATAGCAGCCAAAGCCTACCCGAGAGCAGCAAAAGACCCCAAACCAAGAGTAGCAAAGGCTCCAAACAGAGAGCAGCCAAGGCCAAAATTTTGGATTTGTTTTGACCCCCCCTTTGCCTACATCAAATTCTCCCTCACTTAAAAAGCTCATTCCTGATGAGGAAGCTTTCGATTTTTCCCGAGGAGACAAAGTAGACGCTTCAAGCTCTTGAATTTTATCTGCGTACCTTTTAAATACCTCGTCTCGATCTCGCTTGAATTGTTCCGTAAAAGTTGTTTCTTTTTCATGTACCGCTCCGTACACAAATGCATCTTCACTTGGAGCTTGTATAGCTCATTCTGCAGGGGATCTGTCGAATCACCTTCTGTTGGAACCCATCTGTCCATTGAAAGAGGGACTTCAAGATCTTTTGGATTGCTTTCTTCTATGACTAAATCAATCTTTTTGTGATTTTTCATTTTTCTAAAAAAGACTCAACAAAACTTAAATCACTTGATATAAGACTCACACAACAAACCGGGATTTGCTAACCCGCTCTGATACCAATTTGATGCGAACAAAAATTTGGGAAGGGCCCCAAATTTTTGCAAGCAAATAGTTAACCTTCCTAGATAAAAGAAAGATACAAATATACCCAAAAGGATACAAATTACAACAAATAAATCAAAACAACTCTTTTTTATAAAATAAAATGACACCTTACAAACGACGCTTACAAACGACTCAAACAAACTTATATAATAAAAACCTAAACTTGCACTTCCATTGCTTTGAGAAAAAAGATATAGGTGGGGTGATCACTTGCGTAGAGAAGAAGAGGTTAGAAGCTAAGACGAAGGAGGACAAGCTCGCAAGCTTTCCTAGGAGGAGGAAGAAGAGAAATTGGACAAAGCTCGCAAGCTTTTCCAAATAACAAACCCGCAGGTTTTGGCTTCCAAAAATTGCATCATCACATCCTCTTTTCTAACATAAAACACCACATATTTATTTATAGGCTAAAAGGGGCAGCTAAACAGCCACCTAAAACTACTAATTAATCCTATTAAAAGAAGAAACTTGAAGGTCAAAAGACACATAACAGCCAACAGAATTTCCGCACAAAAACAGGGAGACAAGCCACGGAAAACCCAACCAGCAGCCACGGGAAGCCCAGCGAGCAAGGGACCCGAAGAGCCAACACAGGAAACAGAGCATCATTTCACGGGAAAAATAGCCAGGAGGGGAAAACCGAGAGGGAGGACCACGGGAACAGCAACAGACAGCAGAAACCGAAAAGACAAAGGGAAGGGAAGGGTTTATGAGCTAATTTCTACGTCAATTAATGAACTAAACATCAGCTCATAATGAGTTAACCAACAACTCAAAATTTAATGAGCTAGCACCAAGTTAATAGGCTCGAAACTATAGCAGCCAAAGCCTACTCGAGAGCAGCAAAAGGCCCCAAACCAAGAGCAGCAAAGGCTCCAAACAGAGAGCAGCCAAGGTCAAAATTTAGGATTTGTTTTGACCCCCCCTTTGCCTACATCAAATTCTCCCCCACTTAAAAAAGCTCATCTCCTGATGAGAAAGCTTTCGATTTTTCCCGAGGAGACAAATTAGGCGCTTCAAGCTCTTGAATTTTATCTGCGTACCTTTTGAATACCTCGTCTCGCTCTCACTTGAATTGTTATTGTAAAAGTTGTTTCTTTTTCATGTACCGCTCTGTATACAAATGCATCTTCACTTGAAGCTTGTATAGCTCATTCTGCAGGGGATCTGTCGATTCACCTTCTGTTGGAACCCATCTGTCCATTAGAAGAGGGACTTTAAGATCTTATGGATTTCTTTCTTCTATGACTGAATCAATCTTTTTGTGATTTTCCATTTTTCTAAAAAAGACTCAACAAAACTTAAATCACTTGACAACAAGACTCACACAACAAACTGGGATTTGCTAACCCGCTCTGATACCAATTTGATGCGAACAAAAATTTGGGAAGGGCCCTAAATTTTTGCAAGCAAATAGTTAACCTTCCTAGATAAAAGAAAGACACAAATATACCCAAAAGGCTACAAATTACAACAAATAAACCAAAACAATTCACTTTTATAAAATAAAACAACACCTTACAAACGATGCTTACAAACGACTCAAACAAATTTATATAATAAAAACCTAAACTTGCATTTCCATTGCTTTGAGAAGAAGGATACAAGTGGGGTGGTCACTTGCTTAGAGAAGAAGAGGTTAGAAGCCAAGACGAAGGAGGACAAGCTCGCAAGCTTTCCTAGGAGGAGGAAGAAGCGAAGTTGGACAAAGCTTGCAAGCTTTTCCAAACAACAAAACCGCAGGTTTTGACTTCCAAAAATTGCATCATCACATCCTCTTTTCTAATATAAAACACCACATATTTATAGGCTAAAAGGGGCAGCTAAAATGCCACCTAAAACTACTAATTAATCCTATTAAAAGAGGGAACTAGAAGGTCAAAAGACACATAACAGCCAGCAGAATTTCTGCACAGAAAACAGGGAGACTAGCCACGGAAAAACCAACCAGCAGCCACGGGAAGCCCAGCCAGCAAGGGACCCGAAGAGCCAACACTGGAAACAGAGCATCATTTCACGGGAAAAACAGCCAGGAGGGGAAAATCGAGAGGGAGGACCCACGGGAATAGCAACAGACAGCAGAAACTGAAAAGAAAAAGGGAAGGGAAGGCTTTATGAGCTGATTTCTACACCAATTAATGAACTAAACATCAGCTCATAATGAGTTAACCAACAACTCAAAATTTAATGAGCTAGCAACAAGTTAATAGGCTCAAAACTATAGCAGCCAAAGCCTACCCGAGAGCAGCAAAAGGCCCCAAACCAAGAGCAGCAAAGGCTCCAAATAGAGAGCAGCCAAGGCCAAAATTTAGGATTTGTTTTGACCCCGCCTTTGCCTACATCATTTCTAGTCCACTCGAGCAAATTTTTGAGTCAACATGATGCATATTACAATTCATACAAAAAATCAGAGATTCCTTCTCATTTCTTGTGTTTTTTGACAAGTAGCCCCATGGACTCTTTCCCTTTATTCCCCTTAATGCACAGATTCCACAGGATGTCAATCCCTAAGGCATGGGTTCCTGCTACCTTCTCATTGTCCTCTCAAGTAGTCTATGGTAAATCCCACTACCCTTAATTTCTCCATAGGAGACCTAAATCTTTGCCTTAGATAATTCCTGTTAGTTCCGTAAGCCTTTCATACCTGATTCCGCTTCAAATGTGCATGCACAGACATGCCTTATGCTTATCCCAAAGATCCGGTACTGTATTTTTCTGTTTCAGATGTTGGTTTTCTTATGAAGCCTTAAGTAGTTTTTATTTTTATTTTTATTTTCTAGTCTGGAACAGAACTTACGATGGTGAGATCTCAGACGACTTAGCTTAATATCTAGAATGAATGTCTTTCAAGAATTAGAGGTATTCTATATTTTAGTTTTGAAGAAAAGTCTGGTCTATTTAACATACTTATCACTATGCCAGTCTTATTCCATAGTATGCCACCATCTAACCATCAAGTAATGAGGAGCATGGTAAAGTTTCTTATGTTTTCAAAGCTATAAAATCATCTTTTGGCGAAACTTCTTACTTTTGTTGGTAAGGATTAATTAGTTTTTTAAGCCTTTGTGATTTCATGCATTTTTCTCTCATTTGATAGAACCATACAATCTATTTTATGATCCATATTTGCTTGCTGTTTGTCAAATGCTTTTGTGCAATCTTGTGCCGCAAATTTGTGTGATGACGTTGGTGCGACATGGCTAATGAAAATTGTTCAGTAGCAGCGTGCAAATTCTTATGTGATATCTGCTTCGTTAATTTTCAGTATGCTCCTAGATAAAGCTGATCATTAATCTTGTTTGAATCCCATATATTGATTACATAACCCTTTTATTTTGCTGAACTAAATGTCAGCGGTGGAAACCTGCTTCTTAATCATTCAGTACATTTTAGTGGAAATCTGATTACCACCATGCTAATGTTAATTTTCGTTATCATTTTCCCACTCATCCATGTGTTAAATGCAGATTTGAGAGTTTACTTTTCAAGCTGGAGGTTCTGGATCATAAAATTCGAGAGAGATCAGGAGGACTGCAACCTACTTTCACAGATCCTGTTCCGGTTTTTCTGCAGCTTGATGCTGCAGCTGAGGTGATACTTTTTTTTTCTTTGTTGAATGAGGACAGTTGCTTCATTTTGTTAAATGTCATGGGCTAAAGCTACTACTGATAATACTGTTCTTATTGCATGTTATGAAAGAGATGACTTTGTAATTTTCAAACCTTTTTTTGTGGAATTTAGGTAGTGTATGGACAGGTAATACTTCAGAAGCAGGAATTAAATGCTCTAATTTGAACTGCTACTATTTCTTTTTTATAAAATGTATATTTTAATAAATAAAATGGTTTCCTGTTTAGATTTTTTTTCCCCATATGATGCCTTTTGGCATGGCTTGCATGTTCCCTTGGACTGTTACTTCAAAATATCCATAATAGAGAACCTCTATGATCAATTGATTATAGAGTCCCTATTTTAACAGGTTCCCTTGGAAAATTTTTCTAGAAATAAAGGTAAAAAACAAATTGTTATTCCTTCTAAGCATTTGGAAGTTGCCTGAGCATTCCAGAGAAAATTTATCTGCATCCTTCGGAAAAAGCTTGAGTTAATCTCTCAGATGGAGTTCAATTAGCGATTTCAACAAGTTGGTTATTTTGTCAATTTGCCAACTCCGTTGTTGGGCTTGATGATATTCCAATAGAGGTGTGAAAATGCTTAGGAGATGAAGGAATTTGTTGGCTTACTAAACTTTTTAATATTATTTTGAAAGCTAATAAAATGCTAGATGAGTAGAGAATGAGTGTGTCGATTCATATTTTTAAGAATAAAGGTGATGCACAAGATTGTGTGAATTATAGAAGAATTAAGTTAATGTGTCATACTTTAAAATCATGGGAGAGAGTTATGGAGTATAGGTTGCGACGTGATACTAATATTTCTTAAAATAAATATGGATTCTTGCTGGGTAGTTCTACTATGGAAGCTATACATTTATTGAGATGTTTGATGGAGAAGAGTAGAGAGAATAAGGAGGATCTACATATGATATTTATTGATTTAAAGAAAGCATATGATAAAGTTCCAAGAGAAATGTTGTTGAGAGTTATAGAAAAGAAAGAGGTTAATAATGTTTATATTAAAGTCATTATGCAGGAGCTGGTACTTGTGTTCAAACACAATGTGGTTTGACCAAGTATTTTCCTATTTCAGTTGGATTACATCAAGGATCAGCCTTAAGCCCATATCTTTTTGCTTTAGTCATGGATGTTCTCGCTAGACATTTGCAAGAGGTTGTACCTTGGTGTAGGCTTTTTGCTAATGATATTCTTCTTGTTGATAAGACTTGAGAGGGAGTTGAAGGCAAACATGAATTATGGAGGTCAGTCTAAATGCTTTTATTTGAGTAGATCTCAAACTGAATATATGGAGTGTAATTTAAGTAATAATAAATCTAGTGTGGGGATTGTGACTTTAGGTGATCAAGTCATTAGTTAGAATACATGTTTTCGATATCTTGGGTCTATGGTTTAGAGTGATGGTTAAATAGATGGGGATTCTATTAGTATAATTCAAGTGTGATGTTTGAAGTGGAGGAATGCATGGGGCTTGTTGTGTGATAGAAAAGTACCCCTCAAACTTAAGGGGAAATTCTTCAAGATGGTGATTAGACCTGCAATGCTTTATGATGCAAAATGTTGGCCATTAAAAGAGAAACATAATATTACGTTAAGTGTTGCTTATATGAGGATGCTTAGGTGGATGAGTGGCTTTACTCTTAGAGACAAGATATGAAATGAGCATATACGTGAAAAGCTTGGAGTAGCTCCAGTGGAAGATAAGATTAGAGTGTCATCTCAGATGGTTTGGTCACATAAAATGACGGCCTTCCGATGACCCAGTTAGGAAAGTAGATGCATTATATTTGACGTACGTTAAGAAAGGTAGAGGTCGACCTAAAAAGACTTGGCTAGAAAATATTACAAATGACTTTTTTTTGTTTGATTTAAATGAGAATTTAACTCTTAACATGACATAATGGAGAAAAAATGATTCATGTAGCTGACCCCAAATAGTGGGATAAAGGCTTGATGTTGTTGTTGTTGTTGCCAACTCATTTCAATATTTTAATCTTAATCCAACATCTAAGACATTTAACATTAGTATATTCGGTTGATTTGTGTCCTTTAGCTCGCAGGAGTGTTTTTGTGGTGGCATTGACTTGGTTTTGATGGAGTTTGTCTTGAATTGAAACATAAACTTAGATGTTTGCTTAAGTTGAGCTTGTATCAAATTTATTTTGACTTAAACTAAGCTCAAAATCATTCAATTACAAGTTGGCTTGAAGTTGTTCTTCATTTAATTTTTTATCAATTTTGTGTTTAGATAGAAATTGTAATTGAAACTTTGTTTCTTAAATACATGTTTATGGTTGCAAGATCATAGTCTACTATGAGATTAAGTATAGCCTCGCATATCACAATTTTAACTCCTTTTCATGCTCATTCATTAATCCTCTCACAAGCTATCATACTTAGTCGTGCATGTTTAATGTATGTCCATAATTTAGAATATGTTTTAGATTAATTTTATTTAAGTAATATGGACATTTTTCCCTAGTACCATTAATGAATTTTTGGGAATGTATTATGTTACTTGAGTTTATACAAGGGGTTCTAGTCTTATATTAAGGGACATGCGATTATAATGTAATGAATTGAATATTTTCCCCATCTCTTTTAATTCTTCTTGCTTTTCTTCTTCTTTTTTATAATTTTCATACTTCTCTAAATCTCTTCCTTTGTTTACACCATTTTTGGTATTAGAGCTAGCTTGCTTATCTTTTATCACGCATCGTTTTCTTCCTGAGATACTAGATCCACTTCATCAACTGTTCACAGTCCATCTTTGCATATTCCTTCATTAAATTCCCCAATATGATTAGCCACATATAGTGACAAACTTAACATGATCACCCTTACACCATATCGTTCGACCACAAACATGTGACTCTCTTGCACTTGGGCCGCCAACTCTTTTCTGTGGTTTGAACTCCTTGATTTATACATTAACCTCATGCAAACCATCATTCCTCAATCGAGCATTTGATTGTTTCCACCCCAATCCCCAATACTCTGTTGATTGACTTCCATAGGTTTGCTCACCCCACCACCTTATTCATTGCGTCTTTTGTCTGTCGCATGCTAGACGTTTCTCTTATACAAATAAATAATGATGTTTGTCATCACACTTTGCAACCTTTGAGCCTTCATATCGTGTCACGTCCATTTACATCTAGTACAACACATCTTCATTCTATCTACGCCCCAATGCTCGAACAAACTCTCTTCTCTTTATCCACCCTGTGCACGTTTTGTCACTGCAATCTATATAGCCACATAACCCATAACTACGATCTTCCTCTATACTCCTTCCTCCCACAACTATCCAATTGCCATTGCCTCCACATACACTATTTTTTATTGTGTGATCCCTCTACCTTAGTTTACACAAATTGCAATGGTGTCATTCTCCTCTATAGATGGTTGATTATTTAAGAGTAACCACAAAGGACTACCCTGGTGATTTTAGAGTTGATCTCAGTTAAGTCAATGTAACACTAGATCTCACCGATCCCTTTACTCGAGCATTTCCATATTTTGCACAATGCTACTTTATTATGACAAAATTTTGAAGGTGGAAGAAGAGAAAGCTGCTTTATATGCCAATAGTAAATTATTGAAGAACCAAGATTGATACAATGTGATTTTTAGTCATGATATGCTTGTATACATGCTCGTGTGCCTGCGCCCGCACACACACTCTTTAATCCCAAAATATAGTAATAACATTGAATACTAATGAAGAGTCGTTGACTCCTTTGTAAACATTAAAAGGATATGTTTCCATGTATATTATTACCCTTGAAAAGGAAATCGAAATGGCTATGAAATACTTTGTGATGGCCTAGAGGACTATAGGTGGTTCAGATCGGATGTCATAGGTCCCATATAAAGCACAAAATGGTTCTAGAGGGTAGAAAAGTGACGCACCTGCGAGTTTCATCCAATCACAATGATGATTATTTAGCAAGAAATGCAACAATGGCCAACGAACGGGTTTGTGAGGCAATGTGAAAGCACACGATAAATGAAGGCAATAGTCTCGAAAGAATGAGTTGTTTGCTATAGTATAGAGAAGTTGAGGCGATTTTTAGAGGAATCATGCTCAAGTATAGATGATAAAGGAATATTTGTACTGGTGCGACTTGAGATGAAGGAGATGAGAGGAACTTATAAGAAAAATATGATAATGTCATTTGTGAGGACAAGGACAAATGTGAACCAACCTTGCGAGAAATCAGGGGGAGAGAACTTTTGTGATTGAGTGAAGTGAATAATGTTAGTGTGGAATCAAGTGATTTCACCAATAAGCAAGAGCAATGGTGTGTATATTGCGTGCATAAATAGAGTATATTTACATACGAACAAAGGCAAGGATGAGGGGGTTGAGTCGATACATGAGTTGGTTTGCTCTAATACTACTTGGTGTAGATGTGGCAACAAAATTAGAAAAATAGAAGAGAAACAAATATTGAAAGAGGTGAACCGTGGGAAGAGGGAAGAATGAGAAAAAGAGATGTGAAAAGAGTAAGAGATAAATGGGAAAAATAAGAATTGATGGCTAGGTTTGAGAAACGAGGTTCATTCAATTATCAATTATCATGATGAACCCACCTTAGGTCATGATCTTCTTGTCTAAAGAGAATAACAACTTATTACCAAGACAACCTCAAGTCTTTGTCCCACTACATAACTTATTACCAAGAAATTCAAATAAACTTAGAAAAATCGCCAATATTAAATTATGGTATTTCCTAAAGTCAAGTTACTATAAAAGCATGAAAAATGATTAATCAGTCACGTGTTTTTGATCCAATTGTAAATCTTGATATGACAAACATGATCACATGTTTGGTTAAGTCACCACTAATCCTTTGATATATTTCAAAATTTCTTTTTATATAACTTGAGGAATATAAGCACTAATTATATTTTGAATATTCATATCATAAATTTATTTAATAGCAATTTTCCTATGCACCTCATCTTTCTATTTTTCTATTCTTTTTCCATCATCATTCATTTTTCATTTATTATTAACCTACTATACTTACTATAATCAACGTTTAAAATTGCGTAAATAAGCATCGAGGCTTTTTTCGTCTGTGAGGCGAGGCGTAAGCCTCGAGGCGGTGTGAGGCGTAAGCAGGTAAATAATTGCGTAAATGAGAATTTAAGGGTTTTAGCAGGTAAATAATAGTAAGATTCTATCATACAATAAAAACATCTAAATGACAAGTGAAATTAGTGGAAAGTAAGAAAATAGATGCAATAAAATCATATCCCAAAGTACAGAACCACAAAATATAAGTCTATTAAAACTCCCAACATACAAATAAAAAAGAACATATTAAATCAAATCATGTCTCATCACTAAATGGGTCTTCAAGAAAATCTTCTTCTCCAATTGTATTTATGAATGTCATATTTTCATCATCTTCAATGTTACTCATTTTTCTCTTCCCTATTCAATAAGAATGATTATTGTCATGTTAATTGCCCACTTGATATATATATATATATATATATATATAATGATAGCACATAAAAAATTGTGGAATACCTTTAGTATGAAATAGCATATAGGAAGTTGTGGAATACCTTTAGTTGCTTGTTGTGCTGTAGAACTAGTGGATGTGTCCACTTGATCTGCTTCGTCCCTCAAGATGTCCACACTTAAATCCTCTAGTTGCAGGTTTGATAATGGCAAATCTATCTCATCATCTATGAACCACTCATTTTCAGACACCACATCATCACACACCAATGGTCCTCATCATCCTTCAACCTCTTGTTCCTCAACCTCCTATCTCTCAACCTCTTATTGTGCATAATATACATAAGGGAGTTCATTCTGAGTGTTGAAAGTCGATTTCTTCTCTTCGTTTGCACTTGACTATATGTACTCTAGTTTCGCTCACACCCAGAGGAAGAACAAGTGATACCCAAAACTCTAACATCAAAACTCTATAACGTAGGGGTGGAATCACCAAATTGGATCCACCATTCAACTATTTTCAAAAAGAAAAATGATAATCAGAAGATATTAAAGTGTTATGCATGTACAGATGCTTTGCAAAAATATATATACTTAGAGTCCGTTTAGCAATAGTAGATTTTGCTACTTGCAAACCAAAAAATCCCTCCCTATTCCGAAATAGAACAAGTTCTAAATCTGCTAGCTCCTTGAAGGTCTGGTCCGGTTTTAGTCGTTCCATGCAATGATACAAGCCAAGCTTCACCTCCGGATTTGAGAATTTCCTCTCTGAATATTGAAATTGAGGATTGAGATAATACGCCGCTGCATGTAGATGACAGTGTAACTGAACCTCCCACCGAGCATCAATGATATCCCAAATCTCTTTATAACTTGCCTCCTCTCCTCCCAAATTATGTACAATCAACTCATTTGCCGCATCCATAGCAGTATAAATAAAACCCATGGCTGGTTTCTTCTCGGCATCCACTAAACGTAGAACTTGTATTAAGGGTCTCGTGCTCAATATGACATAGGTCACACTAGCCCAAAATTTATCATTTAGAATTAGCCTTCATATTTCCTTCCTCTCAGGTTTCTTCCCCCATGCAGAATTAAGCCATTGTGTCGATGTAAACATTGCTTCAAGGGGTTGTCTCACATCCAACAGGCTCTGCAGTGTCAAATAAGATATGACAAACCTGTAGAATAAACTTGCAATAGGAATTGAAAATGATTTGCAGTGCACAAATGTGATAACGAACCTAGTGGTTGCAGGACAAATGATTTCCTTCTTTGAAAACTTTTTTATTAAGACTAAGACCCATGAATGGTTGTAGATGAACTTTGTGATCTTCTTCGCGCTAAAAAGAGCGCTCTTGTGTTGAGTTAAATCACCAAGTTCCTCTAATATGAGATCGATACAGTGTGCTGCGCAGGGGGTCTAATAGAGGTGTTTCCTCTTCTCCGTCAACATCTGACCAGCTGCTTTGTATGCACTAGCATTGTCAGTCACCACCTGAACAACCAATTGCTCCCCAATCTCCTCAACAACCCCATATAGTAAATTGAAAATGAATTCAACATTTTTATCCTCATCTGAAGCTTCAACAGATCGTAAAAACACCGTGTCGTAGGGATTGTTTACAAGGATATTAATCATGCTCCCGCTCTTCATGTCAAACCATCCATCTGACATAATTATAACACCAGTCTCACTACATGTCCGTTTAATCTCATCAATGCTCTAATCTGTGTTCTGTAGATCCTCCTTCAAAATCCATGTTCGCGACTCGTACATGGAAGGTGCCTTCAAGCCTCTACCATACAATCCTATAGACCGCAACATATTGAAGTAGGCCGACGATGTCACAACATTAAATGGTATGGCATTCTAAAAAAAAAATCTGCCAATATCTATGCAAACCTGTCGTTGACCCTCAGCCACAGGCATCATCTTTTCTTGTCCTCTATCCTCTCCTGTATTAGTCATATACTGGTCCATAGGACCCTGTGCACCTCTATTATGCATAGTGGAGGAAGAGCCCTTTCCACTCTCACTCCCGAAGTAAGAACCAAGTTCGACCCTTTCATCAAATTGCTCATGTTGTAAATGTTTGGTCATGGTACTCTTTTTCATATAAGCTGTAATTTCTTCTTCCACCTTATCCGGAACATTCACACAAGGTGCTACATTCTTATGTGAGCCGGATAAGTGTTCCTTCATGCGAGTTACTCCTCCATTCACCACTTTATCACAAAAATTGCATTTTAAATACTCATGTCTTCTCGCCGCCTCCTACATCAACTTGCACACTATATTTCCAAGAAGGTCCCGCCGCAATGACGTCTTTGTCTTTTTCTTGCCTCTAACCATGTTTCCTAATGCACAAATGCGAAAACAAACAAAAAATTTCAAAAAATAAAAAATCATAGATTTTCTTTCACTTGAAAAATCTTTCGTTGAACTAAAAAAAAAACCTAAAATCGGTAGTGGACGTCTTCTCGAGGGCGACCAGACACTTCAAGATCGTCGGAGTGAGGCGGCGCTGGCGGGAGAGGCGGCGAGAAGGGAGGCCGAGCGGATGTAGTGCGAAAGAGGCTTGCGGGCCTACGACTTTTTTTGTCTGCTCGGTTTCAGGTAGGCAGATATGAGAGGGGAGGAAGAAAGCTGAATTCATTTAGACCTTAAGTGTGTGGGTCCCGATTACTAGAGGCGTGCGCCTCACACTGAATTGCGCAATTCAGCCTCAAAGGTGCGCCTCACAAGGACAGAGGCGTGCGCCTCACGAAGAGCAAAAAAGACTTAAGTAATGAGGCGATTTTGCCCAGAATTGCGCAGAGGCGCCCCTCTAATTGCGCAATTTTAAACTATGACTATAATTTAATATGACCATCACTATATTTGTGGTTTTTTTTTTCCATTTTCATTAAAGTTTTCTGAACATATGCAGTATTTATTTATTTTTTCTAGCCATTTTAATCACTCCCATTTTCATTAGAACTAGTTTGTGACTTTACTTACTAACTATGTTCATGCCAACCCTTGATTTTATGACTTATGGGTGACATCCTAGCTAATGTTTTTTAGCTTGTGGCATATTGCTTGTAGCAATGCCTTAGCGCTAATAAATATTGATATCCAATCATTTCATGAATTTTGACATTGACTTATGATTGGCTGCCCACTTAACATTGATGTTAACCTTTCTTGTCAAACTTGAACTAATAGTGGCTATTTACACTTTACTAGTCTCATTTAACATTGTTATAGAAACTATTACAACTTTTGCTTTCTATGTTCTCTTTCCTCTCCTATTTAGTTTTTTGTTTGAGCAATTTGATTATTTGAGATATTCTTTTTATTGATAAGACTACAGAGGGAGTTGATGGTAAACTTGAATTATGGAGGTTAACCTTTTCATTTGAGTAGATCTAAAACCAAATGCATGGAGTGTAATTTTTGTAGTAGTAATAGATCTAATTGGGGGGGGGGGGTTGTTGCTTTGGGCAATCAAGTTATTTATAAGAGTACACGTTTTAGATATCTCGGGTCTATTTTTCAGAGTGATGGTGAAATAGATGGGGATATTATTAGTAGAGTTCAAGTTGGATGGTTGAAGTGGAGGAATGTATCGGGCTTGTTGTGTGATAGAAAAATTCTCCTTAAATTTAAGGAAAATTTTTACAAGATGGTGTTGAGACTACAATGCTTTATGGCGTAGAATGTTACTATTAAAAGAAAAGCATTAAGTTAAGTGTTGCAGAGATGAGGATGCTCAAGTGGATGAATTATTTTACTCTTAGAGATGGAACGTGAAACAAGCATATATGTGAAAAGGTTGGAGCATAGATGTCAATGGTGCAAAATACCGTATACCGTGGCGCACGGCGCGACGCGGTGCACCTACGACGCTATGTGTATGGCGCGGCGCTCGCCATTGTTTTAAAACAATGGCGGTGCACCTACGGCACCATGGTTTTCAAAATGGCGCCATTGTTTTAAAAATTTTTTAATGTAATTATAAATATTTTTTATATTTATTTTTTTATTTTTAAGATAATATATTTTATATTTTTTAAATATATTAAAAGTGTTAAGATAAATGTTAGATTGCATATTTTTATCTTCTTAATGCTATTTGCTTTCATTTAAGTATATTTGAGTTGTACGAAGATTGATTACTTATTGGACTTGAAATTGTTAGATGACTTGAAATTGTTAGATACAAGTTGAAGGATAATCTCATTGGAATTTATTATATGAAGGCATATATTTGATGGAGAACATGAAAGTTGAAGTGACTTTTTTTAGTAATGGACTTGATATGATTGTGACTGAAGTGATATCTTGATTGGACGTAGTAATTTTCTTAGCATGTTAGTTAACTAGTAGATAGTTTTTAGAATGTAGAATGATATGTTAGGATAGATAAATATTCTGCAAAGTATAACAGGGTTATCTGTTTAAATTAATTGCTTGGGTGATTGCTTGAGTAAATTGCTTAGATTGTTATTTATTTGTATTGTCATTGTTTGCTTGTTATTATGATAGTTTGTCTTTCAGTTTAATGATATTTCATATTCATGCTTATTATTTTATAATTCTTGAATAATTTGTACCATGTTCAAAATGGTGCGTGCCGCGCTATGCGCCATGGCTCCAATGGGACTTTTGCGCCATGGTGCGCCATTTGTCGTTAACAAGTATGGGTTGGAGTAGCTCCAGTGGCATATAAGATTAGAGAGAGTCAACTTAGATGATTTGGTCACATAAAACATCAACCTTGTGATGACTTGGTTAGGAGAGTAGATGTATTAGCTTTGGCCTATGTTAAGAAATGTATAGGTAGACTTAAAAGACTTGTTTAGAAAATATTAGAAATGATATTTTTTTTTAATTACATTTAAATGAGACTTCGACTCTTAACAGGACATAATGGAGAAAAAAGATTCATATAGCCAATCCCACGTAGTGGGATAAACGCTTGATGTTGTTGCTATTGTTGTTGAAGTTGCTTTTATTTAATGTTCTTATTGACTTGATGTTAACAAGAAGTTCATCTGTCTATGGTATTACCATGCACTTTATGGAGGTCATACAAGGTCTTTGGTCTTTAATTTTCTTTAACATATTTTGTATGCTGATGTGATATTTGTTAGGTTTGTCATTATTCAAATCTGTTTTTGACTTTTTGTAGTAACAGGGCATACTTCTTCATTTGTAAATTTTTATGATTCCTTTATTTTACAGGCCTTGCAGGGGCAATCTTTGCGGCTTGCGGTTATTCAATCTATATATTACTACTGGAAATCAAAGGTCTGTAACCTACTCTGCAAAAAATATATATGTTTTGTGGTTAGGCTTTATCTAACATCTGCTGCAGTTATTCTGTAAAGCTTTGTGTGCCTTAATTAAGGAAACCTGTATTTTCTGTGTTACTGCACTAGTTTTTTAAACTGTTGTTTCTGTTTTGGAATGTTTTCTTATGGATGGCTCATTACTTTTTTTCAGCGAGAACATTGGCAGAAACCAATATTAAGACGATTACAGGTTAGTTCTATTGTATTCTGAACATTATAGCAACGTTTTGTTGTTAGTTATCAATATTTAGGGACAATATACTTCTGCTACTTAAATAAAGCTGAAGTTCTGTTGTTTTATGCTTGTTTTTACAGATAACACTGCTATTACCTCTCATACCTATGTCTTTCACTGCTGTATATGCAATTTAATGTCGCTAGATAATGAAATTGTTATGATCTGTACTGGAATTAGGGACATTGAATAGAGCTTTAGATCTTTTGCCTGCTTCCATATTATTTCAGGGTAAGATCTTTTAACTATTGCATACAACAGTTTAGTTAAAGGTTGAGGCTCAAATGGCCAAAAACTTTTCCAATTAAATATCACATGCAACGATCATTTCATCATAGAATTCCAGTTGCAAATTCCTTTTCTCAGGTCAGCCAACATTAAGATGGGTTGATTCCTAGCATTGAGTGCAAACGATGAGATGAAGAATTAAAAAATAAAACTTACAAACTGTAAGGAAAATTGTTAATGGATCGAAGTTCAATCATATTGTACATAATTTTAGAAAGATTTATGTCCATTTTTGAACTTTGTAAAGATTTAGTTGTCAATGGATAATTAGAATTTCACCATCAAAGTATTACCACCATATCTAAACTTATAAGTTGTCCCATTCTTGTTAGTCTTATGATCGTCAGTGTCTCCGTTGACTGTGAAGCCCTATTTGTAGGGAAAAGGAAATTAAGTTTTAGCAAAATAGTAAAACGTCAACTAACCTTGCTAGTCTCAACGGGGCCTGCCATGAGAATCAAGTACCTGACTTCTAATGACTGATCCGGGGAACTTCAAATAATGTTTAAAAGTATTAATTATGTTTTGCTAAAAGCAAGATAAAAAAGTCCTCAACCGTCATGGTCAAATCCATGGAGACGGCCATGCTCTCACAATAAAGCTGAAATTTGGAAACTGTGCTAGGTGAAACATATTCCCTTGAGCTCAATGCCAAAGCAGATTAGGGTTTTCATACTTAACGCACTGCCAATACCTCTGCATTGACGTTGTTGTGCATTACATTGAAAAGAATTAGTGCCATAAGGAACTAATTTTGTGGTCAGTGTTGCAATTCTATCCCACCTGAAGCAATCACAAAGTGGAAACAAGAAGTATAGGGATTAGGTGTTATCTTTGCGCATTTTGATATTTTGAACTTTAAGGCTGCATCTGTACTGTCTATATGCATTCTGCCCGTTTGTAGAGATGTAACCTTTAATTTATATTTTTATAAACTTATTTTTCTTAACTTCCATCATTTTGATGTCATTTATGCAATCTAAGAGTTTCTATTTTTTGGCTTTTGCAGCCACCCCCACCAGTTAATGATACAAATCCTTACAATGTTTTCAGACCAAGGGAGAAAGCCCATCGCCTTCACACAAGGAGGGTGGGTGCAACATGTAGTTTAACATTTGAAACATTTATCCGTCAACATATGATGGCTAAATTAATTTATTTATTCACAAAAATGGGCAGTAGGCGCACTACTGGAGAGGTGTTACTTTTTTTTTTTAATTTATTTCTCTTCCTTTTAATTCAGATGCAGAGAAGGGAGAACAATGTCCAGTCCTTTGAGAAACTACGTCAGGTAAATAATAAATTTTCTTGCAACATATGCCAAGATTGATTAAACTGTCATGGTTTAACCTGTGATCATAACCTTGATTTTAACTGAATGCTGTTGGTTCTTGCATGTATTGAATGAGTCCAGGTAGTTCTTTTGTCATTCATGTTGATCCTTACCATCTTCTTTCATTATTTTTGGTCATTTATGTCATGTCCACCCTTGCTTAAAGGCACGATAGTTATAACATGATACTATCTTCATGACTCCCATGAGCCTACTTTGTTTATTCAGGGTGTGGTGTTTTGAGTTGTTGTATCACATCCTTGGATTCTACTAAATGTCTTTCCAAACTTTTTCCCGTTGATGGTTTAATTTCTGGAGTGACTGTTGGTTGAATCGTTCATTATTATTAATTTGAATTTTGATTTTTAGTAGTATACCACTATATAAAGTAACCTAAATTACCTGCACCACACTAACCCTTAGGAATAAGCAGTATTCCCCCAAAATTTTCTATCCAGTTCAATATACCACTATGGTTGAAATTGTTAAAGATTCTTTGATTATATTGCTGATGTGAACTTCTATGTCTAGCTTCTAAGAGAGATGCTATAAGGGAAGTGTTCTCTTTTTTATTTTTTGGATGGATGGATTGAAGTCACATGTTTATTATTTGAGTAGTAGAACCATGATTATCCAGTGTAAAATAAGGTTCTGGAATGGTAGTTCCTTAGAATGGAAAGCTTTGGGTGTGCTATAGGCAGTTGGGCTAGATTGGTTATGTTGTTCCAGGAAAAGTTTCTTATGTTATATTCTTAATGAAAATTATGTTATTTATCTTTAATCTACTTCATGATATAGTTTATTATGCATGATAACAGGAAAATGAGTGTACTGGTGCAAGAGGCTTCCGTCAATATTTAATATTTAACTTTCTTCTATATTTAATTGTCAGCTTTAGATTTTAATACAATAGGGGGTTTAGTTTGCTTAACCTGTTTTAATTGTTTAATTATTTAGATGCTAAAATAAAGGGAAAATTACTTTATAGTGGTGTTATTTACATCATGTAATAAAATAGGTGATTTCCTGTTTTTTCTTTGCAACTTATAATGAAAGAGTGCTCTTTTCTTTAAAATGTAATCATTATGTGATGCCTTTGTTTACTGATATTTGGTCAAATTTCAGGTTAGGCGTAACTTGGGCCAGGCAAAAACAGTATTGGAGGCTTTAATTAAGGTCCGTTTAGGGTAATAATTAAGTTTCTGTCATGAATTTATGTTCGTGAATCTGATAGTTTAGATATGATTAAGTTGCTTATTATGAATTTCTTTGTAGAGGGAAGAAACCAAGCGTCTACTTATGGAAAGTAACGTCAGTCTTCAGCGGATTCAGATGAAGTATAAGGTACTTAGAGCTAGTCTTTATCAGTTTTCTTATTGTACCATGACTTGAATCAAATTTAGCCTGAATTGGCTACCTTCATATGGTCTTTATGATGAATAGTTATGGCCAGGAAGAATTAAAAGACTAGTCGCAATGAATTAGCCAGCCTCTTTCAAGAGTTTGGCCGTTGAATCCTGTTCTTGTTTTTGACTCTTGATCAATGACAGAATTATGTTTGTCATTACATACCCAACGTATGTTACTTGTATTCCAAATATGTCTAGGTGCATTTGCACTTGCAAATGTATTAAACCCTGGCGTCTTATGTTTTTTGAGGTGAACATGTAGTTTTTGGTACACTACAGCTCACTTAAAGTCACAGCCTGGGCACCTCAGTTGTGGAACCTTGCAAGAGAGTGCAAGCTTTGTTCAATCTCTTAAAGCAGGACAATGACACGTATAAATTGATATTAGAAATATTTATTATCATTAGTTTCATACTAAATATTTGGGGTTGGCGTTAGCTCCATTTATCCATGTTTGCTTCAATAACAACGACATTAACAACATCAAGCTTTTATTGCACTATGTGAGGATGAGTTTGTTGACAGACAATAGGTTGTCAAGGTTTAGTGCCATTAAGATTGAATTGAGATTAATTTGTTTGATACAAACAACCCCAATTTCATCAACTTTTGATATTGAACCATTATCAATTATATAGTGAGTTCCTTCTTGCATGATTTATAATTTTCTATAATTAAGATATCACTTGTGATATGATCTGAGGCACCATAATTTATAATCCAAAACCTTTATTTAACCTTGTTTACTTTTAAGGCATTTATAAAATTACTTGTTTGGGCCAATGAACTTATACCAAACTTGGTGAAGGGAGGGACAATTGTTTGATGACTGTCTGAACATTTTTTGGATTAACTCAATTTGTTCTTTGTTGATGAAGTTTGATCCTAAATGAGTATAATTCCGACTTTTGATCTAAATGATAAATTTGATCATATGGGAGAAAAAGGTACAAAGCACTCAATTAGACGAACAACTAGAAAGATAAAAAACATTTGTCGTGAATACTGGAAAGTGATGAAATTTGATGGTTGTAGGAGATAGAAAAATCACGCTTGGAAAGTCGAATTAATGGTTATACAATTGTAGGAGATCAATTGCCAATGAAGGAAGATGTTAGATAGGTCCAGTGCAAAATGACGCGGGATCTCCGCCTCCTGCGGAGATCGGGCGGCCTGACCGCCCAAGCGGAGCTTTTTAGGAAGTTTTTTTGAGGGTTTTGAGAGGGAAATTTGAATGTAGGGACTGTTTAGGGATTTCCTTTTGATTTGTATGCATTAAATAGTTGATTTTGTTAGGGTAAGGCCATCTTGAATTTGGCTGAAATTTGAGATCTCTTAGATTTAGGTTTTCTTTGGGCTCTAGCGGCGTCTAGAGATTTGGGAGAGATCGATCATCCTCTCGAATTGAGGATCAAGTGTATCTTGTTATTTTCCGTGTTCCTTTCATCAAATCATACAAATTATCTACTATTTTTGTGATTTTGTGCGGATTATTGTAGAGAAAGCTCGTTGTTTTTCAAAGATTGATAGAAAATACTTGAGATCTTCAAGTGTTTCCTATCAAATTGGTATCAGAGCAAGTCTTGGGACCATTCATGGGTTGATTTGGCGAAGTTCGGCGCCCAATTTTTGGTCGAGAAGGGACGAAGTGCTATTTTTATAATCCAAATCCATAATTTTTGGATTTAGAGAAGTTCGGATCGAGATGGCGGCCAAGAAAGTTGATGCGCTAGAAGAAAGGCTTGAAGGGGAGATGAACCAAATCAAGACAACGGCGGAGGAAAGAATTTCCTCCATGGAAGGACAAGTAGCCGATCTCCGGGTCATGATGAAGAAAATGTTGGAAATCCACAACCAAACGGCGGCTTCCGTGGGAAAAGAGGAGGAAAGAAAAAACACGAATTCTGAAATTCGTAGGGAGGAAAATGAGGTGGAAATCATGGAGGGAGAAAGAAGGAAACCCTATATGGAGCCTTTCCAGAGGGAGGATAGAGGAGGTAGGTATGGGGAAAAGCATGGGTATGGAGGGACGGAGCAAAGGGGTGCTGATTGGGAATGTCGGGAGGGACATTATGGTCGTCGAGGTGCTGATTTTGAAGGAAGAAGAGGGGAATTCGAAGGGGTTTTGGGCTATGGCAGGGCAAGGGAAAACCCGGAGACTTGAGGTGGGCCGAGCACTTGGGAGAGGGGAAGCTATGGAGGAATAAGGGGGGATGGTGGAGATCAGAAGGTGAGGAAGTTGATGATACGTATCTTCGAAGGGGAGGATGCGTATGGGTGGATCTATAAGGTGGAGATGTACTTTGCTGTTAATGGGCTAACGGAGGAGGAGAAGCTGACAGCAGCAGGCCTATGTTTGGAGGGGAAGGCACTGTCATGGTACCAGTCGAGAGACCAGAGGGGACTTATCAGGGACTGGAGGGAATTCAAGGATTGCATAATAGAACGTTTTCAAACCGACCGGGGAGGAGGTTTTTATGAGCAGTTCTTTTCTCTAGCATATGAGGGATCGGTAGCAGACTATCGGGAGCAGTTTGAGCACCTAGCCAGTAGGGTGGAGCGATTATCAGATACGGTGTTAGAGGGGAACTTCATGAAGGGGTTGAAGGCAGAGATCCGAGCGGTATTGAAAGTTCTGATGCCAAGTGACTTGGGGGAGGCCATGAAGTTGGCACAGCTGGTGGAAAATCAGAAGAATCTGGAGAAGGGAGCCAGGAGCAGCAGCTCAGGAGGCTCTTACAAGACTACGACCACTCTTCTAGCACCCAAGGGGCCTGCATCAGGCAACATTAATGAGACCACTAGGGAGAAGCCAGTAGGAGGAGGGAGTGGGGAAAATTTAAAGAGGCTGATAAAGAAGGAGATGCAGGAGAAGAGGACAAAGGAGTTGTGTTTCAGGTGTGAGGAGAAGTATACGCCAGGGCATCGGTGCATGGACCGAACTCTTCAGGTTCTCACCGTCTGTGATAATAAGGAAACTGAGGAGGAGGGAGGTGAGGAGGAGACAGAGGAGGAGAAGCTACACTTGGATCTGGATGAGGTTTCCCTGAAATCAGTGATAGGATTCACTACGAATCATATCATGAAGGTGAAGGGGGAGATAGAGGGCAGGGAGGTGGTGGTGCTAATTGACAGTGGGGCTACCCACAATTTCATTTCCACTTAGGTCGTTGATCAATTGGGAGTGAAGTTGGTGGACACCGATTGTTATGGAGTGATGATGGGTACAAGGAAGGTGGAGAAAGGCCAGGGGATTTGTAGAGGAGTGGTGTTGGCCATCCAGAGGATTCAAGTAAGGGAGGACTTTCTCCCACTAGAGTTAGGAAGTACTAATGTTATCCTGGGGATGAAGTGGTTGCAAACCTTGGGGGAAATCAAGGACAATTGGGGAGCACTCATGATGGAATTAATGGTGGATGGGAGAAAGGTGGTTATAAGGGGCGATGAGGGGCTATCCAAAGCCATGACATCACTTAAGACCATGGTTTGGGACATACAAGAGGTGGGAGAAGATTATCTGGTGGGACTACACAGGTTGGATGCGATCAGATTGGAGGAGGGAGTGGATGTTTCTCTTTCAGTGCAGCCCTTAATTCAACATTTCGATAAGGTTTTTCAGCCACCTCAAGGATGACCACCTCCACGGGAACACGAGCATATTTCAACCTTGAGGACAAGGTGGATCTTTGGGAGGGGAGTATTGTTAGACCGGTCCAGACCGGCATTTCGCAAACTGACGCAGGATCTCCACCTCCTGCGGAGATCGGGCGGCCTGACAGCCCAAGCAGAGCTTTTTAGGAAGTTTTTTTAACGGTTTTGAGAGGGAAATTTGAATGTATGGACTAGTTAGGGATTTCCTTTTGATTTGTATGAATTAAATAGTTGATTTTGCTAGGGTTATGGCATCTTGAATTTGACTGAAATTTGAGATCTCTTAGATTTAGGTTTTCTTTCAGCTCTAGCGGCATCTAGAGATTTGGGAGAGATCGATCCTCCTCTCGAATTGAGGATCAAGTTTATCTTGCTATTTTCCGTGTTCCTTTCATCAAATCATACAAATTATCTACTGTTTTTGTGATTTTGTGCGGATTATTATGGAGAAAGTTCGCTGTTGTTCGAAGATTGATAGAAAATACTTGAGATCTTCAAGTGTTTCCTATCAGAAGATCGCAGGGTATGAGCAACGACTGGCTAATAAGCAAGTACTAACCGTTGGAGGTTTTTATCATAAAAATTTGACAAAGTGTAGAACACCTGATCTATGGGTCAATAGTTGTAGGAGATTGATAGCTCAAGAGCGGTGTTAAATAAATGCTATTATTTTGTAGCGCCTATTGAGGGGGGAGTTCGATGGTGAGACTGGAATGAACGAAGAAGTGGGTTACAATAAAGAGTTGAAGGAGCGATTCACGATGTCTAAATTTTTGAAATGTGTTGAGATTAAGAGTGATGCAAGCAATGAAGGTGAGCCCACAAGATGGCAGTGAAGGTGAGTTGCAAGGTGAGCTAAAAAGAGAAATTTTTGCGCTAGCACACACATGAAGAGGGCTCAATGTGGACAGGGCTTAATGTGAAGAACCAAGATTATTTTTAGATGAATGTGGTCAACACGAAGAAGAAGCTTAGATGCATTCTAGTATTTGATTGTTGTTGGACGAAGAGTCCTGAGGCTTAACACGTGCAGAAGAGGGAACGTGACATTGGATGTTAAAGATAACATGAGAGCCACATAAACCATGGAAATAAATGCTTCCAAGTTTAAGAGCCGAGAGATGTGAGGATTTTAATAGTCTTATCATCATGCAGAAATTAAGGAGAATTATTTTCTTTTTTTTGTCATTTCAGACAACCAAGGGAAAAATAACTGAGATAGAGGAAATTGTTTCTTTCTATTATGTCAAATTATATTCTTTATTCTTTTCCTATTATAATAGTTCAATCCTCCATAACATCCTCTAAAACATCAAAAAAGGTAATATAAATGAAAGAAACAAATAATCATGCTAATTAGCTTCTATTATGATCCTCATATTTGAATTTGAACAATAACTAAAGCAACTAAGCATGATATGGAGCTACCCTTCTTCATCAACATCACTTAGACTAAATCTTAATATCTTTGTCTTAATCCTTCTGAGAAAGCTTAATATATCCTAGTTTCAATTAGGTCACTAGTTACACAAAGCTAATCACTTCATTTACTCAACCTTTATCACACGTAGGTAGGTTGTGTTTCTTGTCTCATTTTAACTAACCATTTTTTGACATGTAGGCAACTGCCATATTAGGATTATTCAAGTGATCAGATGCAATCAAATGTTGCTTTTTTTTAGAAAATCCATTAATAAAAGCTTGTCTTTAAAAAAGATATTTGGTTGATTTATTTTAATTGAACTTAGATTTCTTTCCTACTGCTATTTTATCACTTGTAAATTTTCTTTTTAAATAAAGGGTTCTTATATGAGACTATTAATTAATTATTGATGAATACAGTAATTTACTTTTTATTTCCTTAGTGTGGCTACCACCTTTGCTTCATCCCACTTTCTCTCTCTCTCTCTCTCAAAACTCAGTCTCTTGGCAGATTTTCTCTTCTCATTCACTACTTTGGAGTGCTTTCAATACAAGCCTGATGCAATCAATGATTTTCATTTTGTATTTCTTACCTTTTGAATATTATGTAATTTTTTTTTCTTTTATATACCCTATGATGGAAGACAATCGATGAACATGCTAGTTTGGTTCTCTTAGGTAATTTCTCTCCTTTGGTTTTTCCACTCATGATGATTTTATTTGCTTGCTTTATTTTGGCTAAGTGGGCATTTATTTATGGGCTAATATTTCCTTATTGGGCTTGGCCCATTTCTCTTTATCCCTGGCTATTTGGTGTTTGGCGGCTATTAGAATTTATGTTGGGTTCCAATGCAGATTTTGGATCTCTGTTTGAATATTTTGGCTGTTGGTTTCCTGTGTTGTCCATTCCCCTCCCTTTGCTATTTTCTATGTTGTGTTAGCTCCTATTGGCTGCTTGGGGGCGGCACATTTATGAGGTTGATTGGGTTCATTTTCTCCTATAAATGGGGGTTGTTTGCTGCTGGTTGGGGGTGTAGGTTGTTGGCTGAAATCTTCTTTAAACCTGAGGGTTTTTCTTTCTAGCTTGAGAGCTGCCATCTTCTTCTACCTAATTCTTCTTCTAGTCTTCTATCTATTTCATCCCTTCCAATTGTGTCTTTCTCCAAATATAGTGAATGTAGTGTGTTGTTGGGCCGGTTTATCGGTATTTTTCGGAGTAGTGCCGACCGGTGTTGGATCAAGATTTTTGCGGCAAACCACTGGTTTTAATTTTCCTTAGACCACCAATTCCTAATTTTCAGATTTGCATGTGAGGTGAACTTTTTTTTTAAGGTTGTTCTTAGGGTAGTTTATTTTATACATTAGTTTGTTTTTGCTAAGTTTTCTTGTACTCTTATATCTGTTTCTATTAAGTTTTCTTTCTGTTGTTGTTGGCTTTTGTTTACAGAAGGAGGTGTCCTGTTTATCCTAGTGTTCTTTTATTTGGTTATGGAACTTAGGTTACACCAATTTGGTATCAGAGTGAGTTGTTGTGTGAGTCTCGCTTTTTTTATTTAAAAATAATGAATAATCAAAATAATCAACGAGCAGATTGACAACAAATGATTATGCAACAAATGACTAACGTACAACAACAAATGAAAAAATTGACTAATACTCTGGCGGGCCTAAATTTAAACAATGCAATGAGCGGATGAATGAAAGAAAGCCGAATCAGGAGTTATTCAAGCTTTCGTTACTGCACGTCAAAGTCAAGGCCCACAACACAACTAACCTGCTCTTCCGACCTAACTGAGGCCTGAACGTTTCCTACACTCACAACTTCAGCTTCGTTTTCTGCTTTCGAAACCGTTATTGCTTTCGGCTTCGTTTCTTGCGTCGTCTCCTTTCGACTTCGTCTCCTGCACTCACGGCTTCATCTCCTACCCTTATGGCTTCGTCTCTTTCCCTCACGGCTTCGCCTCCAGTTCGCCTTTCAATTCTCACAGGAAGCCCTAATCCTGTACGGGAATACACGAACACGAATGGGCTGCGTCGTATTTACATATATACCGAAGGCGGTGCCTCGTACTGCCTCGAGGCGTTACGCTCTGATGCGTACGCCTCGTGCAAAAAATCGTAGGCTTCGCTGGATGGTTCGAGGCGTAAGCCCCAATACGCTTGACTTCCGCCTCGACTTGAGGCGCGACTCGATGCGGGGACGCCTCGTCTGCTTTTTTAATAGTTGGTCCAAACAACTTCAAAGTCACCCAATCCTGAATTGCTTCTCAATACAAATGAACTCAAAGACACTGAAGTGATTTATCTTGTGGTAGGAAAAGAGACTAAAGTAAACAAAAAATTTCATGAAGAAATTCAACCTTTAATCAACAAATTTAAAGACATAACTTCTGAAGAACTACCTGATTCCTTGCCTCCTCTAAGAGATATCTAACACCATATTGATCTTATACCCAGGGCAAATTTACCACACCTCCCTCACTATCATATGAGTCCTACTGAACATGAAAAACTCCACAAACAAGCAACTGAACTCTTAACTAAAGGATTAATTAGAGAAAGCATGAGTCAATGTGTTGTCCCAACCCTACTTAACCCCAAAAAAGATGGAACTTGGAGGATGTGTGTTAATAGTCGAGCTATAAACAAGACAACCATCAAGTATATGTTTCCTATCTCAAAGACTTGACGATATGCTAGACATGCTTAGTGGTGCTAAAATTTTCTCTAAGATTGACTTGAGAAGTGAATATCACCAAATCCGAATATGACCCGATGATGAGTGGAAAACAACCTTTAAAACAAAGGACGGACTCTACGAATGGCTAGTTATGCCCTTTGGACTATCAAATGCTCCTAGCACATTTATGCGTTCCATGAATCATATCCTACTTCCCTTTATTGAAAAATTTGTTGTGGTTTATTTTGATGACATACTGATTTATAGCACTTGTTCCAATGATCATCTTGAACATGTGAGACACGTCCTTCAAACTTTAAGAGAACAATGCTTATACATCAACTTAAAAAAGTGCTCTTTCATGTCTCCTAGTTTGACTTTCCTTGGATATGTTGTCTCTGATGATGACATTAAAGTGGACCCTATTACAATTGAAGTAATCCAAAGCTGGCCAACTCCGAAAACAATTAGTTAAGTGAGGGGATTTCATGGATTAGCCTCTTTTTACCTAAGATTCATAAAAAGTTTCAGTACTTTGATTTCACCCATCATTGATTGTCTTAAAAAGAAAATTTTTAGGTAGACCCTTGAAGCTGAAAAACATTTCATTGGATTAAGACAAAAATGAGTCAAACACCTATTCTTAGGTTACCTGATTTTGACAAGATGTTTGAAGTAGACAGTGATGCTTCCCATGCCGGCATAGGAGCTGTCCTTAGTTAAGAGAGTCGATCTATTACTTTCTTTAGTGAAAAACTGAATGATACTTGATCCCGATATTCAAGTTTGAAAAAATGAATCAAAATAATCTCATGGTTCTTCTTTAAGGAGTTGAGGGACCAAAATGATCCTTTAATATAATTGGAAACTATTTTTGTCTTTCTTGAAGAGTCAAGAGACTATTTTGATCATTTTCTCTATTTCCCACTCATGCAGTATGAGGCTTGTAGCTCATGGAGTTCTCCTTAAGTCTGATTTTCACCATTCATGATGGTTAATTCCTTGAAAGAGAATTTAAAAACTCCATGATAATGAAGAGAATGAAGAATCTTAACAAGAAGGGAGAAAAAAAAAAGAACAAAGATTCTAGGTGTGAGGCTATTATAGGTTCGGAATTTAAAAAACCCTTTAACATCAACTATTCTCAGCTCTTTCGGTAAAGGTCCATAAAAATTCTTTCTTAAATATGTAATGCTATTTTTAAACTTAGTAGAACCATGCTCAATTTTCATCATAATTATTTTAGGTTGTGATAAATCTCTTAATTTCTAGCAACTTTTGCCCCCTCATCATTATTAGGTTTATGTTTGGGCGTTTCATAAATGACATCCTACTGAACTCTTGCTTCTCTAGTTGGTTAGAATGTGAAGTGACACTTGTTGGTGTCTTATTGTTGTCAAACTTCATATTTGGATTCAAATTTAATGATTGCATGTCGACCATGAATCAATCATCAACAAAACTCGTATGTTCTAAAATTAGGCTTAGCTTCTCAGAATTATACTTTTCTAACCTGTCTCATTCCCACCATAAATACTCTTTTAGCTCATCCTATTATAATTCATAGGTTTACTTATCCCTACCAAAAACTACTCGTTCACATGTATACTTTACCACAAGTTTTTCATTCGACCCTAGGTCTTAATAGTTGATTTAGGCTCAAAAGAAGGTTTCTCTGAATGTGCAGCCCATTTTATAACAATGGCGTTCGATGCAATAGGCTCAAACTATGGTGCATTAGCAAATCAAGTTCTTTCTCTATTTGCATAAAAAAAATGAAAAAGGAGTGGTATATAGAATCTACCTCTTCAAACATAAGTTGTTTGCCTCATCTCTTATCAAAATTTTGAACTATTTTTAATTTAAATGAGTACAACCCACAATCACATTCATAATATCTTCATTAATAATTGTTAAATTCAGAGAATTGGAGAGAGAAAAGGCTTAATTTTATCGCACAAAATTATTCCTATTTATAGATCTATACAAGATATCTGATAAAGAAATAAATAATTACAAAATCATGTATAATTGTCCTAGTATAATTTTTCCTAAATCAACCACCCAAATATGGAAGGAGATCAGTGTGATCCCGGGGAGCCTCCCATGGATTCCTATCCTAGCTGTCGTGAGATCAAATGTCAAGGGATGACTGGTATTTAACAGAGATCGACGTGATTCAGGTGACAGGTGAGCCTCCAACGAATCCCCATCTTGGACGTGGGATTAAGTATTTAGGGACGATTGAGATTTAACACCCCATCCCTCTCAAATTGGGGAATATAGATCTGTTATTCCCAACTTGATAATCAGTCCCAGAAAGGTAGAGTTATCGAGTTCCTGGTCATAATGTTTGCAAGTTGATCTTTTGATGAGACATTGTAGATACATATAAAATCAATATCTAATTTTTTCTTTATGAAATGTCTGTTCACTTTTATATGCTTGGTTCTGTAATGTTGAACTTGATTGTGAGTTATGTTGATTGTTGATTTGTTGTCATAGTGTAGCTACATGGGTCCTTCTCACTTGATCCTTAGGTCTTTTAGAATCATCTTGATCTATAGTAGCTCACATATGCCCATGGCCATAGCTATACTCAGCTTTTGCACCAAACCTTGCCACTACACTCTATTTCTTGCTCATCCATGTAATAAGATTTCTTCCAAGAAATGTGCAGCATCTCGAGGTAGATGTTCTATCTACTGGTGATCCTGTGTCAGTATATGCTTTTGGGATTATTCCACAGTTTCTTTTGAAGAGAATTCTTTTACCTGGATTCCCTTTACGGTAGTGCAATATTTTGTCTATAACTTGCATGTGAGTATGCTTTGGATTTTGTATGAACTTGTTGACCATGCTAACATCATAGGCTATATCTGGTCTGGTGTGGGAAACATGGATCATTTTTCTTACAAGTCTCTGGTAAGCTCCCTTATCTACGTCTGAATATTCTTTAGCTTCCCCCAATTTGATATTTGATTCTACTGGTATTAGTGTTGGTTTACATGCTAGTTTACTTATCTCTTTAAGAAAATCATTAATGTATTTCTGTTGTGAAATGAAGATTCCTCTTCTTGAATGGGCCGCTTCAATTCGAAGAAAATATTTTAATCTACCAAGTTATTTGATTTCAAACTCTTAGGCAAGACATTTTCATACAATCATTTCTCCTTTTCATTATTTTCAATCAAGATGACATCATTCACATAAACTAATAAAACCGTGACTTCCCATGAGGCTAAGTGCTTGAAAAATAATATATGGTCCCCTTGGCTTTGTCGATATCCATCGAGTAGTAGAATTTTTAAGAATCTTCCAAACTAAGCTTTAGGTGGCTGCTTTAGCCCATATAGAGCTTTTTTAACCTACACATTTGATCACCTCCAGATTTTTCCTTTAATCCTGATTGAATCTCCATAAATATTTCTTCCTCCGCGTTCCCGTGTAGGAATGCATTTTTGACATCCAGTTATTCCAGATGCCAATTATAATTAGCTGCTTGTTAGAGCAGGATCCTCGCGATGTTCATCTTAGCCACAGGTGCAAAAATTTTCCGGTAGTCAATGCCATAAGTCTTAGTGTAACCTTTTGCTACCAATCTTTCATTATACATTTCCAGTGTACCATCAACTTTATATTTCACATAGAACTCCCATTTGCAGCTGAATGGTTATTTTGCCTATTGGTAGTTCGGTCATCTCCCACGTATTGTTCTTCTATGAGGCATGCATTTCATTTTTTTTATGACACTTATTCAATTTTCATTAGATTAGGCCTTAGAAATATTATTACGAGTATGAATATCATTCAGTGTGACTAGAAAATTTTTGTGTGAAGTTGAGAATACAAAGTTGGTTATGGGATACGTCATACGTGAGAGGTTTTTTTGGTGAACTTGTGTTTACCTCAATTTCAAGAGATGGTTCAGATTTTTAGATCTGCTCTGGAGCATAGTTTGGAGTTGTACGCTTGGAATATACTTTTCCAAACCTCATGTTATCCATAATAGCTTTATCCTTGATTTTTTTGGCTTTGATTTTAGGTTTTGGTTGATTGGTTTGAGGTGGAGCTGGAAGGTCAAGAGGGGCAAGCTCACTTTCTTTAGCTTCCTCAGTTTCAGTCTTCCCTTGAAGATGAGGTTTGGTGAAATAGCATGTTTGTTCATCAAAAGTAACGTCAACAGGTGGAAGAATTTTCTTGATGGAGGGGTGATAACACTTATAACCTCTCTTGATGAATGAATATTCGACAAAGATACATTTGAGTTCTCTGGGATCTAAGTTTTCACTATTTTGATTATGCATGTGAACATAGAAATTGCACCCAAAGATTCTAGGTTTGAGGCTATTATGGGTTCAGAATTTATGGTAAGAAGAGAGTAGAATATTCATTAGTATTTTTAGTCCCAAGGTTGTTGAAGGTAGTTGGTTTATGAGATATATGACAGTCAGAAGGGCTTCCCCTCAATTGGATTTGGGTACATTGTGGTGGAATAAAAGTGCACTGGTGGTGGCAAGAAGGTGGCCATTTTTTCTTGCTGCAACTCCATTTTGTTGTGGGGTATGAATGCAAGAAAACTCATAAATGATACCTTCCTTTTGAGAGGAGGATAGAGTTTGGTTAAAGTAATATTTGACATTATAGAAACAAAATTTTATTATTTTTTATCTCGAATTAGTTCTGGATCATGGTGAGAAAAATGGGGAGGATAGTGCTAACAATAGATTTGTTTTTAAGGAGAGATCCAAGAGACTCGAGTGAGTCATCAATGAAGGATACAAATCATCTGGCCCCTGAAATTTTAGGAATTTTTTAGGGTCCTCGGATATTACTATGACTAAAGTAGAAGGGGGTATGAAATCTCTTATTTTTGTTTGGAAAAGTAACTTGTTTATGCTTGGCTAATTCATAGGTTTCACAACGAAAAGATTTATTTTCCAACTTATAAAAAAAATTTTGTATAATTTTTTTATTAAATAGGGATAAAATAAAATAGCCATTATTAATAATAATGGATTTGTTCAGCTCTTCCAGGTGGTACAATCCATCTCTCTCCTTAGCAAGTTCAATCTTCTTCCTCAATCCCTGGTCTTGAAATAAGCAACAAGTAGGGTTAAAGAAGACTTGTCAATTATGATCACTAGTAAATTTTTGTATGGAGATTAAATTTGTGGATAATTTAGATATGTAGAGTACATTTTTTAAAGTGAGAGATGGAGATAAGGGTATGTCTCATTGGCCTACTATTGTGATAAGATAACCATCAATAGTGATTATTTTCTTATCACTCGGGAAAGGAGTGTAGTTTATGAAGTGGGTAGTGGAGTGTGTCATATGATATGTGGCTCTTGAGTTAATGATCCATACACCTTTCAAATGATTTCTAGAGGTATTTAATCTAATGGATATTAAAAGTGCAAGAGAAGAAGATGCAGGTAATTTTTCAAAAGATACCAGGAATTATTTTAGCTTATCAATATCTTCTTTGTTGAGCTCTCTGAAGCTGGACTGCATTGTTGGCTTAAGCTGATTTGTTGTAGTGTTTGCTTATGATGTTCACTTTTGTTTACTTCTTTGATTCCACTCATTACTTGGGGGTTTTTCCTGTAACTTCCAACGTCTCTGATTTATGTGTCGTGATTTATTACAATAGTTGCATTAAAGTGAGTCTTTGTCTTTAGAATTTAAAAAATCATTACATTTTTTCCTTTCACGACGCCTCTTTGGTTGTCAATATTGTTGAACCTTTACCAACATTTGGTTCCAACATTGCCTCTTGTTGGCTTTCCTCAGCACGAATGAGAGAAATGGACTCATTTAGTGAGATTGTCTCATCTTTGCCAAAAATCTGAACTCTAACATAGTCAAACTCCGTATTTAATCCTGCAAGAAAGTTATACTTCTGGACACTTGGTCTCTATGCATCTATAGTGACTAAATTCTTTCCACAAGCTTTGAAGGAGAGTGGCATATTTAGTCACGATCTGCTTATTTTGTGCTTTCCACCCTAACATTAATTTTGAAGATTTGTGCAGCATTCCAAGCTTTTGAGAAGGTTTGACTAGTGGCATCCCATATGTCTTTTACAATAGATAGGAACATGATAGTATCGTTCATTTCTGGAGTCATGGAATTTCACAGCTATAACATGATCATGGAGTTTGCTCTATCCCATGCCCAAAAATTAGGATCTACCTTTGGTCATACCCCAAGAAGGTGATTCATTTTTCTTGTCCCTTTCAATTAGGTCTTCACAAATTGAGACCAATTCAAGTAATTCTTCCCATTTAAGGGATAGGAGGTTGCATATTTTAGAGATCTCCTTTTTCTTAGTGCATCATAAAGTCTTCCATAAAGCTTTGGTAGGAATTAGCTTCAGACATTTTGGTGGCAAAGGATAGCGATGAATGCTATATTAATCAAGCCAGCAAGGTGCAGGGCAGCAATGAAGGCTGCTATGGTTTAAGAGTAATAGCAACAATAAAAGACGGCCGACAATGAAGGCACTATAAAATAAATCATCAATCTTTCTCAATTGGGCTTAGGAGTACTAATGATAATTTCCTTATAGATTTTTCTCCAATTCTTGCATTTTAGAATGATTATTCCTTTAGTAACATTTGTCTAATAATTTAGAATCAATTCTTGCATAAAATATGCTGTCTTTTTTTTTTTCGAATAAAATATTTGCGACACTATTACTTTAAAACCAAGCCTAACATTTTAGAATGATTATTCTTCTAATTCTTGAAAATTTTATATCTTTATTTAGACTTTCAAACTGAAGATCGCATTGTTGATGGAGAACCATGACTTGAAATTTTCTTATTGTTTAAGTTTGTGTGATTTTTAAAACGGTTTGATCATTTATCAATCATCCAAAAAAATAAACATCGATGAGATGAATAAAAGCTTACTTAAAAGGCTTTTTTTTTCTCATACATTCACTACTAGCTAAAACCATCAAACATTTAAATATTATCGACAAATCATGTTTAATTGCATGACATTTTAAAATGTATAATAGTGAAAATCATATTTATTTATTTATTTTTGTACAATCAAATCCATTCTTGAGAAATTTTTTATAAATCCATTTGATGGCCAGACAATCTATAAAATTTTTGAAATTTTTTATTTCTCTTGTTTTAAGATTATTAGATATGAAGAAAATAAAAAGTGGAAAAAATAGTTAGACCTGATATTCTAAGAGGTGTGAAAATGCTTAGGAGATGAAGGAATTTTTTTTCTTACTAAACTTTTTAATAGTATCTTGAAGGCTAAAAAGATGTCAGATGAGTATAGATGGAGTGTGTTTCCTATTTTTAAGAATAAAGGTGATGCACTTTGCAAATTATAGAGAAATTAAGTTAATGTGTCATATATTAAAACTATGGGAGAGAGTAACTGAGCATAATTTACAATGTGCCTCTAATGTTCTCTAAATCAGTTTGGATTCATGCCAGGTAAGTCTACTATGGTAGCATACATTTATTGAGAGGTTTGATGGAGCATTATAGCGAGAATAAGAAGGATCTATATATGATATTTATTGCTTAGTGAAAACATATGATAAAGTCCCAAACGAAGTGCTTTATTCTTAGTGATAAAATGTGAAACGAGTATATACGTGAAAAGGTTAGAGTAGCTCCCGTGGCAGATAAGATTAAAAAGATTGGCCTTAGATGGTTTTGTCACATTAAATGTCAGCCTTCCGATGACTCAGTTAGGATAGTATATGTATTAGATCTAGCCTATGTTAGGAATTGTAGAGGTAGACCTAAAAAAGACTCGATTAGAAAGTATTAGAAATGTTATTTCCTTATTAGATTTAAATGAGAATTTACTCTTAATAGGAAATAATGCAAAAAAAAAGATTAATGTAGCCAACCCCACGTAGTGGGATAAAGACTTGATGTTTATTTTATTGTCTTTCTTTAACATTATTAAAGATAATGAATAATTTTGATCTCATATTTGAAATTTATAACAATGAATTATGGATGGGAGGATGAGCGGAGATTGATCACTTTGCTCCTAGGCTGAGAAAAATCAATGTTTTTCTTCATGTCTGCTTATTCATTTTAGTTGTGGTGGCTTATCTTGTAGAATTATTGTAGAAAAAACCAATTTTCAACAAAGTTGTGGGTATTATGAATTATTTCTCCTTGGAGAAAGTTGTATAACTTTCTCGTAAAAATGACTCTAGAATGTATAAAAGTTGCATGTTATCCTATGATGCACCAAAACTTGAGATATGCAGTGTTTGCATGCACTGACACATGGCGAACATGTTTTCGTTAAATACTTTTTAAAATGAAATGGACATGCGTATCTGACACATGTGACCTAAATAACATAATTATAATTTTATATATAGGCTTCATTTTTTTTACTTAATATAGACCTAAATTTGCTTTCCATTTTTTCAGTTTTGGACTCACGAATGTTACTCGACAATTTCCCACTCACAACTAGGGTTTTATGTTTTTGGCATTTGTATTTCCCCTCTCCCCTCTTACTGACATCGACGCCCGTTCCCCTTTCGATGCCAAAGCCCTTTGCACTCTCCATCTTCTCTCTCCAGCCCAAGCTTGAGTCGATGTCCTCTCTCTCATCACCAAAGCTCAAGCTCACCCTCCTCACTTTAGCAACTAACATTTAGTGAATACATCACTATTCTCTTACCCTTGGTAGAATTTTTACAAGTGATGTTAAAAAAAATTATTTTTGAAGTTCTATTGTTGGTTTTGGTTTCGCTGGACTCTTCATCTTCTTAAGGTTATTGCTATAATTAAATGTCTTGTGTTTTTTTGTTGTTTTTAATATTCTTTTTTTTGTATTATTTTTAATTTTGAAGTAGTGTTCAATGTGTGTATGTGTCCCATATTTTCTAATAAATGTATTTGGTGTCTAGGTGGTCTTATTTGTATATGTGCACCCTATTTTTCACCAAATAAATTTTTGGTAAGTAGTAAAAAAAGTTGTAGCCAAATAAAATTATGTCATTTTATTGAAAAATAATGCTATGAAAAAAGTTGCCTTACACTGACCCTATGTTTTATTATTATTGTTGAATTTTTTGGTTACAATGTTTTTGTTCCATTTTATTTCTGACTCTTTTACTTTTCAGAATGAGGCACAACTTGTCGATGATGGAATGGCAATGATTGGTTTTCAGTCAAATTCACAAAAATTTGGCTCAAGTGAGGATGATTTTATAGAATCAGATGATGCCAGAACAGGCCGTCCACGAGTGAGAGCAGCACGAAGTTCACCATTTGCGGAGCCCAAGATTTTAGTGATTCCTAGGAGTCACATGAAACGGGGAAGGGCATTGCCACACAGATGGTCTTACAGGAGGGTATGTGATCTTTGAATTTTTTTTTTAAATATGACTAAAATTAAAATATTTTTAAGTTTTTGATTTACGACAAATAAATTATATCACGTAGAAAATTATGTAAAATAAATAGGACTAGTTTTACTTGCCAATTTATAATACATACTGATTAAATAACCAATATGTCTGAGCTTTTGGATTTGATAAGGGATAGCATAATTTTACAAGTCCCTTAATGAAAACCCAAAGCTTAGACAGGTCCCTTCCATTTAATCATTTTGTTATAAATCTTCATCATAGGAAAATCTTGTTTATTTTATAACATCTGCTTCACATTATAGTTTATTTTTTTTTTAAATATTTTTAAAAATTTAAAAGTTTATTGATGTGAAAAGCTGATCAATTTATTTTATTTTTCTGACATTTGAACTACTAATTATATATTTTAATCATTATTTACAATAAATTAGCATGAGAACATAAATTCATTCATTAAGATTGATTATCTTATGATCTAAAGTAAAATGAAAAAAGTTCATATGAATTTATATCTTTCAAAGATTTTTACAGAACATTGTTATCTGTAAATGCAATATTTCTAGATTAGTATCATCAACTAAGGTGGTGTGTTAAGGGTTAAAAAAATATTTTGGTAAGCTATGCTAGCTATCATAGAGAATTTAGTTTTATACCTATAATTATATAATTTTGCGACAGTGCATAAGTAAAAATTCTTAATCTAGTAAAGAAAAAATTGTATGAAGAATGATAACATTGTAGATGTATCAACGATACTTACTAGTAATGTGGTTTGAATATTTTCCATTGAAATGTTTGTGTAAAGCTTCATTTATGACTTCGTTTGGGGCGGCTTTTTTGCTGCTTCTTAAAATAATTTTTTAGTACAAAAATTAAAATTTTTGTACTAGAAAGCTGCTTTAAGAAGCAATAAGAAAGACGTCCCAAACAAACCCTAAGTCATGAATCAATGTACATGAACAGTAATGTGGTTTGAATATTGCATGACACAGGACGCACATGAACCAGTTCTGCTATTCACAAGACCTTTAGATCCAGATAAATTGGCTGCTGCAGGGATTGTTCCACCATCTTCTTCCCCAGTTGAAAATGGTTCAAAGCCAACCTGTCGATTCCATGGCAGGATAGGTCGTGGAGGACGAATTGTCTTTGATCGCTGGAATCCACTTCAATCTCCAATTGGTTTCGAAAGCATTCAACAAGTTCCAGCAAATGATCAGCCGCCTCAGCCAAATGGTTGAACCATTGTTTTGAGAACAAGTTTCTTCTTTCTATGCATCAGTTGCTGATCTTCTCTACCTCAAGAAAGATCTTCAGCTTCCTCCTTGCGCTTCTGAGATGTCTCTTCTGGATCAAGAGAAAGAAAATTACTAGATTTGAGCATCATGGCAGGGGCAGAAAGGCCAAATTTACACGGAAAGTTATAGTGGGAAATGAGAAGGCTTGTTTAATTCTCTTTTTTTTTTTTTCTTTCCAAATTCTGATTCACGAATCTCCCACTGATCTCCACACCATTGTACAATTATTCAGATTGCAATTTGGAAGCCAAAAGCATTGTGCCCAAACAGTAAAGTTCCCTTTTTAGGGGCTTCTATGTTCCAAATGCAAGATAAAGTTTTTGGTTAATCAATTTATGGGAACATAAATGTGTTAATTCTTATAAAATGGCCATTGTCAATTGGTTTTTATAATGCTCTTTTTAATCCCATCTTCCCATGTTTGTGTAGTACTATTAAATATATCTTACTAACTTGCTCCATTACGGAAAGTTGAGAAAAGTCTCTGATGTTAAGGTTTATGCTGTTTGTTGCATAAGTTCAAGGTCAAAGAGCTTTTTTGTTCAGCAAATTGCTGTGTTCTAATCATAATTGTTTGCAGGCATTTTCCAAATTTAGAAAAATTGTCTAAATATCTAGTTTTTCTTTAGAATCCAATAATCAAAGGCACAAGAATTAAGTCACTTCACTTTTTCATTGATTCATTTTATCTTATATGCATCAAGATATATGGGAGTCGTCAAATATGAAGCAACGCATTATGCTTAGAATTAAGCACAACCCATCAAAGGCAAGTGCTATATCTCTATTATGCTTAGAATTAAGCACAACCCATCAAAGGCAAGTGCTATATCTCTGCTGTGCAAGGCAAATTGTAGTTCAGATTTTCGGCAGAAACACATGCTCTATCAATTCATTTGGAATGATAAATTCAAAATCCGTAATGCTGAAAACATTATTACTATCAGTTGCAACCTTTGCATTCCATTGATGTGTAATCTTGGGAATCTCAGCATGTTCATTATTATATGTTATGCCCTCTTTTGTATTTTTATTTCTTATATAATAGTCACGAATAATATCATTGATATTTGGCTTAACACCAAAATTTGTAACAGCATAATCATGAAAGATATCATCAACTCTTCATTCTCATAATCAACTTATGTAATATTAGACACAATGAATAAGAACTTACTTTAAAAAATATTATAATTTCATTCACAACTAACATATCCAAGATGTGCATTAGGTATTGTGAATGTCATCTCAACAGCATCATGCATCTCATGCACATGATCGAGCACGACTAATCGCGTATTTGAGTTGACAAATCTTCATCCAAATCAATATCATTTAGAATTTTCTCTACCTCCACATAGAGAATTAGAACATCAGAAACATCCAATGATAATACAAATTCACAACCTTCATTGTCCTCAACCTTCGAAGCTATGAATTGGTTACTCACCGAGAAACTACCCACAATGGTCGCCACGAACTTTGAGGGATCAAACTTCAGCGCCCTAAGAACCCTATCCTTTAACTGCTTCAAAGTTGATTTGAATGGAACTTGTAGGGGCTGACATTTACCACCAATATATGATAGTGAAAAATTATCATCTAAGGATAACTCTCCTTCATATACTAATATAAAAGATGGTGGGCGTGTGCTCATTTTGAATACATACATTTACAATATATTTGAAACAATATATTTATTCCATCGAGACAATCATCAACTTCATAATATTCCAATTATGTATTAAATTTATTAAAAGAAGACACTACAAATAAAAAAGGTTAAATTACACTTACAAACACTAAGCAACTAAACATACTAAAAGGTAATGATATATTAGAATTATATTAATGAGTGTTTAAGAATAGTTAAGTAATCGATATGAAGAGCTAATACATAATTTATTGTTCTTTAATACTCATTTATTTTTAATATATTTTTCCACATCTCTCACTTCTAAACATATGGTACTGATTCAAGATATCACTAAATTATAAACCTTAACCTAATTTAAAGAAATTGATCATGATGGGGCCTTGAAATTGAAACTCTATTAAGAGCTGAAGAAATGTATAGATATATATTTTAAACTTAAGAAAAAAATATTTATAAATTTAATTGTGTTCAAATGTTATTTCTTCTTTAATTTGTTAAAAGTTTTAAAATACCTATTCATTATTTATTTAAATAATTAAAATATGTCATTTATTTAAATAATTAAAATATGTCATTTATTAGTCTTCTTTCGTAAGAAACATTTGAAACAATTCTTTTAATATGCTTATTAGTCTAATTTTGAATTATTTGATAATATTAAGGAATTGTAAAACTTCTAAACTTGCATACTAATGAATTTGTAGGAAATAATTATCTCAAATTGTAGGTGCCTCCCATGATGTTTTATTAGCTTCATGTACTCCATTAATTCTCTTACATTGGTGAATCCCCCCATTCATGATGCTTTTTTTAGGTATGCTACAGTGTTCTCTTCCAAGGACCAGCTTGTTAAACTAGCAAGAATTGATTAATAAAAACCCTAAAATAAAAAAATCAACCCCCTATTTCTACCTAATCCAGGATAATGTAACAGAACAAAATACAAATCTGAAACGAATGGATAAATTTAAACAAGAAATATTCCTATGTATTCATATGAATCTATTAGCTCTGATGACCAATTTCTGTGACTCCAACAGATCCAAAATCCAAATCTAAGTGCCATCACATTAATTGACATAACAAACATCTAGAACTCTCTTATGTCCATTGAAACGATCCACTCGATAAGTTTGAAAATACCTGAGGAAAATCACATAGAGTGAGCGAAGGGTATCATTGTTAAAGAAAGGGTTGCTTAGGTGGAAAAAGAACCATGGTGCTGACAATTTAGAATTTGTTGTTTTTACTAAGAATTGAACTCATTCCATCCCTTGACTCTTATTTTTATTGACTTGGCTTTGTCCACTTGATGAAAATCTGCTGCAGTTGAAGCTGCTGGTTCCATATTATCTATACCATTGATGGCTGTTTAAGGTTCTGAACGGAACTAAGCTTTGTCACATATTTTTTCCTCTTATATGTTAAAGGAAACATGCTGCTTCTTCCAACATCATCTCCATTTTTTTCCCTATGCCAGTGCTCGGAATGGTCAGGATAATTTGGAAAAATCTGACAATCATCCATTACTAAGGTTGAGTTTCTTGATACTGCTTCTGTAAAATTGGTATGAACTGGCATTATCTTCCTTCCATAATGATCAGAAGCTGATAGGTATAAGCATAAAGAGCCTGGACTTAAAACTTCAGTTTTTTGGCTGTCAAAAAATCCTCCAAAATCACTAGTGTCATTAGAGTACATCTTCATACTATTTACTGTATTCTTTCTCAGGAAGCTACGTGCATTATCAAATAACTCAGAACCAATGCTTAAAGCATCCTCGCTTTTCTTACCATTTGTGAAATCAGTTTTTAACTTACTATATAAGTTCTCCTCTTGCAACTGTGAAGCAAAACATGAAGAAGAGATTTTAGTTGATCTGTGATGAAATGTCGAAAAAAAAAAAGAGAAAAAAAAAATGAAGAAGAGATTTTAGTTTGGCAAACATCAAATACGGTATTGGAATTCTTTTCAGGCAGAACAGAAATCACCTTTGGTCTTTCTACTAGACTATTGGGATAACCTTTACGCTTTATTTTTAGTACACCCTTTGGAGGCCGCCTAAATAGTTCTTGGGACTCTGTGTGCAATTGTAGACCAATCTGCTTTGATGCCACATTCATCGTCAAAGGTTTTATTTTCAGAACACCCTTAGCTTTTTTCCTGCTATTTAAACCCATGCCATTCCAATCCATGGCAGGAACATGTGTACTTTCCACTTCTTTTATATGCCTTGGTTTTTTAACTTGTGGAAGTCTCATAACCTTGTTCTCAGCCTTAGATGAAAACTCTTCATCAGTAGGAAATGCATTAAGATCAACCAGAAACACAGGTTTTCGGTATTTCCTATTGTTTAAAATTTGAACTCGTTCTTCGACACATGTATTTGGTCTGCAATTCCTCCAAGCCTTTATCATATCTACAATCTTCTGGCATAATCTCTCTTGGTAAGATCTCAAAGAATGGAAATATCGGCGTACATATAAAAACTCCAATCTTTCTCTATAGTGACTTACTTTAAGAGAATAGAACCCGCCTTTAAGTCTATGGAAAAATATTTCCAATGGACTTCCAAAGAATAGATTGGCACCACGAAGCAACTCCTACATAGTCAGAGAAAATGTTTCCTGATCCATGTCTGGAAGATAAGCAGCAAGATAGAACCTTTCATCTTCAGTCAAATAGGAATTCCATGTTTCAAGTGAGAGAATCTCATTAAGATTTGAAAGTTCATAAAGCTCATAAGGAACATTGCAAATTTGGTCATTGACCAAAGCATACTCACAACCAGGATCAGAAATCTCGAAATCATCTAATTCATGGCTATGATCGGTAGCCGTTATAAGTCTCTCCTCTTCTACAAATTTATTTTCTAGTGTAAGAGACCAATGCGGTGGATCTTTATGTTTCCTTGGCCCCTGGTGCCTAATCTTGATAATGCCCATTGGCACAAGGGGCACACAGGGAAAAAGAAATGATCATGCAAGATATTGAGAAAACCAAATAACTGTCTCCGATGTCAAGAAAATCCCTGGAAAACAATTAGGCAGGTATATGACACAGTTAAATCATATACTTATTTTATTAAGATTGACTTAGGATAGGCCAAAGAAACAATTATCATCTTCTACAGTTGCAATAAAATCTTAAGAACGAGTAAAATGATAAAGAAAGTGAAAGGAAGCCATCTAAATTCCATAAGAAAAATCAGAACAATGAAACAGAAGGTTTTTTAAAAGATTTCTTTCATATTAGACATCTAAGTATGCAATATAACATGGAGAGATGACCTTTGTCTACGTTTATCTGAACAGACCATCAGATTCTGTGTTCACAATTATAAATTTATCTATTTTAATTCATAAGTTCTACAAAATTAAATAGTAACTACTAGCTGCATAAACCAGCTGTATAACAAATGAGAAATTCCAAAAACTTATTTTGTTTTGCCATTATTAAATCTTGAGAACGTGCTTCTTCAACAAAAATGAATTAAGCTTTGAGACTTTGCAGTCGAAAAGTGAACAAATTTTATTACATTGTCAACACAACTGGTTGTATAGGATTTTGACCACCACCACAGAATAACAATTTTTATTCAGTATCGAAACTAGGATTGAAAAGAATTTAAGCATCAGTAAAACAAAAATTATTTAGTAATCGGATTGTAGCTACTTTTTCTGTTTAGGGAGAACATTGTAAACAGATAAAAAAACATAAGAACCTCGGATGATTGGTACTCCAGCCATCAGCACTTCAGAACTCCAGGATTGGTTATCTAAACACTTCAGAAGAGAATTTTGGGGTAACGAGTAAGCCAGTCTCGATCTAACCAAACCTAGAGAATCAAGAAGACAACCAGTTTAGAAATACCATAAATTCAATTAATTACCATCTTAATCCCAAGCTAAGAACGCAATCTGCTCACAGAAGAAGTAGAAACCCTATAAATTCCAATCTATTCCCACGACTAAAGGAAAACTTAGGCGGATCACAAAAAGCCAGAAGATAGGAGCAGAAGAAACAAAATTTCAAAAATCCCCGTTCCAATTCCTCGAAATCGTATGATTCAACCACAAATACAAGTTAATTTACAGGACCCTTTAACGTCACGATTCCTACAAGCAACCTAACAAAAAGCAGAAAAACTAAAGGAAAGGTCCTCCTCAAAGCTAATTACTAGGGTTGCTTACCGTCAAAAGCTGAACTTGGGCTGTTTGGAGTACGGAGATGAAACCGAAGAGAAAGTAAGCCTTCAAAACTAGCAATTTGTCTATGTGCTCTGCCCATTTTCTACACGCACACACAAATTCCCACCTTTCTCTCTGTTGTCTGTGTTTATGCGTGTGTACAGTACAAAAATTAACTCTAATAGCCATAAACAGGAGATTCCAAACTTAAAACCAAACAGCAACGCCCTACCGAAACAGACTGCTCCTCAGAACTTATGCTTGTAACTAAGAGATCTTGGAATTCGAGTCTTTATATATACATTGTGTATGTGAGTTTGCCTTAAACGGCCTAAATGTCCCAAAAAAAACATCCTACGGAAACTCTCTCTCTCTCTGATTGGTGGGACTAGATTTTAGATTTTTGATTTTTTTTTTTCATTTGGTTAAAGAACTTGTTACTGGCTATACAGTTTCAAAACTAACAGCCAAAAGGTCTTCCTTTTCATTGTTAATAATAAGAGCACTAATCTTGCCTTACAGCACTTAACAAAAGCTATACAGTTTTAACGCCCGAACAACAAGAGCATTAATTGTTGCCGCCTGAAAAGATTCAGATAATTTTCTTCTTGCTACTGTGTTCCAATCAGAGCTGTTCAATTTTTCAAAGCTTTTGGTGTCATCTTCCTCCTGTCATCTTATAAGATAATCAAGATCATTTTTTTCCTTCACTCACAAGAAAAATATCCTCAAACACTATTGGACCATAATATGGATGTTGCTTTCATTTCAGTTGCAGCAGTAAGTATGTCTCTCTCTCTCTCTCAAAGTGATGTCATTCAAGTGATATTGCTTAAATAACTGAAGCCTGGTCTTAGAACTGCAAGTATGAATTTCATATTGTATTGGTTCCATTGTAATGACAAATACGAGGGAGAAGCTGAAAAACAGGGCAAATTATTAGGTCCGGTCACCGGACATCTAATAAAAACTTGCCACGTGGATTGTGCTTTGACTTTGCGCTTTGACTGTGCTTTAGGTGCACTTTAAGTGCGCTTTGACTACGCTTTACCTGCGTTTTATCTGTGTTTTACCTGCGCTTTTGACTGCACTTTTTTGACTCAAAGCACAGTCCACGTGACAAATTTTTAGTGGATGTTCGGACCTAAAAATAGGTCGGTGACCGGACCTAATAATTTGCCAAAAAAACAGAGACCAGTCAGATTTAAATAGTGAGAGACAATTGTGATATTCATGTCCTATGATAATTTTATGTTTTATTGTTTTTTTGACCCCTTTACATAAGGAGAAATGATGAAAGAGAACCCCCTTGCGAGAATGCTATTCCAGCCCTGCTATAACTCAAAAATACAAATTTCTCTAATTCTACATGCTTAATTTAAAAAAAAAGAAAAAAAAAAAGAAATGAAATACTGATCTGACATCCTCTTGGCATTAGATAGAAGGAAAGCATTATAAAATTAGCATTAAAAAATTGCATACATATCACATAATTTAATTTAATATGAACAATATTAAAATATAATTAATATTAATTTATTTAAAATAATTTTTTTTATATAAATTAATTTGAATAATAATATATAATAAGAAGGAGCAATAAATTTGAGTACAATCGGATGGTCTCTTAGTTAAAAGATACATCTAAAGGTTGATATGACCGTTGGACTCTTGACCAGCTTGATGGATGGAGGAATTTTTATTGCCTCAAGTTACCTGACGTAGAGATACATCAGGTAGCATGTAATATATCGCCACGTGCTCTTACTCTTTATGGCGCGGCCCGACGACCCAACCCGAAACGAATATGCGTGGTATTTGCTCGGTATTGCTAGGTACTACTCGGTATTTGCTCGGTACTTGCTCGGAAAAGGAAGAAATGGCAGCCCCCCGAAACGAACTTGCTCGGTACTTGCTCGGTATTTGGTCGGACGGACGTTAGAAACGCAAGCAAGAGGGCGCTGGAAGGGTAGAGCCACAACTGCGGCTCTTTCTTTCCCCGGTTTCACGGACACAGGAGGCCCGATCGGGCTTCCTTGTTGCTCGGGCTGGACGAACACAGGCAAAGTCGACCTGCTCTGCTCTCCCTTACTCTCGTTCGGACGAGCACAGGCAAGCTGGAAGAACTCCGCTCTCTCCTTCGGCTGGAAAGACCGCACGGAACCACTTCCTCTCCGTCGCTCTCTCTCTCACTCTCTGTGTTGGGACGAACCTCCTCGTACCGAGCATCCAGGCGGACAAATACCGAGCAAATACCGAGCATTACCGAGCAAGTACCTAGCAAATACCGAGCATTACCGAGCAAGTACCGAGCAAATAACGAGTAGTACCTAGCAATACCGAGCAAATAACGAGCAATACACGAACATAGTAATCCCGGATTCGTTCCGGGTTGGGTCGTCGGGCCGCGCAGTAAAGAGTAAGAGTACGTGGCGATATATTATAGGCTACCTGATGTATCTCTACGTCAGGTAACCTGAGGCAATGAAAATTTTGGATGGAGATTCTGCTATTGCAATATGATCTAAGCTGAAAATGCATAGCAGCCGAGTAAAAAACAGTAAATTGAGTTTCTTTCTTAAAAAAATTAAATAAAGAATTTGAGTTATACTGTTTTCCAAGTAAATTAAATAATTTTTAAATTCTTCTTGATATAATTTATATAAAATATTTAGACACATTTTTTTCACATATATAATTGTTTTGGGCTATAATTACATATTAAATATACAACAATAACAACAACAAGCTATTATCCCACTATGTGGGGTCAGCTACATGAATCTTTTTTTTTCCATCGTGTCATGTTAAGAGTCAAATTCTCATCTAAATCTAATAAAGAAAGTTCATTTTTAATATTTTCTTACCAAGTCTTTTTAGATTTACATCTACCTTTCTTAACATAAGTCAAATCTAATACATCTAATTTCCTAACCGGGTCACCGGATGGCTCCCATTTTATGTGACCAAACCATCTAAGGCAACTCTCTCTAATCTTATCTTCCATTGGAGCTACTTCAACATTTTCATGTATATGCTATTTTCATATCATGCCTTTAAGAGTAAAGTCACTCATCCACCTAAGCATCCTCATCTTTGCAACTCTTAATATTACGCTTCTCTTTTAATGACTAACATTCTACACCATAAAGTATTGCATGTCTCACTACCATCTTATAGAAGTTTCCCTTAAGTTTGGTAAGAATTTTTCTATTATTGCAATCCAAGATCTGTAGTCTATGATTTTGATGAGAACAAACATTATTGATTGAATTGTTACTTTTCTCATTGAATATTTTAGATATTTCTTCTGTCTATGAGCACTAACATTACAGATAAGATATACACTACTCAAGGCTACTAAAAGCTCAAGAATATATAGAATAGGAGTGTCAAGTAAACAAAGTTTGTAATTTTATTTTTCATTATTTTCTATTTCTTGAGTGTGAACACATAAGAGTGCATACAATTGGGTGATCGTGCACACACACACAGGGGGAGTGAGATAACTTTTAAAAGATAAATTTTTTGTACTAATCATAATGTACGATTAGTATATAACGAATGGGCTTAATGACTAATTGAAAAATTAGTTTTCTGTGAACTGATCGTAGTGCACGATCTGAATCGTACAATATAATTCATTACGATTTAAAAACCCTAGTCGTCGAATAAATTAAGATATTTAAAATTTAATTTTTGAACTAATTGTCGTGTACGATCTGAATCGTACTGTATGATTATTTAAAATCTTACTTAAATTAACCCTCGTAATTAGTCAATCAAATTATGGTTTAATTAATGACAGCAGATCATACCATATAATATTGATCGTACCAAAAGATTTTCAGAGATGAAATTTGGTCATCCGAATGATCGTACCAAACGAAACCATGATTTTCAAGCCAATCAAATTGTTCGATATTCATATCATATAAGATGACCTACTTGAAATTAACTAATTGTATTGTATGTTGATAACAGTATGGGATGACTTATAGAGACGATGTAGAACTCTCCAAAGCACTTCTCTTGGAACTTTATCATATGCTTCCCCTAAATCAATAAAAATCATATGTAGATCCTCCTTATTCTCTCTATACTTCTCCATCAAACCTCTCAATAAATGTATAGCTTCCATAGTAGACCTATCTGGGATGAATCCAAATTGATTTTGAGAAAAATTAATTACATGTTAAATATGAAAATTTTAAAATTTAATGACATATATTGATATATCCACAAAAAAGTTTGTATGTTTAATATGAATCTTGAGGTAAATTTTGAATTCAAAATTCATGAAATTAAATCATGATAAGCTTAACTCAAATTTTAACAAACTTATAGTTAAACTGAACGTCTCGATAAAATGAACCCAACAATACTAAAAGTAGTTCAATCCAAGCCTAAATGAGATCAAATCAAACACTAGAAGCATAATTGAAAACTTCAAATGTTAATTAGGTGACCAATTTGAAAGTTTGTTAGGAATGTTAGCTCTTAAGAACTAGCCCGAGGCTAACCCAGAGGAGGGGGGGGGGGGGGGGGGGGGTGGGGAGGGGGGGGGGGGGGGGGGGGGGGGGGGTGAATTGGTATTTTTAAAAAATTTTCTTAAGCAAAGCACAACATTAAAATAAAAACAATTCACCACAAGATTAGTATATGCGAAAATTAAATGCAGAAGTAAAACAAAGAAATATCACACCAGATTTATAGTGGTTCGGTCAAACCTTGACCTACGTCCACTCCTCGGAGGCACCCTCCGATTATTGCACTAACTAAGTGTCTCTCCTTTAGCTCCCACAGCTAAGAGGAGAAGCCTTTACAACAGACTCCTTTTCACCAACCCTGGTGCAGCAGAGAACCAACTCCTTTTACTTCCTCCTAAAGCGGGCAGAGAACCTGGACCTTTTGCTGAAGTAGACCTCCCAAGAACCTCCCAAGGACGAAGGACGAAGAACGGAGATGACGACTTGGAACCTTGCTTGGAGAAACCTTTGTGAACCCTCTCACAGACTGCCCATCACAAGTTCCTCTCTCTCTCTCTCTCTCCCCACACCTCTCCCAAGGCTCTCTCAGGTCAAGACAGCAACACTCAAGGTCTTAAGCATGAGAAAATTCAGATCTTTTAAATAGAATTTTAAGAACTGACATCATCGTCCAGGATAATATTTTTATCGTCTTATACGATCAGTACAAATTAAGCTTAATCAGCCTGGATAATATGGGACGATTAAAAGAATTTTCTTTTACACCATCTAGGCCGATACCATATCGGCCTGTATGATTAGTTCAAATCACAGATTATCAGCCAGACAATCGCTCGAAAAGGAGGTCTGGACGATCCATAATTAGCTTGATCGTCCGGGCCAATCTCACTATCGTCCCGAATGATATGTTCAAAACCGAGGCAAATTGTCCAGAACATCGCTCGGAATAGAGCTAGCCGATGGTTGTTCATCAAGGACATCATCCCAGCCGATCCTACGATCGGCCCGGCTTATATGATCGTATCAATCAGCCTTAATTACTTTCCATAATTGCCAGATTAATTTAGGCATAGTTGTGCTTTATCATCCAAGACGATGTAATGGATCGTCCTGGCAGATATCCTAAAATATAGAATAACTAAATTGATCATGGCAGCTGATTCTTTCTGATTTGAGCTTATCGTCCTGCCCGATACGAGAATCGTCTAGGACAATATGCTTAATGACGGCTGCCTTAACTAGGATGCCCTAATTAGAGTTTTTATTTTTAGTCGGATCGTCCTGGATGATATGAACATCGTCCAGACCGATGTACTCAAAACAGAAAAACACAAAAAATCTCTCAAGTGTGTGTGTGCAAGGTTACTTAGCATCAGGAACCACTTTTACAAATGACTCAAGAAAGAAAAAATTACAAACTTGACTCAACCTAAATCTACCCAATCTTGAGCTGGCTTGAGTTGCATTCGATCATGTGGACCTGAAAAGTTTGTAGGCAAGGCAGTCGTAGAAAAACATGAATGTTTGTTATCATCAAAAGTCTAATCCATAATTTCATATTCACAACACAAATGATCTTCAAATTTGACATACTTATAATTGAATCGAGCAGGTCAATGAGATAAATCCAAAGAACTTAAGATCACTCAATTGTGACATCATTAGGACACTTAAATGTTGAACGAATGCTTTATGATTAAGAGAATCAATATAGACTGTATGATAACGTGTTTTAAATTCTAGTTCAAATTATAAAAAATGCTCATCCAAAAAACCCATAAATAGAGCCTCATTCTCAACATGAAAGATCAGACCTAAGACTTGAGAGAACTAGAAATCTCTCTTACATTTACCATCTATTATCACTAACGACCACCACTAGCTATCACTCATTGATGATCACCACTATAATTGCCACACCATCTCTAAACTCATGTCAAACTTTAACCCTATAATTGAGTACTAATTTTCTATATGTGGACATCATAATTCTATAATCTCTAAAGGGGAAATCAAGCCCTATTATTAGGACTTAATTATTTATCTATGAATACTTGATTTATGTAATCCTCACTAGAAAATTTAGATATTTGTCCTTAAATAACCTCATCTTCTTCAACAATAAAGAAAAGATGATTCTTGTATCACCTATTATATAGTGGATTTTTTAACTAGGTCAAGCCTTGTAGCTTTTTTCCCCTTTTAAGGTTTTTAACACATATATTTTTTTATTTTACTACTTTTATCTATGTTTTTAAATTTTTGTGCAGTATTAAGATATAAACACACACTCTACCAACTCAAATTTTTTAGAACGTAATAATTTATCTGTGAGAAACATTCTCACTATAATATAATTATTTTCTTAATGAGTGACAATCAATTATTTAATCAAGGATATCAGAATATATACATAATAGACTCAAGTTTAACTACATTTAAATTCCTAAAAGTTATCCAAGGGAGTGTTGTGGCATTGAGCCTATTGGGAACTCTGATCCTAGGCTCTCTAGAATATATATATAATAGCTCTCTGAGACCTCCAGGAAGGAGGCCACAATAACCTCCATTTGTGGTGTAGGGGAGTTAATCCCCGACGCAATAGCAATCTCTATTGAGGAATGTCTTTTCCCCTTGAGCAGCTAGGTCAACAACTACACCTCTATTAACGGACAACTTAAGAGTCTTGAATCTTATTATGAACTGAATTATAATGTTGCAGATTAATTCCTCAACATCTAAATATTGGTCCAAGGAGAAAATCAATTTTCCAGCCATTTGAGTAAAATTGATTGCTCTGAAATTAAAAGAGATTATTTAAATTAGAATATTGAAGTACATTTGGAAAATCATAAAGGATCATGTATCTTATCACATATGTTGAATTATAGAAACTATAACTCAATATACAATCATAAGGTGCAAAGGTCATTTATGACTTGAAGAAATTTGAAATCTCATTTCATATGTTAGGCTACAAGGAGATGTTGTAGCATAACATATGACAAAGATAATTGAAGTTGGTTTAAATGATTTTGAAAGAAACTTTGAATCTTGAAATTGACAGATTTTCTTCAAATTTTGAAACTCAATATATTGAGCATCACCCAACATTAAGGTTTATAAATTTGATATGAAAAAATCCCAAGAATTTGGCTTCACTGTTTCATTCCATCAATCAACTTGGGATGAAATGTCAAAGCTTAGATTTAATGGAGGTTTCCTCACTCACCTCTCTTATGATTTTTTTTTCTTTTTGATGTTGGTCACACTCACCTAAAAAAAATGGGTAGAGGGATCAACAGAAGAAAGGTAGTTAAAACTATCAATACAATAAAATTTTTATGATAATTAAAGATGGAGAGAGAGATTTTCCCCAATGGAGTTGCCATTGTTTGTTGGGTTGAGTTTAAGAAGAAGCTTTACTTTGGAAAGATGCAAAGCAAATTTTCAATTAAATTTCTTTGGAAAATTTTTAATTTTTAAAATTTCAGTTTTAAATTCTGACACATTATTATGAATGATATATCATCTCAAGAGATGATAATATCATTTCCTAATGGGTTCAAACAACAAAGCTTTGAGTTTATCATGATTATTGAAAGTTCATTAGGGATGTTAAGCTCTTCTAAACTAGCCCAAAGCCACCCAACAGGGGGGATGAATTGGTATTTTAAAAATTTATCTAAACAAAACAACAAACTTAAATCAAACCAAGATTCACCATAATAAAATTGAAGTGTAGAAATTAAATGCGGAAAAGTAGTAAAAAAGAACATATAAATTTATAGTGATTCGGTCAACTTGACCTATTTCCTCTCCCCGGAGCCTCTCCTCCGGGTATTGTACTAAACTCAGTGACTCTCCTTTTGCTCCCACAGTTAGGCAGAGAAGCCTGTACAAACCTCCTTTCCACCGACACCGATGAGGCAGAGAACCTGACTCCTTTTGCTTCCTCCTAAAGCAGGTAGAGAACCCGACTCCTTTTGCTTCCTTCTAAAGCAGGTAGAGAATCTCGATCAATTATTGAAGTAGACCTCTCTCGAACCTCCAAGGAACTAGGGATGACAATTGGAGAAGACGACTTGGATCATTGCTTGGAACAACCTTTGTGAAATCCCTCACAAACTCCCCCTCAAAAGATTCTCTCTCTCTATCCCCCTTACACTCCCTCACCTCTTATCTCTCTCAGGTCAAGACAGAAGCAAAAGATTCGTTCTTGGGTAAAATAATAAGTTTTATATAGAAAAGCTTCAGATTTGCTCTTAATTGTAACAAATCGACATTATCATCTAGGATGATATGCAGATCATCCTGTACGATCAGTACAAATATAATTTGGCTCAATCAGCCAGAATGATTTGAGAGAGTATGGACAATCAAAATGTTAATTTTCTATCATTTAAGATGATCTTATATCATCTTGTACGATTAGTTCAAGTCATCGAATATTGTCCAGACCATCGCCCTGGATGGATGTCTAGATGATAAAAAAGTAACTTGATCGTCCAGGCCGATTAGTACAAAACATCACTTATCATCTAGAACATCACCCTAGATATATGTCTGGATGATGAAAAATTGACTAGATCGCCTAGGCCAATCTCACAATCATCTGAGACGATTAGCTCAAAATGTCACATATCATTCAGAACATCGCCTTAAATGGAACCAGGACGATTATGGATCATACAGGAAGAACTAAGGTTTGTTTAACTGATCGTCCCAGATGAACTTGAGATTGTTTAGGATGATATGTTCGAACAATCAAATCTTAATTAATTTCCTTAATTACCAGAATAATTTAGGCATAATTATACTGCATCGTCCAGGACATCCATCTAGGATGATGTCCTGGATGATGTCTAAAAATAAAACATGCCTAAATAGATATGGCAGCTAATTCTTTCTTATTTGAGCCTATCATCTAGGATGAAGATAACTTTATCCAGGAAGATTTTCTTAATGATGACTTTCTTAACCATGTACCCTAATTAGGGTTTCTATTTTTAACTGGTCATCTAGGACGATTTTGAATCATCTCGGATGATATGATCAAAAATATAAAACTCTAAAACAGACAAAATTTTTCCCTCAAGTGTGTGTGTGTGTAAGTTTACTTTGTATCAGGACCCACATCGATATAATTGACTCAATAAAAGGTAAAAGATTATAAATTGACTCAGTCCTAATTTATCCAATTTTGAGCTGGTTTTAATTGCACTTGACCTTTTGGACCTGAAACGTTAGTAGACAAGGTAATCATAGAAGTATCAGAAATATTTTCTATCATCAAAATAATATTTCCTAAAATCAGATTTGAAATAATTATCATAGTCAAAATTCAGGGAAGAACAACATATGACCCAAAAGGGACAAAATAATGTTTGATCAGGTATTTGATTATAATAATCTAGATGAAACATCATTAATATCATATTTGAAGTCACAATAATAAATGATATATCTTTTTGAGAGAAGAAAGAATCATTTATTATCAATCATCTAAATATGAAAATAAGAATTATTGTTGATTTTGATTTTTTCAAAGAGAATTAATTGAATTTTGAAGGTTGATCTAATACTTTTAAATTTCCTATGAGTACAAGCTCTCGTATTTAATTACATCATAGAAAACCTGAGTTCTCTAAAAAAACTCTCGATTAAAATAGTGGTAGAAATTATATTTATGAGATAAGTATTGATATCAATGAAGTGAGGCTTAGTTTTTTAACTGAGATTGGATCAAATTTGAGCACTTTTCTTGAGGCCAATGGAGAAGTAGAGGCACTTTAGGATTCTAAAATAATTTAGAAATGCTTCAGCTTATCCTATGTGTTAGGTTTTAAGTTTTGGTTTGAAGAGAAATTTAATTTGAGTTTTTAATTTATTAAAAAATTAGGATTGCATCCCCAAAGTTTAGGGTCTTATGATTTTGAGTATGCCCTGAATCCTAAGTCTAAATTGAGCACTAAACAATAATGGCCTAAACCTAGCTATTGCAATGCAAATGAGGACTTACCCCAACCTGGATCAGTGAGCCATCTAACTACCTATGTGCTTTAAAATCATGTATCCAATCATTTATGAAAGATTGATGGGTGGTTATTATTTAAGTTTTGATAAATTGGGGCTAATATTTAGAGCTGGTCTGGATTGGCCATTTAACTTATGTAGGTTATTATGCCTAAAAAATGTAATTAAAATTTTATTGACTCTTTAATTTGTTCCTAATATAATGAATGCTAGTTGACCATATATGCAAAATTAATATGAAGAAAAATTAAAAAAATGCCTAAAAATGTTTTTTTTTCTAAAGATTACACAGCATCCTACCAAAACTTGCAGGTTGGAAGGTGCCTAATAAGGGAGAGAAGAATTTAATATGAATGCATGCGAACTCTTACAAATGTTGAGCTTACTTCTTAAATTCATTTATATTTCTATGTGAGCTTAAAAATTTTTATTTTGTTTGAGTAGAAAATATTTTTAAGTTTACCCTCACGAGCCTCCAAATGTTTTCAGGCTAAAAGAAAAGCGACATGCAAGAAAGAAACCTTAAAAAATAATCAATTTCTATTGTGTAAATAATGTAAATAATAAAATCAATTAATTAAATAAATTTAATGTCCATGTGACAAGTGCCACTTAATTTACAACTCAGGGTCTATAGAAATTTAAAATTGATCAGGTACCACTAACAACAACCCGAATTATAATCCTAGAAATAACACAAATGACTTTGAGAATGGGATGTTCTTTATGTCTTCAATTCTTCATCCTTTTGCAAGCACCTTGGATTTTTCGGGTCCAGACATCCAATTGAAAAGAACTCCTCATCGAAGGGGTATTTATTTCTTCTTTGGATTCTACTTAAATGTCCAAATGAAAGAGAACTCTCCCCTAAGGGATGTTTCAGGGGTATTATTTCTTCTTTGGATTCAACTTAAATGTCCAAATGAAAGGGAACTCTCCCCTAAGGGATGTTTCCTCCTCTTTGTATTCCAAGTTGGATGTTTAACATCGCATCTCAAAGATCAACTTTTATAACTCTTAATTAATTATTTTATATTATATCTCAAAAATATAAAAAGATTATAGATAACATGCATGTTTATCCTAAGAACTTATATAATAAAAAATGTCCCAAGCAATTATATATATTATTCGAATTTAAACATAGTTATGCTTGGCAATTTGATGTCAAGGGGGATTAACATTTTTAGAACCTGCAAAAAATATGTCAATCAAATATTTAATTTGCCCTAGTGATTTAGCACTGCTTGAGCATGACCACCTATAAAAACATTTATGAGCATCCAGATCATTTCTAACTTAAGTGTAATCTAACATCCATTATATCAATTCTTATATTATGTAAAATTAACACATAAATAAATAATCACATCAATCAATTAATTACAACCAGCATGTAGCAAAAATCACAAAAAATTCAGCACATAAGTAGTAAAAAAGTAAATGCTAACTTAGCCTAGAACTATAGTTGATTTTCCAAATAAACCATAAAAATGTGTGCATCAAGCTGTGGGTTTGGATATGTTCTATGTTGGGTAGTAGGATGAAGTTGTATAGTGTTTTGATTTATTGAAGGCTTAAGGGATTTTTAAGTTAAGTTTAAGTATTAATGTTTTGATTTTAATTTTGAAGGGTATTTTAAATGTTGAGTGATTACTACCTTTATTTACAATATGGCCATGAAGTTTATTTATCCTTCCATGGGGCTAAGTTAATAGCCTCATAGGCCCAAGTTACTTAGTAGTGAGCAATAATATTTAATTAATTTAATTGGTTAAACTTAAGGGTTGGTAATTTTTTAATTAAATTTATTGGTTGCTAATCTTAAATATTGAATTAATTAAATTTGACAATAATTGGTTCGTGGCGTTATCACAGTGGGCTCGATGATAAAACCTCCATATGACACATAGCCCCCGCAGCTCAAGATAGTTCAACATATAAACTAGGTTGATATAGTTGAATTATAGAATTAAGTTTAATTATAAAATTAATAATCATTTGATTTTAAAGTCTTACACTCTATTGAATTCATTTGTGACGTTGTCACAATAGGCTCGAGGACGAAATCTCCTTAGAAATTGTATGCCCCATAACTCAAGGTACTCCATCCTAAAAATTTCATCATTGGAGTGCTTGTTATATATTAAGGGGTTGGTTGACTTATTTTAATAATCACTTAAAAGTTTTCTAGAATCTTAATTAATTGTTGATTTTTTAATTATTTAATGCATTAAATTAAGGGGTCAAAATTTTAATTTTTAATTTAAAGTAAATTTTGGAAATTTGATATTTTTTTCTAAATATTATACCCTAAGATGAGTAATTAGGAACTAAGTTTGCTGAATTTATATTTTTCTAGATTAAGTTATGAATTTTTTAAGTTTGGGTTCAATTTTGAACTATAGTTGACTAAAATGTTAACTTTTTTACTTTAACTTATTTCTAACGGTTTCACATTTTTAATAATATTAGACCCTAAATAGAGTCTAACGGCTTTGAGTTTATTCAATTTGGAGTTTTCTAAAATTAATTATGAAATTTTAAAATTTGAATAGTTAATTAAAGTTTTAAAAATTTTAATTAGGAAGGTTTTAATAGTTTTAATCCAAACCTATTCTAAACTTTACGAAATCACTCCCAAAGTTTAGTGATGACCCAATGGAGTGTTTCCAAGTGTTTGGAAGTTTTTTGGAATTTTAAATATTATTAAATAATTAAATTAATTAAATAGTAATTTTCATTAAAAATTAAATTAATCTCAAATTGGGAGTCCAGACAAGGGGCTTTTAATTTTCTTAAGTTGAATGATTAATTTTGGCCAATATGTTATATTATTTGTATTTTTAAGATTTAATTTAAATTATTTATAATTTTTCAAAATTTTAGGGTCAATTTAGGGACTAATTTTAATTTAATTAAATTTCTAACCTAATGACTTTTGAAATAAGTGAAATCTTAACTTAAGGTAGTTAGTTTAACTTGATTTATGTGTTTTTAATTTCATCCCTTAATTTTTTATAATTTTTTTTAAAATTCTAAGTATTGTCCTTAATTTTTGTCCCTATGTGTCGCTAAGTTATAAAGATTTAAAATCAAAGTCCTCTAACACTTTAACACACATACAATCAGCCAAACCATGCAATTAAATGACCTAAAGCTAAGTGTATGGAAAGGGGTGGATTTCCAAATAATTGGGTTAACCCATAGCCCAAGCTTATGAAAATTTCACGCAAAACCAACTTCCCCACATCACTAATTTGAGAATGTTATTGTAAGGAGGATACATTCCATAACAATAATTAACCAAACACAAATGCAAGTATCAAGAGCCAAGGGAATGATTATTTAAAGTAAGATAAAGAATCATGTACAAATATCCTATATACTTGTATTTGATTTGATTAATTAAATTCACTACAACCAAGCTCTGTTTAATACTCTCAATGAGAATTTTAATTGAATGGGACCAAGCTACAATTAAATCCCAAGGGACTTTAAAAATACCCATTTAAATTTAGCTTATAATAATGTAAAATCAAATGATGCTAAATTATAGTTCAAAAGTTTTAAAAAAAATTATGTATTTAGAGAACAGTATGATTGATCACACTTCCAAATTTCAAATCTTTTTGATGAGAATCAAGATAATAATTAAATAAATAAATAAATGCTAGAATTATTCTCCTAATTCTCATCAACTTGATTTGAAAATATTTTTAAAGGATAGGGCAAATTGCTCATAATTTCTAGCCACATATTCAATTTTCTACAAAGTTGGGAAATTTCAGTGGTAAAAATGCAATTAAAAAATTTAATCGATTTAAAATTGGAATTGATGACAGGGAGGCCACGTGGCACCTTCTGATAGGTTGGTCTAAACCACGGTGATGATGCGACAATCATTTGCAATGGCGGCGCAATCATTGCAGATGATTGAAACGCGGCAGATGCCATTTGATATTCACTTATTAGAGTCAGTATCTGCCCTTTGCCATTCAATCCTTTGTATTTTTAATTGGACGATTGTGATGCATTTGATGGTGATTAGAATAATAGGAAGAACCGCATGGTTTGGACTGACCGTAGAATGACACGCTATGAGCCATTGATTATGCGATCAATGACTCAAAAAATATACCAATATATGGATTATCGGATTAGAACCCTATGATTAAAAAATGAGCTCATTCTCTCAAAGTGTTTGGTAAAATTTAATAAAATTGTAAATTAAGCTTGGGTTAGTGAAGAGCATTGATGGGGATAATTCATTTGGCTTAAAGCCAGCTTTCTAAAAAGCTATTTTAAACCAAAGGTGTAGAGCTTGGGTTTATTTTATTGTGATTTGCTAAGTGGATTTGGATGTTCTTTTGCTTATTGAGCTTGTAGACTGTCCGTGAATATTTTCTTAGAAGAAATTGATAGTAAAAAACATTTAGATCGTGAGCAAAGAGCCTTTGATCGACTAAGTGGTCGATTGACTAGAGAACTTACTGCTGGTGACATTCAACCACTATATTTTTGTAATGGAAGTGTGAAGGAAGGAATCTAGAGCTAAAATGAAAATAAAAATTGCTATGGGGAGACTTGGAGGCATAAGATTGAGTGAATGAGTCATTTTGGACTCTTGGGTATACTTTTAGCATTATGGTTTGAAATCAGTGGCCTTGATCAATTAGAACTGTAGCTCTGATGAGGGACAAGTGTCCCAATCCATTGGAGTGGCAAGGAAAGGATTGGGTCAAGCTCTACTGCCATTGGTAGCTTGGGCATGAAGGGTGGGGGGACCCTTTGCCACTTTTGGTTATACTAAGGGGTGGGATAGGTCTTGGATGCATTAAGAGATATTTAGGATTTAAGCAGAACAACCCAATCAACTTGCGCTGATGAAAGAAGTAACATGTCATGGGTATAAATGTTTTATTGGCCATTTGACCAACCAAATGGCTAAGTTGACTGGTGAGGTGGCTTTGGAGAGTATACAAGCCATTAAGCAGAAGTACTGAGAGTTAATGTGATGCCCTAAATTCTAATTTAGAAGAATTATTCTTTTATCTATTAATAAATAACAATCAGGGCTATGTAACATCATCTATCAATAATGAACAAAAAATATATTATAAAATTCAAAACATCAATATATACAACTGTATTTATTCTATAAAATTATATACACTACTCAGGATTTATATGATCAAATCATAAATATTCTATCTTAATTAAAAAAGAATAATTAGAATAAAAAGAAATAGAACTTAACAAATCCAGACTAATCTCACACTAATAATCATCTATCCTGACCTAAAATTATTTAATCACATATAATGAGCTAAAAAATCTAATAGAACATCAAAACCTACAACTGAATTCAAAGCATGGTAAATGAGCAATATGCATGTTAGCAGTTAAATTATAACAATAGCAATCATATGATCATTGAATCAATATCAAAACATTAAAATTCATTAGTATTAGTAGTAGAATCTATAAACAATAAAACACTACAGTACGAAAGCTATTAAAATAATAAACCAGAATGAGTGCCAAATCTATAAAGCAATATTGTATATAATACCAATCATTATAGAATCGATTAAAACATCAAATCAAAACATCGATAAAAACTATTAAAATCAAATCAATGTAGTAAAATTATATATGAATGTGCATATATTATCCAGTTATTCTATTTCAGCATTAAATCATAATCTCAATCACAAGCTCAATATATCAATCACATGCTCAATAAATCAGGTATATTATGTGCTCAATATATCACATGCTTACTAGCTATGAGGGAAATGAATTAGTAGTATCAAATAGTATCAGTAACTAAATCGACAACAATAATAATTCAGTGGTAGGAGTAGTATAATAATGTAATAATAATAAATTCATGTGTTAATAAAAAATCATACAATAATAAGAATAATGTCTCAAGAACATGCATTTCAATAGTCACACTAAATAAGTAGAAATCATGACTATCACGATATTTTTCAGTGTTAGTATCAGTGTCACTGCTTACTAGCTATGAGGGAAATGAATTAGTAGTATCAAATAGTATCATTAACTAAATCGACAACAATAATAATTCAGCGGTAGGAGTAGTATAATAATGTAATAATAATAAATTCATGCGTTAACAAAAAATCATACAATAATAAGAATAATGCCTCAAGAATATGCATTTCAATAGTCACACTAAATAAATAAGAAGTCTTGGCTATCATGGTATTTTTTAGTATTATATCAGTATTAGTAAATCGTTGGCTAAATAAACCGAGACATCACTCTTTGCTTGTTGGTATAGTAATCATTTCCTGATAAGTCCTAATTAGTGTATCACATGAGTTAGTACAGAATAATACCAAACTATAGTATTTAATAGAAAGCCCATTGGTCCACCATCCTGTATAGGTTCATCCTCACTTGTACCAATAGGTATCAATTTCTAAGGGATTTTCACCAGGGTCTAAAAATTATGAAAAATTTGTGCAAGTAAAATACCATAATCTCAATTCCATGACAAAGATGATTTGTAATTTGGAGTTATATTGACTCCAAAAAAAATATTTTGTCTTAATCAAAATATGGGTTATCACAACTAAATACATTAAATCCAAAACATGATTAAATATATGAAGGGTTTGAATAAATACAAGATATTTACTTGGTCAAATTTTACTTATATTTAACTTGTAATGAGTTTGAATGGATTCAAACCATGAAATGCAATGAGATTAAGGGCTTGATGAGGTTTAATTAAGTGCAAAGAATGATTTGACTAAAAGCATGGGGGTTTTACAATATCAAAATGTTGACTTTGTAGAACTCATCAAGGTTTGACTCACCGATGGTTTGGAGATATTTGAACCATGCAATTGAGTGATACTAAGGGATTTTTAAAGTTTGAATGGGTTGATTTGATTAGATACTATGAATTGACCCATGTTAACTTGGTTTGACCAGGCATAGGTCTTGTTGACCAAGTCAATTATTGATTGGGCCATGAAGACCAATAAGGTCCATGTCACTAGGAGAGGTGATGAGAAGGTTTTGATGGTGTTTTGAATGGTTTTAAAGATTTTTTTTTTTTGAATGGTTTTAAAGCTTGATTGAGTGTGAATGGGGTTTATGGTTGATCTGGTTAATCATGGTTTACTTGGTAAATTAGGTTAGACCAGGGGCAAGGTTTGGGTCTAATAAGTTCAGGGAGTGATTTGAGACCAATGGAGGTAGTCTCATGCATTGAATGGTCATTTGGATTGAAATGATCATTTTGACTCTTAAGGGGCATTTTGGTCAACATAGTCAAACCAAAACCTAGATTTAGGTCCAATGCCCTCCTAATGATACTTAGGATGCATTGGAAAAGTTTGAAATATTTAATTTGACTGAGCTATGTTGAAGTTTGGGGAATAATCTAATTTTTCCCTTAAAGGGCATTTTAGACATTTTAACCCCTGGTTAACTTTGGGTCAAACTGGGTCCACCATAATACAGTTTAATATTTAAAATATCAGAACATAGGATATGGACATGGTCAAGAGTTTTGGGAAATGTTCCAAGGTCAAATTCTATATTGTGGAAGGTCTAGTGGTATAGGATGTAATTATTTGAAAGTTTTGCAGCTTTTGGATTTTAATTGAGTTTTTAAGGTTAGAGTTCTCAAATTGGTCTAAAATTTGTAGGGCTGACCATAGGGACATGTCTAATCATTATTTAATTTATATATCATAAATAATATGTCATTTAACTAGGTTTTGAAGTGATTAAAAAATCACTCAAAACGGGGTTTCGGGATAAGTGCCCTTAACCCTTGATTTTGATATAAATTTCTATGTTTGAACTAGGTTTTGGGTTTGATTGATTGAAATTGAATAATCAACAATAATCAAATTAAATTGGATAACTGTTGATGATTGAATATGATTGAAGCTTGATTGAAGACTGGATTAAAGGACGACTATAGTATATATTGAAGATTAATTAAGGATTGAATTGAAACGTGGCTGGAATTTTGCTGATTAAAAATTGTCTAATTATCAACCATCAGATCAAAACATAGAGATTTGGATGGATATTGATGACCCCATACAAAAATGAGGTCAACACCCCCATTATTTGGCATAGTTGTCTCCCGATCAGATTCATGGTATGATCTCGTGGAAGGTCAAACAGGCTATTTATTCAAAAAAGTATGGAGAAGTAGTTAATAGAGGCCATCCCTACCTAGTAGAGTATAAGCAGGAGCTATACTATGATGGTTTTATCCCTCCATATTTATAATAATTTGATGTGATGGGGAACCCTAGGAATTATGTGGGTCAATGTCAGGCTATATGTTATAATTTTGAAGGGAATGACATACTTATACTAAAATTATTCATCAGTAACTTGATTGGGATGGCATTTGAGTGGTATGCCAATCTCCCAAATAATTTAATGGGTATATTTACAGAGCTTGAGAAGATATTTGTTCATAGGTTTATATGTACATAACACTGAATAACAATTGGTGAGTTGGTAGTGACCAAGTAGTTCCCTAACAAATCCTTTCTTAATTATATTATTAGATAGAGGAACCTCAATCTTCAGCATGAGCCTTAGTTACAGGAGCAGCACATAGTTAAAATGTTTAGGCCCATGATTAGTTTAGTACCACAATGGCCACAGGTATTGCCACAACCATAGATGCATCCATAGACATAGGTACAATCACCGACATAGTTTCAATCATAAACATATGTCCAACAGCAACCTAGACCTTCCTTTAGAACTCCAGAGAGTTAAAAGTATTTATAGAAGAAGCTTAACAAGAAATATTCCTTTAAGAGATAAAGATTGCAAAAATCTTTGAATTTCTTGTTAAGAAAAATATCATGCCATTTCCATTCAATAAGAAGGGAGAAGAAGAGGGTCAAATAAATTATCCACCATACTACCCATACTATCTGCATATTATGCATATCCTTGAAAATTGTTTCTTATTTAAGGATAAGATAGATAGCCTCAAGGCTAATAAGGATATTCAATTTTAGGATAGTGATTTAGTACAACCTCGAGGTAAAAGGTGGCCTTGACCATCCAAATAATTACAAATTCTATTCAGTGTGATAGTCAATATGATAGTCAAAGCAATGATAACATAGCACCCCTTAGTTTTGGGGGAGAGTGGCAACTTGCACTCTCTCGCAAGACAAGGGATATAATATGGAAGATAATATAGAGTTAAAGGTAGTTGAGATGAGGCATGTACAGGATAAGTCAGCAGTTATCAGTTGAGCTTCTGTACTTATTTCTTACTTCTTCCATTATAGTGCATATTAAAGACATTTGTTTTCTTTCATATACTAAGAAGATGTATGAGAGAGAGAAATTTAAAGTAACTTTAAAAGGGAAGATGGGATCTCTTTCAACACTTATGTTGAAGGATTTCATCCCCCTCCTATTGACGATGAATTAATAGAAGAAGTTGATTCTGGCTACTTTTAGTCTCTTACTCCCCCTAATTTTTCTTTTTCTAGCATTTCCTATTTTCATGTTTTGTATATCTTTGGTAGTGATGATAATCTCTCATATGAAGAAGAGTTTGAATGTGAAGAAAAGCATGTTTTTTTTATTCCCAAGGTGGTTGTTATATGGACTATAGAGATAAGTTTAAGAGCACCTCACAATTATCACTTTCCATAGAGCCATTACAAGCCATGAACCCTAAATAAATGAGTCTTTTGTTGAGTTTTTCTCAGTGCATGGGATCCATTAGCATTATGAAAAGGTGCTTCCTCCTAAAATGGCTAAGTATAATAAAGTAAAAGATAATAACTTCATTACCCAACAGGATGACCTTATCCCCACTTCTCAAGTACAAGCTAAGGAGAAGAAAAAACTCTTAGTTGGATATTGGTTACAATGTGTTGGCTCATCTGAAAAGATTCATCCCCTTCTTAGTATTTATAATATACTCATGAAGTATTTTAACTTGAGAGAGACTTTTGTGAAAGCCCTACTATAACTAGAGTCTTATCAATCCTTCTTTTACATTAAGTGTATCAAGGATACTTATTATTTAAAATAAATACCATGCATTATGTTCTTAGATCAGGATATTCTCTTATGGACCTTTGAGCATAATCATCCCCTATATGTCACTTCTAAAGTTAATGGTCATGAGTTGAATAAGATCCTCATTGATCAACGAGCTTCAATCAATATCCTCAAATATTCCACTCTAGATAATCTCTCCCTTGGCTCTATAAAGCTTACCTCAGATAAAATTATGCTTAAGAGCTTTAATGATCAAGACTAGTGTGCTCTAGGTCCTTTACCTTGCATTTTTTATTTGGGGATATATAAACTAAGGTAACATTTCATGTTATTGAAGTAAATACCTCATATAAGGCTCTCTTAGGAAGGCCTTCGATTAATAAGCATGGGATGGTGCCTTCTATATTGCACCATACATAAAGTATATGATAAATATGGAGTATTCCATTCCCAAGGATACTCAACCTTTTATCATGTGTGAGGTCTGCAATTATGATGACATAGAGAATTATATTCCTTGGAAAGCTTATAGACCTCTTGCTACGCTGTCACCAGGGTGACTTACAAGCGCTATATAGGGTCCTAGGTAGTCATTCATACATGGTCTTATATAACCATTAGGATATAATCCATCATATGTTTACACTGAGGTAGATATTTTTGCTACAGATCATATTGGATCATGCTTTCCATTTACATTAAGGCATGATGCTCCCTCTAGTGGAGGTAGGAAATGGCATGGTAGAGGCTGAGGTAGAGATTAAGCTCTCCCTGTGAAAAACTTTGATACTCGAATTCCTCCCTCTCTAGGTCTTTACACAACCTCTTTGACTATCAGGTTTGATTCCTCTTATAATGAGATGAAATATATCTCTCATCACTTTGTTCCCTATCTAATGTCTAGCATTGATGGTTCTAGCCCTTATCCTACATTCAATAGTGATTTGATATCTCAGGGTGGCTTAGTCATCGATAGTAGCTCGGACGATGACATAGATGTCATACATCAAACTACCAGTCAACAATCCCTTTCTAGTCGAATATATGTGATGAAAGTTAAGGGATCCAACCAACAAAATCCTTATGTACCTTCCACCAGTGCATATAGCCTATTTTACTATGATAGAAACTCTATGCATGAGCTACATACTTTTTATGTACCATAGTTATCTAGTGGATGTGCTTCATTATTCCACAGTGCAAGTGTCCCATAGGGTTCTGACATATTGTGTTATGTGGAATCCAATATGGATGATTAAGTCGTAGATATCCCTCTCTACTTCTCTTCTTTTATGGATAGTTGTATTGAGAGGGGTGTTCTTACTTCAGCTTGGTCTAACGGACAAGCTCTAAGTAAGCCCATATTTACTGAACTAATCTAACTTAAACTCAATAGGACTTAGGCAATTTTGAGAATTATCAGTAACCTTTTGGTAATATTTATATTATCTCTTATTTCTATCTAGTTGTTTGCACCTTTGATGATGAAGACCTAGATGATGTTAACGACATGGTCCTTGATGCTCCATGTGAATTTGAATATGTCGTAAGCTTTGGCAGCGATAAATTATGCAAAGTTAATTTGTTCACAATATTATATCCTCAACCCATTTTTAATTATGCTTTATTATTCGAGTCAAAAGCATAGGAATATATTGAGCTCATATATGAGTTTAGAGTTTATTTTTTCTAGAACTAGACTAAGATGCCTGGTCTAGACCTAAAAGTAGTAGTCCATAAGTTATCTATTCAATCAGATCCAATCCCTATTAAATAATTACATCATTATATGAGATTAGAGATTGACAAATAGGTGATTTCTTAAACTAAGAAGAGTATAAAATCTAACTATATTCATGAAGAAAAGTGTCCTACTTGTCTTACTAATGTTATTCCAGTCTAAAATAAGAGTGATCAAATTCATATCTATATTGACTATCATGATATGAATTAGGCCTGTTCCAAGGAAGATTTTACTCTTCCCATTCTAGTGGTAATGGTCGATATTGCTTCATTATATAACACATTTTCTTTTATGGATGGTTCATCTGGTTATAATTAGATAAAGTTGGCCCTTGAAGATGAGAAGTTTAATGCATTTCACACCCCTATTGGTGTGTAGTTTTACAAGGTGATGCCCTTTGGCCTCAAGAATGCTTGGACTACCTATCATTATGCCATGGCATCCATCATTAATGACCTTATTCATGAGCGGGTTGCATGTTGTGTGGATGACCTTGTGGTCAAAAGTAAGATTTTCAGAGACCATCTTAGATATATGTGAATCAGTTTTTAGCGCTAACACAAGCATAACCTTAAGATGAACCACATAAAGTATGTATTTGGTGTTACTATAGGAAATTCCTTAATTTGATTATTTGTTAACATGGCATAGATTGATCCTACCATGATTAAGGCCATAATAAACTTAAAACCCCCAAAAAGTCTTACCCAACTGAGGTTATTTTAGGGTAATTTTGCTTTCTTGTGGAGATTTATCTCTAACTATTTTGATAGGTTTCATCCCTTCACTGTTCAGATGAATAAGGATTCCCTCTTTTATTGGGATAAGCATTATCAGGAGGCCTTTGAGAATATAAAGTACTACCTGACAAATCCCCTTGTATTAGCTGCAACCAATCCAAAGTTAATATTGATCCTTTACACTATGACCCTGGATGAGTCACTTGGTCAACTTTTAGCTCAAGAGAATGAGGAATAAAAATAAAATAACTTATATTACCTTAGCAGACATTTGATTCCTACAGAGCTAAAATACTCAACTTTGGAAAATTAAATTTTGGCTTTGATCTTTATTGTGCATAAGCTTAGACACTATAAGCTTTACACAAGATCAAGTTTATTTCTTGAGTAAACCCTTTATAGTATTTGATGACTCGTCTGACCCTATTAATTCATTTTACATGTTGTCCCATGATCTTATTGTAATTTTAAATTACCTTTTTTCCTTAACTAGCCATCAAAGGACATGCTTTATCTAATTTTCTTGATACTCACTCGATCCCTATAGATTTTTCACTCAATGAATATCTTCATGATGAGTTAGTCATGAGTGTGGAAGAACATGAGTCTCTTACTTGGGAGTTTTACATTGATGGCGCATCTTCCATCAAGTCACTTAATGCAAATGAAGCTTACGTAGTTAAAGTATGTTTGGGCCTCATATTCGTATCCCCTAAAGGATATGCCCTTTGTTTCTCTTATTTTCCCTCAGATATGTACTAATAATAAAGCTAAGTAAGAAGCTTTAATTTTAAGACTTGATTTGACCATTCAAATGAATATTATGTTAATTAAGATCTTTGAGGATTATCAATATATCATTAATCAAGTAGCTGATATCATCAAAGTTCTCAAACCTTAGCTCTTGCCTTATCATAATAGGGCAATGAAGCTCTTATGCCTTATCCATGAAGTAACTTTGTCTATAATCCCTCATTCTAAAGATGTAGAGTAGATGCATTTGCTAAACTTGCTAAGGTGTTGGCTGACCCAACTCAAAGTACAATGTTATTACTATCCAATATCACCAGGCCTTATGCCATGTATTGTTGTCTTATCCTGATTAGACCTTTATATTTTTTGTTGATGAGGAAGAGTTAAGTTGGAGATCCCCCTTCATTGAGTATTTGAAGCTTAGTAGACTTCCCAGTGATTGCTCTCTTACCACTTAGATCAGGAAGAGAGCTCTAACGTTCACTTATATGAATGACACCTTATATTGATGTTATTTAAATAAAATGTGGTTGCATTGCCTCAACAATGAGTAGGCTTGTAAGGTTATAAGAGAGATGCATAAGGGGTTTTATGGTGCTCAAAATTTTGAACCTAAGATGAAGGTTAAGATTAAATTTCTTGGTTACTATTAGTTGATCATTATCTATGATAGCATGGAGCATTCTAGGAAGTTTCATCAGTGTCAGATTCATAGTATAATTATTTATCAACCCTATAATATGTTACAACTAAAGTATCATCTTAGCCATTTGAAAGTTGGGGCATGGATATGGTGGGTTTTATTGACCCTCCATCTTCAAAGGGTTATAGGTTTATTCTGGTTATCACTGACTGCTTCTCTAAATGGGTAGAAGTTGTCTTACTTAAGGAAGTTATGTCAGAGGATGTTATTGACACTTGTTCAATATGAATTAGGTTGTTAAACCTAAGCTTATGTCCCAACGGCTAACCAAGAGGGGGGTGAATTAATAATTAAAAAATTTTATTCCTCTTCAAAATTTAGAACCGAGAAAATTAAATTTACTGAATTTTATAGAAAAAATTTTTCAACCACAAGTTAGAAATAGTAAAACAAAAATAAAAGTAGCAGAAAAATAAAAGACACGAGATTTATAGTGGTTCAGTCAAATATAACCTACATCCACTTCCCGGAGGCACCCTCCGAGTATTGCACTAATACCAATAGTGACTCTCCTTTTGCACCCACAGCAAGGCGGAGAAGCCTTTACAAAACTCCCTTCAACCACTACCCGGTGCGGCAGAGAACCGTCATCCTTTTACACTCTTCTCAGTGTTGGCAGAGAACCGTCCGACCTTTCACACTCTCTCGGTGTAGGCAGAGAACCATTCGTCCTTTCACACTGTCCTAGTGTGGGCAGAGAACCCTTCGTCCTTTCACACTCTCTTAGTGTGGGCAGAGAACCCTTAATCTGTTTACACTCTCCAAGTGCCGGCAGAGAACCAGATCTTCTCGACAGATCTTCTTCACAAGAAATCTAGAATGAAGAGAAAAAAGAATGAAGTAATAAAAAATCTTAAGTTGAGACTCTTACCTTTGAGTACCAAGTGAAACATTCACGCTCCAGTAGTAAGAATCCTCCTTCAAATACTCTCTCACACTCTCTCCTTGACTTTCCTTTCAAAAGGCACGAAGATCAGTAGGAAAAAAGATTAAGTGTTAGTTTATATTGGACTTTATATAGGAAAGATATAAAAAACTATCCAAAAACTACTAAAATTCAAGTTTGTCAGCAGTGGATCGTCCCGTACGATCGTGGATTATCCCGAACAATATTACTTAATTCAGTTGGAAGTGAACCCAATATATATTGGTATGAACTGACTTCATATACGTTAATCGTCCCGTACGAACAAGGTTCGTCTAGTACGAATAGTTATACCATAGGTCAGTTCCGAAAACTGCAGGAAGTTGCCAAATTTTTAAGAGTCGGCGCGCTTCATTCTAGGACGAATATGAGTTCGTCCTGACAGAATTTTTACAGAGAACATTTCGTTCTGCATCTAATATGGATTTCATCTGAACGAAAATTTTCCAGACAACATTTCGTCCTAGGACGAATTGGAGTTTGTTTGGACAAAAATTTACCAGAGAGTATTTCGTCATGGCACGAACATGAATTTCGTTTGAACAAAAATTTTCCAGAGCCCATTTCATACTAGGACGAATAGGAAATTCGTCCTGGACGATCCGGACTTAGAAAAATTTTCTACACTTTATGTTCGTTCCATTGCTCTTCCGAGGAGATAACTGACTTGATTGTCCCATACGAATTATGTTTGTCCCGTATGATCAGTATAATTTTTAAAGATCTCCTTAAGTGTGTGTGTGTGTGTGTGTGTTTATTTACACAATTACAATCACTCCCTCTCAAACTCAATTCAAAGAAAAATACAAGCTTCAATTTACAAACTATCTCATGCTGAATTTGATTTGAAGTCTTCATTAGTCTGGAGTTCGAATTATCTTAAATATTAGTCCACACAAGAGCAAAAACAAATCTTCCAAAAAGTGTTAGGAGATAACAAAACATAAAATAATAATATTTGGAATCATCAAAACTATACAAGTTGCAATAATGTACAACATTCAAATGACAACTCTCTTAATAGATGTGATGCACTTCTTTGTCATAATATTATATATCATTTTGGTGTTCCACTTCATATAATCTTGAATAATGATCTATCATTTAGAAGCACAAAAATTGATAGATTTACCTGCTGTCAAAATATTAATTGGAATTGTTTATCTATTTATTATCATAGAGCTAATGGTTTGGCCTATCCTTTTAATAAAATCTTGGTCTAATTAATAAGAAAGATGCTCGTAGTAAATAAACAAGAATGCATGATAAGTTTCCTGAAACATAATGGGCTTATAAGACCACTTATCATACTTCTAATCAGTACACCAAAAATGCTTTGGCCTTCGAGGTTGAAGCCATCTTCCCATTGAAGTTGAGCTCCATTCTCTATGTGTTGTAGCTAGCCACAATCTTTCTCATGAAAATAAAGCTTGAATGCATTTGGAAGAACATGGTTTTTATAAGAGATACATTTGCAAGCTTATCAGAACCTTAAGTTATATTAAGCTTGTTGTTGACCTCATTTTTATATTATGTCAGTAGGACTAATCCAAACCCTAAGATAAATTCAAATCTTAGAGTAATTTAGCCTTAATCCTACCCCCCATCTATAATCATATAATTGATTATGAGTGGTGTGATTGATTCAAATTAAGGCAAACCAATCCAAAACACAGCTTAAATCCATATGTTAAAACCAAAATCCAAGGCTTAAGGCTTAGGTCTTGAAAGCCTTTTCCAGTAATTTTATAAGCACTTGAAAACCCATTCAAATTACCCCTGATTCATGATATATTAATTTCATATTGACTAGGAAAGTCTCTAGGATATATCCCCCAAATTTGAGCTCAATTTGAGGTCTCTAACCCCATAAAATGGATTGAAATCCAAAGGATGTAAAACCTTTAAATTTTTATGGCCTATACCACTCGACCTGTTACCCAGTGGATTTTTATCTTGGAACCCTCTCCCAACCCTTTGATCACATCCAAATTATTTATTATGATTTATTAAACATTAAATTGCATTTTGATTAATCCATTTTGACCTCTAATTGATCAAGTTCAAAATGACCAAAATACCCCTTTAAGACAATTTTAGAGTTTCCACTAAACTCCAATGGAACCTTTTCAAATCAAATCCCAAAAAATGTTCTAAAGCATTATAATCATTATTAGGATTGCATAGGATTTAAACCTAGACCTTGGTTAAGCTTGGTTGACCAAGTCAACCCAAAATGGCCAAAATACCCCTTTAGGGTATGAATAGTCATTTTGAATTAAATGACCCTATCTTTGGATGGAACCATTTCCATTCAACTCCAAATGCTAAAAATAATTTGTTGAACCCAATCCAAGCCCTCGGGTCAACTTGGTTGACCAAGTCAACCAAGGTTAACCCAAATGCCCTTTCAGGGTTCAAATAGTCATTTTGACTAAATTTAATTCTTCAAACTCTAGGACCACCTCCAACATACTTAGAATATCATTTCAAATTTTATGAGCTCAAACCTAGACCTTGGGTCAATTTGGTTGACCAAGCCAACCTAGGATGACCAAATAGTACATTAAGAGTATAATTGAGTCATTTCAACCCATTCAATCTATCCAACCCATTTAATCAAACCAATATCTTCAAACCCTCAATCTCATTCCAAGCTATGGTCCAAACATTTATAAAACCATTTTTGAAATCAAACTTTGGTTCATTTGACCAAGTCAATTCATTTTGACTTGGTCAAATCCACATAAAAACAACTTAAAACCATTTTAAAATCAAACTCTAATTCCATAGCTTGATAAAATCTCCTCTTTCTCTTAATTAGGGATAAAAATCATTAGGGAGAATGGAATGATCCTACTCAAAGCTTTGACTTTATGCACTCTCTTCCAAAATCTCCAATTCCAACAGCCTCCAGCTCATGTCAAGGATAAATCAGCTTCTCCATCTATAAATATGGCCCCTCCAACCATTAGAAGGGTTCTTACAAGTTTGAGAACACAAATTTGAGAAGAGATAGATAAAAAGAGAGAGAAATGATAGTTGTTGTATTAGATCCTAAAAACCATCCATCAACAACTCTTAATTCCTTGAAGGAAGTTGTAGAGGATTCAAATACCTTTCCAACAAGCCCAAGAACACCAAATTTCATCCATAGGGTTGTAAGTTATCCCAACATTTCTCTAAAACTTTAATTTGAAACTACATAAAATCTACAATACATGAAGCCTCCAACCTTCAAGTGTTGGAAGACTAGGTTGTCATAAACTTGTGTTTCAAATTTCATCTAATTTGGATGAGTATTTTGAGAGTTATGGCAGTTCAAAGCTTTTATTCATTTTTAGTTAAACAATTATGATTCAATCAGAGCCATACAATCATGCATGGTGCGCAAATCGGACGGCTCCATATTGGACACGTCGGGAAGTTCAAAACTGTGTGTAGACTAGGGGATTCGAATGCTCGCCATTTCAAATCGTTCTGACCACATGGCACATCTCAATCGTTCATTTCTATGCATTCGAATCAATGATTGAGATCCAAGCTGACTCGGATTAAAACTACGGAGACAGCTCGTCGTGTATTATTTAATCATTGCTAATGATTATTAATGATTACACCAAAAGTTAAAAAAATGAATTTAAAATTAATTTTAAAGAGTCAAAACTTTCAAAATTCATAAAAAATCCAAATTTTCTCCAAATTTGGTTTTCTTGGGTGCATTGGAAAGGGATTGAGCCCTAGTATTTATTAAAAAATTAAATGAAATTGTTTTGATCACTGTATAGTGAATTATTTGGAATTGTTTATAATTTAAATTTTGTAATTTTCTCACAATCTAGTGGTCAAATTGAATACAATTTTTTGGTGAAATATGTTTTAGCATCTTAATCATCCCATGTAATTTATTTTAGGTCCAGATGCTCAAGGGCTTTCTGTGATATAAATTTTCAAAATAATTGGCACATTTTGTACTAAAAAATTTAAAAATTCAGAACTCTCCAAATTCTCAGAACTAGGTTGCATAATGGTTGTGGTGTGCATATATCCTAAGGTTAGGTGACCAAAATTTTAAACCTATTTGAACACTAGTGATACATAGGGAAAATAATTAAAGAAAAAGTCTAGCCAATGTAGAAAAATCTAGTGAAATTTTAAATACACCCAATAGAGGTGAAGCTTTAGAACATTATACTTAGTGACATTTTACACCTTTGTTCAAATTTCACTAGATTTGGAGGTCATCAGGTCATAAAATTAAGCAAGTCAAAACTCAAAACTTTTAAGGTACAAAAACTTTACAAATAATATATCAAATTGACTAGAATTTAATCCTCTATTTAGGAAAAATAAAAAAGCTATCACTGAACTTTTAGTTTAGCTTTAATTTAAGTTTTAGTGAAAATTAATAATTAAATAAATAAAATAATTAAAAATATAAAAAATCCCAAATAAATTCTAAACACTTTAAAACCATCCCATGGGTCATCCTTGACTTTTGGGAGTGATTTCATGCAGTTTAGGAAGAATTTGGATCAAAACAATCAAAATATTCTTAATTAAATAATTAAAAAAATAAATTAATTAACCTTATTTTAAAAATATTTTAATATGATTAATAAAATCAATCAACCAACTCTTTAATACACAATAACCACTCAAAAGATAAAGTGTTTAGGATGGACTACTCTGGGATGTGGGACTAAGTGTCCTAAGGACAACTAATTCCTCTAGCCTGGTAGCACAATGCCATGAATAGATTTAATAGAGTTTATAATCTTGAAATAAATTAATTATTAATAATTTAATCAAATAAAATTTTTTAATTTAACTACATCAATCAGGTTTATAGGATGGACTACTCCAGACTGAGCCGAGTTGTACAACATCATAAATTGATTGATGGAAAATTTAAATTAACCTAATCCTTAAAATTAGCAACAAATCTAATTAATTAAATTATATTAGTCCTTTAATCTATAACTAATTAAATTTATTTAATTAATCAATCTTAAAAATATAATTTTAAAACAAACCTTAATACATTCCCTTTAACCTTCAACAAATCTAAACACTAGACAACTTTAACTGATTATATGATATTGGACATATCCAAACCACAATGCCTACTACACACACTTAGATGGTTTGCGAGGGCACTACTTCTAGATCTAGGCTAGACTGATGTTTACTTTTCTACTATGTGCCGGGTTTTATGAACTTTTACTGCATGCTGGTTGTTAGAAGTAAATAATTGATGTGATTATTTATTTACTTTATTGAATCTGTGATGTGATTGATTGTCCTTTAGATTTACCATTAAGTTAAGGGTAATTTAAATACTAATACAATATTGTGCAGGTGGTCATGCTCATACACGGCATGAAAAATTAAAGGGGGCAAAGTTAAATTTAAATTAATCAAGTTTCCATAGGTGATCCAGAATGCTAAGCCCCCCTTTAAAAATTAAAAGAGTATGGCCAAGTGTGGCTGGTTTGAGCATTTTAATTTTCATATATAAGTTCTTGTGATTATTTAAATATTAATTATTTAGGATAACCTTGCAGGTGGTTTGAGTCTAGATTTTTAATTTTATTCAATGTAATTTAATTTCAATTGAGTTGTAATATTAAAGTAATTTGAGATGAGATAAAAATCTAATTTGGAATCTAAAGAGGAAAGAACATCCCTTAGAGGTGAGTTCTTACCCATTTGGAGATCCAAATTTGGATAACTTACAAATGTCCAAAAGGAAAAGAAAATACACCTTTCGAGGGAGAGTTTCTTTAAATTTGGATATCCAGATCCGATGATCCAAGGAGCCTCGTAGAAGGACAAAGAAGTCAAGAATGAGAAGAATTCCATTCTCGAAGTCACTTAAGTCTTAGGATTAGAAATTTGGGCCTATTGTCAGTGATACTTGGCCACTATACTTTTTTATAGACCCTAGGTTGTAATATTAAGTGACGCTTGCTACATAGACTTTTAAATTGAATGTTAATTTGATTGATTTTATTATTGATTAATATGTTGATTGTGATGTAGGATTGCATAATTTTAGTAATTTTTAGCGATCTTGCATGTCAATTTTTGTTTAGCCTGGAACTCGATCAGAGGCTCTTGAGGTATCATTAACACTTTTTATACTTTAATTAAATTAAAAATTTTAAGACAATATAGAAACTCTAACACTTTTAAGAAGTAAGTTCGAGACTTCTGTGAGTTCACATTATATTTTATTGCATTTTCTTTCCTTTGTTAGACACCTATCTACCTGAGGGTTTTGACATACCACTTAGCCTATGAGGGTGCAGATTTATCAAGGGGAATTTATACAATATCTAAGAAAAAACCTACATTTAAACCTTTTTAAAATTGATTTATATTTTATTTAAGCATTATTAAGTCAATTAGCATACACTGCATTAGAAATAATTTAAAATGAGTCAAAATTTAATTATATTTTACTTCAAGTTTCATATTATACAACATAAGTCAAAAGGGCCAATTAAGGACAACTCTAGATGTTGGTCATATTCCCAAAAACTTATCTTAAATAACGTCCATACCAGTATATATTAAAAGATCAGACACATGGCTTTGAATCATTTAGGTGTTTTAGATGGCTCCCCAATCCAGGCTAGGGTTAGTCAAGATCCAGTATTGTATTAGCTAGGTTTGGGTTACTGACTTTTAGTACCCAAGTTAGACTTAGGTTCTGAGCAGGCTTAGGTTATAATACCTTAACCTTCACGAATCCAATCCTAATTATCTAATAAATCAACCATTTAAACTTAAATCTCTTCTAATCAAATTCAAGCCCAACATTTAGGATAGGTTGGGGTGTTTCTGAAGTGATTTAGAATCTCATGACACCTCCTACCCTTCTTCCCTTAGCCTCCAAAAGTAAATGCTCACCTTGATCCAATCCCAATTGAATTTTCAATCCTCACCTCCCTTGATATCAATCTTTGGAAACTAAATAAAATTTTACCCTTATTTTTATCGAGAGTATTCATAGGAAACTCCAGTTTTCCTATGATATAATTAATTATGAGGGCTTACGTTAATAGGAGATTTAGAACCCAGATCTAATTTTTCAAAATTCAATCTTTTTTAAACTTTAATTAATTATCTTTAGGAAATCCAAAATCAATAATCATTATTATTATTTTCAAATGATTAGTAATAAGCGATATATTCTTTCTTTAGGAGGATATGTCATTCTATTGTTATGACTTTGATTATAAAATTAATTAACTCTTATCAAGATTACTATAATCAAATAATCGATCAAATTTTATTTTGACCCTCTAGAGTCATATGTGATTCTTTCTTGAGTTTGACTATGATAAATATGATAAATCCAAAGTTTTATAATTTGAACCCATTAGGGAATACTATGTTTGCCTCCCGAGGTGAAATATCATTCATGATGTCGTGTTTTATTTCAAAACTAAATATTCTAAAAATTAAACTTTGTCAAAGAAAATTAATTCTTTTTAAAACTCAACAAACCTTTTAAATCTAACACCCATATGACCAATGTACATAATCGCCTTATTCAACCCCAAGTTTTTGGGCTAGTGATTTTTTTCTTATCTTGCGTAGGCCTGTCATCTCTCACCATCATCAACGTGATATGTTTAAGCCTATTTTGGAATGAATCTTCATTGTAGATCAAGTATATGAAGATGACTCATACCTTTTGGTAGATGTCAATGATTTTTATCCCTTGCCTATCATTAATAGTTAGTACTTCAAGAAGTACAATGCTTGAGTCTTGCATATCACACCAGGCATCTCTTTTGTCTCATGTAAATATTCCTCTTTATAGATACTACTTGAGAGGATTTCCCATACTTTTTTGGCAATTTGTGGCCACGACAATTTGTCCTCTATCACGTGACATTCATTATATAAAGTATAAGGTTATCCATAAGATTTATATGTAAATACATCTTAGGATTATATGTACGTATCTTTGTGCGTAGCAATCATTTTTTTGTTATAGCATGGAACCTTCACTCTATCCTCTATGATGGATGATTTCCCCAATTTTGTTCAACATCTTGAGTATGGTATGAGTTATTAAAACTAAATCTACCCATTCTCCCTAGGTTTTCCTCATTCCCAAGTATGGGTTATATGATTTCCTTATTTATGACTTATGTGATCTATTTAGCTTATTGTAAACCCTTGTGAGATTGTAATATCTCCAAATTTATTATAAGCATAACTCCCCAGTTTCACCTGTTACCCACAAGTGTGGTATTGGATACTAAAATCATTCATTCAGATCTTTTGTGGAATATGAACATGTATCTCTTCCATCAATCTCTTTGCAATAGTTGTGCTCCCCAGTTCGTTCATATGAGTTGAATGTGGCCTAGGTTACCAAAGCTAATAAGCTATTTCATTACAGAAAATATGTGCAATATTTATCTCCATCAGTTTTATTCATCTGGTGAATATGGCTTGAGTTATCAAAGCTAATTATATCTCCCTCTCTGTGTGTTCCAGTCATTAGAGAATATCTTATACTATAAATAATTCATAAATAAGATAAATATTTCTTCTACTGTGTGCTATTTTTTTATATTATGGGATAGACCCAATCTCTAATTATGAATATAACATAAAAATATGATAATAGTAAAAGAGAAAAGCTCTCATTTGAGTGAAATTGGTTTCCCTTGTCACTCGTGGAACACCGTTCTATGCTCTAAGATCTTATGCTCCTCTAAAACTTTATCTCTTCCTCTCCTTTGAAGCATTTTATGATTATATAGGAAATGACCCTACACTCCTTTTTTATGGAGGGAATTATGTGTTCCCCACCACCAATTGGTTATGCCTTGTCATGAGTGTTAGCATCATTTCTCAGTAGATTCTGGTTTCCTACTAAAAACCCATTTCTTTGACTACTCAGCGACATAGTTCCTCATTAGAGTCTTGCTCTTAACTACAAGTGTGATCCTCTGTTTATGTCGATATTACATATATTTCTCACTGTATGGGTGTTACCTTTTGGTTCTCTAGTGATTGTTGGTTTCTAACAGAGCTTTCATTTTTGGTTGTGAGAGTGTCCCCTTGCTATTTTAATATTATTCTCCCAAGTATGTGTTCATCTCCTCATTCTATTTCTCATATCACTTTCCCTATTTTGAGAAAGATGTGTCATTTCGCTACTTACTTTCCTACTTAAATAAAATTTATATGGTATAGTATTGGTTTTATCTAGGAATTTTTGCTTGCACTTAAATACTCATGAACACGATGATTTTCCATCTACTATGTGGTGAATAAGATGCAAGCTTAAGATTTCTTGCATGGCTCATCATTTTAGATTTTCCCCTTTACCTTCCCCAATTGGCCCTATTCCATTGGACCATCATATGCTTGTTGGGAATTCATGTTCTTTCACCTATTAAAGTCATGAAAATATTACCTTGATTTAAGCATGAGAGTATTTGTATTATATCCTCAATGGCGCTCATCTATAGATAGGCCCATATGGTGTGTTTTCTATGGATTTTTATATTCAAGAAGTCCCTTTTACCACCCTTACATCCTCATATCACTGTGGGTAAATGTGGCGGGTGGCGGTTGATTTCTCTTTGGCACTTGCTCACTATTTTGATCTGGTCATGTGAGTATTGAGTCATCCCCATTTATTATTTTGATCTTATCAGGTGAATGTTAGAGTCCTTTCTTTATTTCGTCCTGCCATTTTGATATAGTCAAGCATATATTAAATTCTTCTCTTGCTCTTGCTCACTATTTTGATCTGGTTAGGTGAGTTTTGATTTGTTCTCAATCACTTTTTTTATTTGGTTAGGTAAATTTTTAACACCTTCTAGTTGGTTTCCCTGCTGTGTCATTGGGGGTATACTTCACCACCTATTCATTCCCCTTTTTTTATTTATTGTTAGGAGGTTATTTAGTTTTCCTTGGCTCTTTATTTTATTTTTTTTATCTGGTTAGGTGATCATTGAGTTTTCCTCATTCACTATTTTGATCTGGTCAGGTGAATGTTAGACTCTTTTCCATCTTTTATTCTTCTATTTTGATCTAGTCAGGTAGACATCATATTTTCTTTTCCTTGGCTCCTTCCTTCATTATTTCAATATGGTCAGGAAAATATCGAGTCATTCTTATTCACTGTTTATATCTAGTAAGGTGAATGTTAGACCCCTTTCCATCTTTTGTTCCACTATTTCGATCTGGTCAAGCGAGCATTTGATTTTCTTTCCTTGGCTCTTTTCTCTCTATTTTCGATCTATCTAGGTGAGTATCAAGTCATCCTCATTCACTCTTTTGATCTAGTCAGGTGAATGTTGGACCTATTTCTCCCTTTTGTACAACCATTTCTATATGATTGTGTGATTATGACATGATTGTGTGATCATTGGATGATTATATGGTTGTGATATGATTGAGCATTTTTTAGTTCATCTTTGTCCTTTCTTCACCTTTATTTTTTTCTTTTTAAATATTTAATTTAAATTATTATAATTTTTCATTATAAATATTTGAACCAAACCACCATGAAGCATCTTTATATGACCCCTCCTTTCTTCACCTTTGTAGGTCTACAATGGGGTGAAGGATATATCCTTATGTTTAGTTCAAAATAGATCTTTCTAATTTCAATTGATCCAAATTAATGCATTTCAGCCCTGTCAAATTTGATTCGACTCAAATCATCATCAATTTAGGTTCAATTTTATCAAATTAATTTGAATGAATCAAATTGAACCCAAATTGACTCAAATCAAGTTGAATTGAGTCCAATTTTGACCCAATTCTAGCCCAATTAACTCAAGAATAGTTCCAATTGACTTTTTATCCAGTTTGAACCCCCTCCCAAATCAGGAAACTCGATCAGCTTCCCCAAGTTTATTTAGATTCCTAAGCTTGGTGTGGTATAGTGTCCTAATCGAGCACTATCCCTTTTTTAGCATGGAATCAGACAGCTTTAGCATAACTGAAGAAATGATGAACACTCACAGTTTTAAGGAAGTTGAGAAAATTTGCACTGGCATCGCTCTGCTAGGATTTTTTCCTCTCCCTCCCACTGATCTTCCCTCTCCATTGTTCTCCCCTCCGGCTCTGCCGGAGGACCTCTCCCCTCATTCCCTAGATCGAATCCTAGCTCCTCCCTTCCAATTTCCACCTTTTGTGTCTCCAGCGGGTGGAGCATTCCCTGCTCCACAATGCAATTAGAACTTGGTATTT
>NW_021319875.1:189935-282573 GCF_001605985.2 Dendrobium catenatum | reverse complement strand
ACTAGTATTTGCAGTCGATTACAAATGAGGCCCTTCCTTGGGAGAAGGCCTTAGCTTGATGTACATTTTATAGAGTACATTACATGATATGAATACAAAGAATCACTATTGACATGTTCGTTTGGACGGGAGGACCGTAGTCAACGGGCGACGGAGGTAGGAAGGCTTGTAGTCGGTGGGTGACGTAAGTCAGGAAGACCGTAGTCGGTGGGTGACAGAGGTCGGAAGGACTGTAGTCGGCGGGCGATGTAAGTCAGGAGGACCGTAGTCGGCGGGCGACAGAGGTCGAAAGAACTGTTGTCTGACGACGAAGATCAGAAGGACGACGTCAGGTGGAAGTCCAACAAAGGAAATAAATCCATCTTTGCATAGACGTCCAGTGAAGTCCGATAACCGGTAGAAGTCCGGCATCAGGTAGAAATTTGGCGAAGAGTGAAGGTCCGATGTCGGGTAGAAGTCCGGCGTCTGTTGGTGGCAGAGGAGAACTCCGGCTTCACTTGGGCGGAGTTTCGGCGTCAGGAGGGAATTCTGTTGCAAATTGAGAAGAATTTCAGCATCACGTGGAAGTTGAGAATAATTCCTGCGTTCTCCCGAATATCACGCAGAATCCTGGCGTGTTCGGGCGGTAGGAAGAGCTCCGGCGGTGGTCGAGGAGGATTTACTTCCTTCTCCTCCTTCTTCTGTTCTTCTTCTCTCTCTTCACTCACGTCCCCTTTATGTAGAATGAGGGCTCTATTTATAATTTTTCTGGAGTGTCGTGGCTCGTAAATAGATGTGAGATCATGGACGAATAGGGAGTGGTCCGAATGGACGGTCTATATTGAACCCTTAATGAAGTCGGAACTCGGAGATCTTGGGCTCGTTGGATTCGTCTCGTCGAGCCGTTCAATTCGAGTATAAGCTCGACAAAATCGGAGACTGTTTGGTAACTCAAATTGCGGTTTGAACCTTCCAACAGTGCTTCAGGTCCTTGATTCGGACTCATTTGGACTCGGATTGAGTTGAATTTGGTGTCGTTGGGTTCGTATTTCCGAGACGCTCAGTTTGACAGTAAGCTCGCTGAAATCGGAGTTCGGGTGCTCCCAAAATTAATTTTTGAAGTTCCCAACTAACTTTTGCCTCGAGATTCGTGCCCGATCAAGCTAATTTTGTGATGTCGTATCAATTCTATAACACTCCATCAAACAACCTCTATTGAATTATTTGATTATAGACTATTTTTGTCCCTTAGCAACTTCAAAATATATGATCTTAGGCTCATTTGTTTCATCTTATCAAGTCACTATTTGACTATAAGCATTTAAAATTTTTGGACAGCTTGGTCCTTTAGTTAATGCAACAAAAATTCCAATCATATTTTAGGCATATGATTTGGGTTCAATTAGACTTAGATTCGATCACTTTTGACTTCATTGAGTACGACTAGACAAGATGTTCAGTTTGACTATAAATTTGCTAAACTTAATTCAAATAGTTCTAAATTTAATTTTTAAAGTTTCCAAACAAATTATTGCATTGAGATTTTGATTGATCAAATGAATTTTCTAGTGATGTATCATTTGCCCCTATTTATGAACGTCAAAGTCTATGTTAACCAGAAATACTTATCGAATCTCTTACAAAATTTGCGACACAAAATTACAACTTAAAAAAAATATTACAAGGTGTGATCACTCCATACACATCAATGTCAGCCTCCACTTGAGGTTGCTACAATAACATATAGTTTTTTTTTTATAAAAATTTTAAAATATTTTTTAATGTTAAATTAATGAATTCATGCTCTAAGATTGTAAAAATTTATAACTCACATTCTCCATTTCAAAGAATACCTTATAGACCCAGAATAAATGCATGTCTAAGTGGACAAATTTAAATTGACCTTAGCTAACAGAGAACTTTGTGTCCTATTAAATGTACTTTATAACTCAAGAAGTTTTCTAGTCATGAGGAACTTGCATATAATAACCTCAATTTCTGAAAAGATTTTCTTAAAAAAATTGAATTTTAGCATCATGCATTAAAGAAGAAAGAATGAGAATGGAGAGAGAAGGTTATTTGGAGATTTTTCATATGTTGATTTTGTTTAGAGATTTCTTCCTTTCATTGTAAGTAACCCAAATGTCATTTTAGTATTCAATGATTTTGAGTTTGATGGATTTTTTCTCTCTTAAATAGATAAAAATGCATTCTCATGACATTTATTGTGTTTTAACCGTATAATTTTTTTTGTATATAATAGATATGAATAGAGTGGACATTTTGGTGGTAACATCACAAAATTTTACTAGGCAAAAAGAAAGTTATGATTATCTGAAGTTATCAATATTATATAGATTTTATTGTATTGAATATAATTGACTAATTCATATTGTATTTTGATTATGGCATTTGCATAAGCAAGAAAGGCTGATTGTTAACACTATAAAATGAGTTAAAATAATATAATAACTTGAGGTATATGATTGTTAGCATCTTTCACTTGATATATAGATTTATTATTTTGATAATTTATAGAAGTTCTGATTGATTAATTTAAAAAATTAAATAAATAATTTTTTAAATTTGATTCTGGGATGTTACAATGTTGGCTCTAGTTGTGATCATCATTTAGTGGTGTCATTTTGTGGTAAAATCACTTGATTTAAAGACCTGGATCATAACTATTTACTTGTGGTACTATTTGACACAAAACCATTGATTAGAGAACACATGGTACCTCCTTAATAGTAAGAGGCAATTTTTTTCTTGGAAATCTGCAAATAATAAAAGTCAGGTCTTAAGCTTTCAAGTTATATAAATAGCTGTGAAATGGAACTTTATTTACTCTTCTACATAAAAGTTACAACTTCAATTACTATCATGTTACTTTTTTTGTACCAATAAACATTAATAAAAAGTAATTATTTATTTCAAAAATAAATTCTTAACAACTAGTATGAGCCAGGTCTTAAGCTTTCAAGTTCAGCCTCATCATTCTTATGATTAGGCAGACAAGTTGAGCACGAGGTATGCATGACTCGAGCTCGAGTCAGCTCATTTACACCCCTAGCAATACCCAATGATTGGATTAAGGAGGAGACAAAAATAAAGGTAGTTGATTTTCCTCGTAGACATAGAAGACATAATCCACTAGCCCAAAAAGCAACAATGCAAGAATCTGGTTCATCATAGGCTAGAAAAAAAAGCAATCATGAACAAGAAATAAGAGAACAAAGAAAGACATCCATGTTAATTGAGAAATTATTACATGCAGAGTGCGAACGTAGCTCTGCGTTCAGACTTTAATTAAACCAGGACACGTAGATTATACACGTAAAATTTTAATATCTATACTTTATGACCCCTGACCTGATGTCCCGTCCCATATTTGATGATAGTTTTGAAAAAAGCCAGTAGTTGCAAGACGAAGATGTTTAAAGTTCAGAGTTATAAGAGGATTTTGAGATTTTCATCGTCGAACAACTACTGCTCTCATTTCTTCTTCAATCTTCATCTTCGAACAAAGATTTCTCCGTTATCTCCTTCAGTGTAAGTGTGATGAATGTTTCATTTTATTTATATGGTGTTTGATAAGAGAAGAAATAAAATATTACTATTTAGTGTTTGCCATCTCCAATCAATATTAGCATCACAATATTTTTTTTAAACAAATGTGAAAGATTATACATAGAGTTTTTTTGTGTATTAAAATAGTTTTTTTTGTTCTAGATGGTGTTTAGGTTTTTTTATTTTTATCTTTTTTGAAGATTAAATAGGTATTTATTGAAGGCATGTACGACGAATCTACATTATCTGTTTAGATTTTCTCCATAAATGATATAAAATTTTTGTGTTTACTCTCAGCCAAATGATGTTCCAACATAAATGAGAGAGAATATACACAGAGTATTTTTTTTGTTAAGAAATATTTTTTGGTTCCAAATGGTTCTTAGGATTTTTTTTTTTAATTTTTTTTAAAGGTTATTTCTATACTTGTTAGAGGCAAGAATGAATCTACATTATTTATTTGGATTTTCTCCATTTGCTAAGTTACATATTGTTACGCCGGCCCAGGAGAGAGGGAGCCGGCCCAAGCAAGGAGGAGAGAGGGGGCCGACCACTCTCTTGGGTCCCACACCTTGATTAATGCTTGTTTGGAGGAAAAAATTTGAATTAGGGCCTGTTTAGGGAATTTGTGATCTTCCTTTGTCTTTAATTAGGGATTATTGTTAAAATTAGGGTTTCATATTGAATTTGAGAGAGATTTGAGATTTTCTCACTATTTCCATGCAAAATCTGCTGCGTTTGGGCTGATTAACTGCTGTAATAGTAGTTTTGTTTCTGTTTTCTTACTAATTTCGATTAGGTTTTCTTGCGAACTCAAGTATTACCTTAGGATTACTTGCGAACTCAAGTACTTCATATCAAATTGGCATCAGAGCATCGATTTGGGACCAACAACAGTTGAAATTCTAAAATTTCAATAGGTTTCTGATATCCGGAGAAAGATCTCTTATGATTCTTGGGAAAGGAGATGGCCGGGAAGAAGGTGGAAGTCTTGGAAGGTGAAATCGGTCAATTAAAATTAGATTTGGAGAGAAAAATCTTTGATTTTAAAAATCAAATCACCTCCAACAATGAAAGGTTGGAAGGGAAGTTCAGGGTAATGGAAGAGATGATGAAGAAATTACTTGAGATGAAGACTAATCCAACGACATAGGAAGCTAGGGAAACCACCAAAGGCCATGGTGTAGGAGGAAATCCACCCATTTAGGGGGAGGAAAAAATTCAAAATTGGAGATCCTTGAGGGAGAGGACAACATGCCGCCTTTAGAGCCACTGTCGAGAGAGGAGATGAGTATGGGATATGGAAAAATGAGTGCTGATTTTATGGGAAGAAGGGGAGATTTCCACCACCGAGGGGATGAATTTTAAAGGCGAAGAGGGGAAGTTGATGATGAATACATATTTGATCGCCGAAGGGAAGTTAGGGATAGCTGGGGATCCTCTCCCATTCGTGACATGGGAGGATATGGAGAAGCCAAGGGCCATTGGGGTGACCCGAATGTGAAGATGCCCATCTTTGAGGGCGAGGATGGCCATGACTGTATCTACAAGGTGGAACATTATTTTTTCATCAACAGGATGACAAAGGAAGAGAAGCTAATGGCAATAGGATTATGCTTGGAGGGAAAAACACTGGCTTGATACCAGTGGCTGGACATGATGCAGTTCATCAGGAGCTGGAAAGAGTTCAAGGAGTGCTTATTGGAACATTTTCAAACCGATAGGGGAGGAGACTTCTATGAGAAATTCTTTTCCTTAACACAGGAAGGGACAGTGGCAGAGTACCATGATTAATTTGAGTACTTAGCGAACAGATTAGATCGTCTGTTTGAGACCATGCTTGAAGGGAATTTCTTGAAGGGGATCAAACCGGTGATCAGAGCAACTGCTAGATTGATGCGACCATGAGACTTGGGTGAGGCCATGGAGTTGGCTCACCTGGTGGAGGACCAGAAGAATTTAGAGAGGGGGGCTCGAGGCAGTAGTTTCGGGGGATTCTACACTATGATGACTACTTTCTTAGCTCCCAAAGGAGATACTTAGGGGGGTTCATGAGAGGCACCAAAGGAGAGGAATGGAGGAGGGTGGCCTAGAGGACATTTTAAGAGATCTAGGAGAAGCGAGCTAAGGGGTTATGTTTCAGGTGCGATGAGAAGTACATGCCAAGGCATCGGTGTAAGGCCTGAACTCTTTAGGTTCTCACCATCTACAATGACGAGAAAACTGAGGAGGGAGGTGAGAGTGGGATAGTGGAGGAGGAAGAAGAGAAGTTACATCTGGATGTAGTTGAAGTCTCTCTAATATCTGTGGTGTGATTCACACCAAATCAAACCATGAAAGTGAGGGGAGAAATAGGTAACTGGGATGTAGTAGTGTTGATCGATAGTGGGGCCGCCCATAATTTCATCTCTAACTAGATCATCAATCTAATGGTGGTGAAATTAGTGGACATAGAAGGATATGGAGTGATGATGGGCACGGGGAAGGTGGAAATGTGGAGAGGAGTGTGCAGGGGAGTGGTGTTGACCATTCAAGGGTTACAAGTAAGGGAGGATTTTCTTCCCTTATAATTGGGAAGTATCGATGTCATCCTGGGGATGAAATGATTATAGACTTTGTGGGAGACTAAGGTCAACTAGGGGCTCTAAGGATGGAACTGATGGTGGAATGATGGAGGATGGTGATCCAGGGTGATGCGGGGCTGTCGAGGGCAGGAGTATCTCTCAAGTCCATAATCAGATCCATATAGGATGCGGGAGGTGGATATTTGGTGAAGCTGCAATGCTTGGAGAGGGTCAGTATGGGGGAAGAGGGAGATATTCCACTGGTGGTGCAACTGCTCGTACAATAGTTCAGGGAGGTATTCAAGCCACCTCAGGGCTTGCCCCCACCCAGAGAGCAGGAGCATGCAACCCTTCTAAAGAATGGGGTGTCACTGATTAGTGTTCGACCTTACCGCTACCCCCATATACAAAAAGTTGAAATTGAGAAGCTGATTAGGGAGATGTTAGAGGCAGGGATCGTCAGACCTAGTGTGAGTCCTTTCTTTAGCTTAGTCTTACTAGTAAAAAAGAAGGATGGGAGCTGGAGGTTTTGTGTGGATTATAGGGCTTTGAACAAGGAGACAGTCCCAGATAAGTTCCCCATTCCGGTGATTAACGAGTTATTAGATGAGCTGCACGAAGTAGTAGTATTTTCTAATATGGACCTGAAGTCAGGCTACCACCAAATCAGAATGAAGGAGGAGGATATTCAAAAGAGGATTTTCATAATGCACAAGGGTCATTATGAGTTCTTAGTGATACCATTTGGGCTCACTAACGCCCCTACGACTTTTTAGTCTCTAATGAACAGGGTGTTCCGGCAGCCTCTTAGGAAGTTTGTGCTGGTCTTTTTTTATGATATTTTGGTGTACAACTAAATAGAGGAATATCATTTGAAGCACTTGAAGGAGGTTCTCAAGATTCTACAGGCACATCAACTGAAAGCTAACCTAAAGAAGGGCAGCTTCAACCAATCTAGGGTGGAATATTTGGGTATATAGTGTCTCAAGATGGAGTGGCAGCTGACCAGTCAAAGATTGAGGCAATGCAGAAATGACCCATGCCTAGGAACATAAGAGAGTTGATGGGTTTCCTAGGACTGACTGGTTACTACAGGAGGTTTGTGATGGAGTATAGTTCCATCGCTTGGCCGTTGACTAAGCAACTGAAGAAGGACATCTTTTGTGGGAGTGGCAGCGACTAAGGCTTTTGAAAGGTTAAAGATGGCCATGATGATGGTCCCAGTGTTAGCTCTTCTAGATTTCAGTCAGATCTTTATAATGGAGACCGATGCATCAGGGTATGGCTTGGGAGCAGTGTTGATGCAGAATCATAGGCCTATAGCTTATTTCAGTCATGTTCTATAGACCAGGGCTTGATTGAAGTGAGTGTATGAGAGAGAGCTGATGGTCATCGTCTTAGCCATTCAGAAATGACACCCTTATATTTTGGGTAGGTATTTTATTATTCGTACGGATCAACGAAGTTTGAAATACTTGTTGGAGCAAAGGATGGTGACCGAGGAGCATCAGAGGTGGTTATCAAAGCTTTTAGGCTATGATTTTGAGATCCAATATCAGACAAGATTAGAAAATAAGGTGGCTGATGCCTTATCTAGATGTATTGGGGAACTTCAGGAGTTTACAGTTTCAGTACCACTGATTGTTGACTGGGGAGCTATTAAGGAAGAGAGCATGCAGAACGAGGAGCTGAAGAAGACCAGGGAAGATTTAAAGAAGGATAGTACTAGCCATTCGGGGTACTATTTGGAGGCAAAGAGGTTGTTGCATCAAGGGAGGTATGTGATACCACAAACATCAGTACACATTCTTCACTTATTACAGGAATTTGACGGCAATGCAGTTGGGGGACATTCAGGAGTACAAAAGACATATAGAAGGCTAGCATTAGAGCTTTACTGGAAGTGGATGTATAGGGATGTGGAGGAGATGGTGGCAAGGTGTGCAAAAGAAATAAATACATGGAAATGGCACCAGGAGTAGGGCTGCAAACAAACCAAGCGTTCGATGAGCTACTCGATACTCGGTTTGATTAAAACTCATTTGTGATCGTTTAACTAACTAAACAAACAAACTTGAACAACATTTTAAATACTCGATCCTTAAATAAACAAGCTTGAACACTAATGTGTTTGGTTCATTTATGTTCACGAACAACATCATTTGAAGTTCGTGAAGAAGCTCGGCATTAAGCTCGATAAAAGCTCGAATGAAGAGAAATGCAACAGGTAAGCTTCATTTAAGAATATATTCATATAGATTAATCATATTTTCATTTTAAATAGACAGCTGTTTTTATTATTAATTTAATTTTTTGAATAAAAGATATTCCACATTTGTCCATGTTTGCTAGATTGTTTGTTTAAGATGTTAATGAACAAATTTAATGTTTATTTATTTAATATATTATTTGTTAATCATATTCACGAACATAGCTCATTAATGCTTGTTTGTTTAAAGCTCGACAAACATTAAACGAACCGAACATGAACCGAACATGAACCAATAAGAACATCCTTAAATTAAACGAACCAAACATGAACACAAACAATAAAGCTCCAATCAAACATGAACCAAACTTGAACAAGCTAATGATAAACGAACTCAAACATGAACACTCACATACTCGGCTCGGCTCGGCTGGTTTGCAGCCCTAACCAGAAGGGTCTCCAACCATTGGCACTTCCAAATAGAGTATGGGAGGAAGTGTCCATGGAATTCATTGACGGCCTACCCCGCTCAGAGGGATTCATAATCAATTTGGTAGTGGTGGATCGACTTCGTAAGTATACACATTTCATCCTCCTATATTATCCATACACCGCGGTATCAGTGGTAGTATCATTTATCAGGAAAGCAGTTAGATTACACGGGATTCCTGAATCAATTGTGTTTGATAGAGAAAAAGTTTTCTTTAGTCAATTTTGGAGGGAACTTTTCAGAATGCAGGGCACTGTTCTCAAGAGAAGTACCCCCTATCATCCATAGACAGACGGACAGACAGAGGTGGTGAACCGGATCTTGGAGACATAGTTGAGGTGTTTTGCTTCTGAAACACCATGGAAGTGGGCTAAATGGTTACCATGGGCGGAGTATTAGTATATTACTTCGTACCATTCTGCATCCCAAATGGCCCCTTTCAAATTGCTCTATGGAAGAGACCCCCCACACTTAGTGCATTATTTGAGGGGAAACACACCGGTCTCTTCAATTAAACAATACTTAGAGGAGAGAGACCAGGTGTTGGAGGAGTTAAAGAAACATCTTAAAAGGGCACAATAAATCATGAAGAAGCGAGCATATACCCATAGGAAAGACATATAATATGAAGTGGGGGAGAAGATGTTCTTGAAGCTAAGGCCCTATAGGCAGAAGTCAGTGGCTAACAGGATGAACGAGAAATTGGCCCCGAGTTACTTTGGTCCCTATGAGATTCTGGAGAAGATTGGAGTAGTGGCGTATCATCTAAAGTTACCCTCATTTGCTACCATACACCCGGTGTTTCATGTGTCACAGCTGAGGAGAGCTCTAGGGGAGCATATAGTTAGTGCTGAGTTATTAGCAACATTGACAGAGGATTTGGAGATAGTCATCGAACCCCTGGAGCTAGAAGGGGTAAGATTTGATAAAAAAGGAAACAAAGAGGTGTTGATCAGATGGAAGGATCTCCTCGACTACGAGGCTACTTGGGAGCCCTATGAGATTGTGAAGCAGTAGTTCCCTTATTTTCACCTTGAGGACAAGGTGAGTTTTTGGGAGGGTAGCAATATTACGCTAGCCCAGGAGGGGCCGACTATTGCTCCTGAACCGATCCCTAGTGGACCGGTTTGGGTTTACCACCATTGGCCCAAGCAAGGAGGAGAGAGGGGGTCAGCGACTCCCTTTGGCCCCACACCTTGATTAATGCTTGTTTGGAGAGAAACATTTGAATTAGAGGTTGTTTAGAGAATTTGTAATCTTCCTTTGTCTTTAATTAGGGATTATTATAAGAAGCAGGGTTTCATCTTGAATTTGAGAGAGATTTGAGATCTAAGGTTTGTGTGCTTGGGCTCTAGGCTTGGCTAGAGAATCAGAGAGTTGTTTCTTCCTCTCAAATTAAAGAAACATGTATCTTTTATTGTTTTCTCGCATCTACTAGTGAAATCTTTTGTTTTTCCCCAAGTTTCTTATTGTTTCCACAGGAAACACAAAACCTACTACATTTGGGCTGATTAATTAACTGCTGTAAACAGCAATTTTCTCTCTGTTTTCTTACTAATTTCGATTAGGTTTGCTTGCGAACTCAAGTATTACCTTAGGGTTACTTGCGAACTCAAGTACTTCCTATCACATATTTATCCCAGCCAAGTGATATTCCAAATTGTTTGGATTTGCTGAATATCAAGTTGTTTGACTTTCAAATGCTTGAAATCTACAAACTAATTAAATGCATAAAGAAATTTCCAATTCACCCAAATGTTCCTATGATTGCTTTAGTAAGTAAGAAGTTATATATTAGCTCCACAAATAATATTTTTAACTTCCTGTTTTCATGTTGGACTTGATACAAATGTTTATGCAGACGACACATAACTTGCTATTGTTTTTGTTTGTATAGCTGCTTTTGGAAAGAGTTTCACTGCATATAAATTTTCCTGTGTACAATTTGTACACACACTATGTACATGTCTACACTAATCCATTATTACTTAAATTCTCGTAAATTTATACACTTTGTATACACTTGTATACACGATGTGTATAAGCTTGAATACAGAATGTGTATAAACTTGTACACACCTTGTTTATAACTTATACACAGTGTATGTTCAAGCTTGTACACACACTTTATGTACACTTATATATACGGTATGTATAAACTTATACACATTTTTGTGTACATTTGTATACAGACTGTGTACAATTTTGTACACACACTGTGTATAGTATATAATATTCATTATATTATATAATCCATAAATGAATCCAATTAGTTAACATGATTAATAACTATAATTCGATATGTCATAATCCACATCATAAAATACAACCTCACAAAATATTTAAATTTATATAATTAAATTGCTATATATATCATTTTGCGCAATTAACAAGCTTATTAGAATATTTTTATAATACTTAAAAATTAAACAAAATTATAAATAATTTATATTAAATCTTTGAATTTGGTAAGACAAATATGTGTGCACTCAGAACTTGGCATAACCATATGTTTGCATATAGCATTTGAACACTTTTTTTTTAGCATTTGAACACTTGTATGCAAATGAATCATCCTCTAAAACATGGATTCATCACTACAATATCTGCTTCAGTAAACTCCCATACAAAACTTGTACACACTATGTACAAGTATATATAAAGTGCATATAAATTATCCTGATACACAATGAGTAAATTTGTACACAAAGTGTACTAATTTTTTTTATACACACTATATACAAGTGTACACAAAGTGTTTACATACACTGTGTATAAGTGTATAGAAAGTGTACACATTTCCCTTGTACTCACACTCTATACGGGTGTACACAAACGGCTTATAAATTCTTTTTGTACACAATGTGCACAAGTGTACACAAATCATATAGATCTCTCTTGTACACAAACTGTGTACAATTGTACACAAAGTGCTTTTAAATTCTCCTTGTACACACTTGCATAAATATACACAAAATGTTTAGATTCCCCTTATATACACATTATGTACAAGTTATACATAGTGTGTGTACAAGCTTGTACACACAATGTGTATAAAAGTACAAAAAGTGCTTATAAATTTCTCCATTTATATCATCTAATCTTTTCAAAAAACATAAAAAAGAATAAATTTTAATGTTGTACATCAATGTGTATAAGTGCAAAAACCATCAAAATGAACAAAAACACATCATAAATCTTTGATATTATTATATCTAAGCTTTTCACATGCAATACATAGTGTGCGTATGAGGAAAAAAAATACATTTCAAAAATTTTTTCTTGTACACATACTGTGTACAAATTCAAAAAACATCAAAATGAATAAAAATACAACATAAATAAAAAGGTAAAACACAATAATTATAGTTGAGAGAATAAATGAACTTTCAAAAAATTATCATTTAACATAAAATTTCTATAGTTGATTTACATAAGCATGCCTCCTTCACTGTATTCGACATATAAATAATTGAAGAATGCATTTGAGTGAATGCGTGAACCATCTAGGTGAACACAATTCTGTTCTAGTTTCCTCCACGATAGGTTTCTCTGGTGAAAATATTAAGCTCAGCAAAATATATATTGACTCTTCAATAACATTAATTCGCACACTCGTTCTTTTCTTGCAGTCCACACTCGTTCTTTCCCTTGCAAAATAGTGGAGAAAAAATTTAACGCGCTGCTCCATAATATTTAGAAGGAAGCTGGGATTCTTCCCTGCAGGGTTGGCCTAGGTTAGCCATCTGAGTCATCTCAAAACCTTTTTTTTTTGGATTATTACCCTGCATCTTTCAGTAAGAAAATCAAGTAGTCGGTTCTGCAGTTTCTCATCCTGATTCGTACCACAGCAATTGCAAGAAAGTAATCAAAATAAGGGGAAAAGGCATTTTCATCTAGCTGAATAAAATCTAGATAGAAGTAGACCTATACCATTAACCTTTTCTGATTGAAGAGGGGTTGGTACAGTGAACTTTTTCAGAAGCCAAATATCTGCATTCCAACAAAACAGTAGCTGGAACCTACAAATGCTGGCAAATATGGAAAAGATGAACATAATATCAAATAGCAAATATAGTTTAAGACAGGATGCAAGACAACTAGAATTTAATCATAAATGTAAGAACTTACAAACCTAAGGAAGAAGAAAATTCGCTGACTTTTAGATGTATGATATTCCTCTTGTACACATAGCCCACTGTGTCTGCATGAAATATCTATTAATCTTTTGTGCAACTGTTCAAATCTTTTTTTTTCCAGTGAAAAGCAAACGGAGTGCAGCTTCCCCACATATCTGTCCAATGAATTTCAAGGCTCAACAAGGGTTTACTTGAATCACCAGTAGTCCCCACAAGAACATTTGCCTGCAGTAAAGTGGTGAAACCGATGTGCATCTCTTATAATAATCTCCCTATTTATTACCTTGGATACCAGCTTTATTGCAGAATGACAATCTCCACATATCCTAATATTCTTCTTTATCCTGACGGTTACCCCAGAAGGTAATTTCAAAAGAGCAAAAGCAAGAGCAAGCTTCTCACTATGATACTGTAGCTTTGACTCTCTCTCTTGCTCATCCACATGCATAAGCACAAAGTTTGTATCTGGAACATAGCCCTCTTCTCTAATCCTTCCATTTATCTTTTCCCACATCTGTTCTATCTCTTTTATTTGTGGGTGACAATTTTCATTTGCCACAAACAAGTGAACAGAGTTTTCAATCTCCAGCCAACTGCAAGCAGGCTCCTTTTTCAGCCCACTCTCTCTCATCATCTTCCTTACCTTCGCAGCATCATTCCATCTGCTGGCTGAAGCATAGATGTTATAGAGCAGCAAATGAGGACCTGCATCATGTGGGTCGAGCTCAAATACACGTTCAGCAGCAAGCTGCCCTAATTCCACATTCTTGTGCATTCTACAAGCTCCAAGCAGAGCTCCCCAGATGGCAGCAGTTGGGTCAAGAGGCATTTCATCTATGAACTTTTGCGCTCGTTCAAAAAGGCCAGCACGGCCAAGCAGATCCACAACTGCTACATAATGCTCAATTTCAGGCTCCACCTTATATTCCTTCATCAAGTTGAAGTAATATTCCCATTCTTTGAGCAAACCACCATGACTGCAAGCATTAAGAACACAGAGAAAAGTTATCTGATTAGGCTTGACTCCATGTTTGAGCATCTTATCAAATCGTTGAACAGCCTCCTTGCTTAGTCCATGCTGAGCACAACCTGTAAGCATAGAATTCCAAGAAACAACATCCTTTTTTTCCAATCGACTGAAAACTTTTCTAGCATCCTCAATGCTTCCTGCTTTAGCGTACATATCTAGAAGCGTATTGCCAACAAAAACATTTAGTTTATGACCACGCTTTATCATATGGGCATGAACCCATTTCCCTTGCTCCAAAGATCCGTTACTTGCACAAACACTAAAAATACTAGAATATGTGAAGCGGGTTGCAAGAAACCCACACCTCTGCATATCCACAAACATCCCAATGGCGCTGTTTTGGTCCTGTTTCCTCGCATATCCAGCAATCAAGGCATTCCATGACACTTCATTTTTAGAATCTAACCTATCAAATGCCGCAAAAGCTTCACTCATTTTTCCATGGCGAGCATACATATCCAAGAGAGAACTTCCCACATAAACATCAATATCACAACCAGTTTTGACGCAGGAAGCATGGATCTCCATCCCTGTATTAACCTCAGCGGTGGTACCACAAGCATTCAAAAGGGTTGCAAAGGTGAAATTATTAGGTTTGCATTCTGACCAAATCATTCTGGGAAACAATGCCAGCGCCTCCTTGGGTTGGTCATTTTGTGTGTAACCAGACATAAGTGCAGTCCACGAAACCACATCCTTTAGCGGCATTCCCTCGAACGCTTTGCGGGCATCATCCAAGCTGTTGCATTTGCAGTAGAAATTGATAATTGAGTTCTGGAAAAAAATATCAGACTTGAATTTGGAACCAAGGAAATGGGAGTGAACCAATCTTCCTTCTTTGATCTTCTTTAACTGGGTACAACTCCTTAAGAGCTGGGAGTAGATTCCAGTGCTGGCTTCGAGGGAGCCAGTGTCCATGAGGTCAAGGACTTGAAGCCCGCTAAGGGATTTGCAGCTACTTCGAAGCAAGTCTTTGTCCCGAACGATGACAGAGACAAACTTTTCTTCCCCGGCCTCCGCCAAAGACTCAGTGTCAATGGCAGCGATAGAGGAAATAGATTCGAATTTTAAGGGAATGGTAGCGGGTGCAGAAGTTTTGGTCGCAGGTAGTGGAGGTCGACGGAGGAGCTTCTTCATGGTTTCCAATTTTTGGGCAGTTCTCAGTTCTTGCAGGAAAATAAAAAATCGAAAGCAGGAATCGTCATGGCATGGAATTATGAAGCGCCGATATACTCGCATGAATTTACTGGCTTTAAGATTAATGAAAATAATTTTTGCTTATCACTCATGCGAAAGATTTTAAGATCTGTATATAATAATAATAATAATAATAATAATAATAATAATAATAATAATAATGTAGTATATGGTGGTATGTACACTGTTTTGAAAATCGGATCGGACTGGCGAGTTCAATTGTGAACCAGTCTGGTGGCCGGTCCAATCCAGCTTACAAAACCGGCTCTGCATCAGACTGGATCAAACCGAACTGAATCGGCGGTTCAACCGGTGAACCACTGAATCGGTCCGTGGTTGGAAAGAATCGGACAATTTATACAAAAAATTTATTTTTATTTTAATTAAATTTTAAATAATATATTTTAATCAATTAAAAATCTTTTAACTGTTTAAAATACTTTTATTAAATATGATTATTAATTTCACCATATTATATGCAAGTTATCTTAAATAACTCATATAATTCGTTTAGTAAAAAGAGTGTACTTCACACTTTATAAAAGGTTCAAAGCAACATCCTCAAACTCCTCCCATGATGTGGAACTAAAAAAGTTGCATGAATAGTTTAGAATGTGAATTTGGGCTAGTTGGACTTCAAAATTGGGCTTAGTTGGGCTACAAATTTGGGTAATATGTATTATAAATTTGCTGTAACATTATTATACGAATTCTAATATAGAATTTTATTATTATAATTTATATATTATATTAAATATTATTCTTATAAATATATTATTCTTAAATGATATTTATATGTATAAAATTTTATTATATATTTTAAAATTTTATAAATATTATTAATTGCTCATATACCTATATTATATTATATTAATTTTATTAACTTTTAATAATATTATTATTTATTACGTCATCCGGTTCGACCCTAGTTTGACAGGTCGAACCGGTCGAATCATAAACCTCTCATTCTTTCGGTTCGTTGTATGGTCCGATTTTCACAACCTTGGGTATGTATCTAAACCTCCCTAATAATAATAAAAACTATGAATATGATGATAGTGTTTCTTAACTTTGATTTTTCTCAAAGATAATTAAATAAATTTTAAAAACTTAATTTTGATAATTGCTCTTGGTTCAAAATCTCCGACTAGCGCAAACCCTAGTAATTAATTACATTATAGGAAACTGAAGTTTCCTACGAAAATTCTTGAATAAAATAATGTGAAAATTTTATCTAAAATTTCTCAATGATTGATATCAGAGATTTGAAGTTGAAATTTCAAGTGGGAATAGATAAATTTTTTAACACTTATTTCTAGAAATTAAAAGAAGAAACGTAGGAGGTATTTTAGGATTCTGAAACTCTTCAGAAAATAGCCCAACACATCCTACATATTGGGCTTAAATTTTGATTTGAAAGAGATTTAAATTTAAGTTGATAATTTTATTGAAAATTTGGGATTATATTCCCTGAAGGTGGGGATTTAAATTTTTGAGTTTGTCCCAAATCCTAAATTTAAATTGGGCACTGAATGGCAGTAGCCCAAAACTAGCTAATGTAGGGCAAAACCTGGACTTATCCTGGCCTGGATTGGAGAGTCAGTTAACCACCTAGGCGCTTTAAAATCATGAGTTCAATCTTTTATGCAAGAGTGGTCGGAACATTGTTTAGTTAAGTTTGAGGAATCAGCGCTAACATCTAGAACATATCCTAATTGGCCCCTTAACACATAGGGTAATTTAAAGCTTGGAAATAAAAAATAATTAAATTTTATACCCATTTAATTGGTTTCTAATGCAATGTATGCAAATTGACTCTATAAATGCATAAAATTTGTTTGAAACAATTTTAAAAAGGATTAAAAATAGATTTTTTTTTATGAAGATTGCACAACATCCCCTTGATAGGACTGCACCCTAATAAGTAAGGTGATTTGTTAGAACCTGCATATGGGGAGGTGCCTAATAAGGAGGATTAATTTAAAAATGAATGCATAAAAACTCTCAGGTCATGCTCTGGCTTACTTCTTAAAGTCATTAAAATTTTATATTAGCTTAAAAATTTTAATTTTAATTTTAAATAGAAAAGAAAAAGTTCATGAGCCTTTGATCGAATCTAGGCTAAAACAAAATTGACATGTAATCGAAAAATCTAGAAAAGATATGCAATTTATGTTGCACAATCAAAGTAAAAAAAATTAATCAAATTAATTAAATATGTTCAAAATCCATGTGGCAAGTGCCACTTAGTATTACAACTCAGGGTCTACAGAATTTAAAAATGGTCAGATACCACTAACAACAATTCAGATTCTCCTAAAACTAACACAAGTGACTTTGAGAATGTGATATTCTTCTTAGTCTTCACTTTTTTGTCCTTCTACGAGCTCATTAGATTTATCGAGTTCAGATATCCAAATGATAAGAAACTTCTCGTTAAAGGGGTGTTTTTTCCCTTTGGAATCTCAAACTATCATAACCTGAATATTCAAATGAAGAGGAGCTCTTCCCCTTAGGGATGTTACCCTTCTCTTTGGATCTCAGGTTGGATATCTAATATCCCACTCAAAACTCAAGTTTCACATTACAACTCAATTATAATCAAATGACATAGACATAAAATTAAAAAATTTAAAATCAAGTATAACGTGCAAGGTTAACCTAGGTAATTATATTTAAAATCAACATCCCAAGTAATTATATATTAAAATAATTAAATCTCAATCACATCCATGCTTGGCCTTGCTCTTTTAATTTCAAGAGGGACTTAGCATTTTGCACATACAAAAAACTTATCAATTTAAAGCTTTATTTAGCCCTTTATGAGCACGACAACCTACAAAAAAATCAGTGAGCATCTAGATTGTTCCTAACCTAGTAGTAATTTAACGCCTATCAATTCAATTCACATATCACATAAGTAAATAAATAATCACATCAATCAATTAATTTTTTACCATTATGCATTGAAAACCATGGAAACCCCAACACATAACAGCAGAAAAAGTAAAAACTGGTTTAGCCTAAAACTAGTGTTGGTTGTCTTGGAAAACTATCTAAAGTGTGCGTAGAAGGTTGTATGGCTTGGATATGTTCTAAACTAGGTAATTTATTTAATTTGTCTAGTGTTTAAATTTGTTGAAGGCTCAAGGATTTTTTAAGTTAACTTTAAGTATTAGTGTATTAATGTTGATTTTAAAATATATTTTAAGTATTAATTGATTACCCCCTTTGTTTACACAAGGGCTGTGAAATTTATTTCACTTTCTTTCGGGCTAAGTTAATAGCCTCATAGGCACAGGTAACCTAATGACAACCAATTTGATTAAGTTGATTTAGTTGATTAAGATTAAAGAATTATTAATTTAAATTAGTTAAAGAATTAAATTAATTGAACACTAATTTAAAGTATTAAATTAATTAAAAATTTTCATCAATCGATTCGTAGCATTGTTATAGTGGGCTCGAGGAACTAGGCCTCCTTAAGACACTTAATCCCATAGCTCGAGGTACTTTAGCCTATATACTAGGTTGATTTAGTTAAATTAAATATTTTAATTTATTTAAAAAATTAATAGTCATTTAATTTTAAGGTTTTTTACACTTCATTAAATCCATTCATGAAGTTGTCATATTGGGCTCGAGGAACCAAGTCTAGCATTTTAAAAACTTAAGTTGTCATAAGGACACGTAGCCCCGTAACTCAAGGTAGTCCATTTTAAAAACTTAATATTTAGAGTGTTTATTATGTATTAATGATTGGTTGATCAATTTTATTAATCAAGTTAATGATTCCTATAATTTTATAATATTATTAATTTTTTAGAATTTTTGGATTATTTAAATATTACATTAATTAAGGGGTTAAAAGTTGACTTTTTAAATTAAAGTGATTTATATATTTTTAATATTTTTATAAATACTAAACCTTAAGATGAGTAATTAGACTCTAAGTTTTCTAGATTTGAAATTGTTTACATTAAGTTATAAATTTTTGAAGTTTGACCTAGTTTTGAATTACGTTTGATCAAAAAGTTGACTTTTTGACTTTGACTCATTTTTGGTAGTTTGAAATTTTAGAAAATACTAGGATTTAAGTGGAGTTGAATGAGTTTTAGTTTTATTAATTAGGAATTTTCTATAATTACTTATAAGTTTTCAAAGTTTATGTAATTAATTGAATTTTTATTTCATTTAATTAAGGAGGGTTTAGTGGTTTTGACCCAAATTGATTCCAAACTTCTTGGAATAGCTCCAAAAGGTTAGAAATAACATAAGAGAGTGTTTCCAAGTAATTAAGATTTTTTAGAATTTTAAAATATTTTTAATTAATTAAAGTAAATAAATATTTATTTATACTAAAAAATAAATTAGGCTTAGAATTGAAGTCAAATCAAAGGGCTTTTAATTTACCCATGTTTGGGGTTTAATTCTGGTCAATTCAATATATTATTTTTTTATGATTTAATTTAGATTTATTATGATTTTTTAATTTCTAGACTTAATTAACGGGTTAATTTTGGGTTTATTACATTTCTTGATTGAATGGTTATTAAAATCAATAAACTCATGGACTTAGGTAAGGCATGTCCCTATGTTTAATGTTTTGAATCTCACCCCTGTTGGGTGTATATTTCAATTTCTTTAATTTTCCTAAATTCCTCAAAATTGTCCATAAATTTTGTCCTTAAATGTCTTTAGGTTATATAGAACTGAAATCAAAATTTGTTAACCCTTAAAACATACATAATTAACCGACCAGACAATGCAATCAAGTGACCTAAATTTAAGTGCATGGAAAGGGGTGAATATCCAAACATTTGGGTTATCCCATAACCTAAACCTTTGAAGATTCACCCATAAAAACTTCCCCATATTATTGGCTTGAAAATGTCATGGCATACAGAGGGCATAATATTGATCCTCCAAACACTAATGCAAGCTAACGTGTGCCTAAAGAATGATTAAATAGAAAGAAAACAATAAAGGACCATATGTAAATGCCCCAAGTGCTTGCATTAGATTTGATTGATTCCTTTCAATGATGAACATATTATGTTCAGTAGCTTTAATCAGATATTTGATTGAGTACAGGGAGATAAAGGTTACACTAAATTGAATTCTCAAAACACAAAGTTAATACAGGTCCCAATAAATGGGAAATCAAATGGTAACAAATTATAAGTAAATTGAAAAAAAAAAAAACTGGAAGTTGGACATGACATAAGGACTAAAGACTCCAAATTTTAGCTCAATCAGATGCATATTAAGGCAGAAATTAAAGGAAATGATAAAACAAACATGCTTACATTACTCCTTAAATACTCATTATCTAAATGTAAAAATATTTTTAAATGGTAGTGCCTAAAATTATGAGCAATTTGAATGGTTTCTCAAAATTTTAAGTTAAACATTCAATTTACTATGATTTTTAGATGAAAATTGTGATTTAAATGAATTTTAAATCATTTAAATTGAGTTTAAAACTTGCGGCAGTGGAAGGAGGACATGTGGCATTCTCAAGTTTGTTGGGTCAAAATGTGCGACAAAGGTATTCAACGCCAATGATTATTTCGCAGTGCAGTCATTGGCATTCATTGCACAAATGTGGTGGTCGGGTGTGGTTTTCATGTAACCCAATCAACATGCCTCAAAAGTCGTCATATGGCACACGATTTGGGATTAATGGATGTGATGTCGTCGGATGAGAATCTGGCCAACCATACGAAACATACAATCAAAATGGATTGTAGAAAGGTATAATCTTGGATGTGGATCGAAAGACCAATGACTCAAATCCTGTATAAGTGTATGGGTAAAACAAAAAGAGCCTATAAGTGAATAATTGGTTCGTTCTTTAAATCTCCTCAACCAAAATTGATAAAATTTTAAACAGAGTATATATATAGGAAGAGCATTCAGAGGGATATGTTTGTTTTGGTTAAAACTAGTTTTGTAGAGAGCTAATTAAGCCTGAATGTGTAGAGCTAACATTTTGAATTTAAGGTTTACTGGATGGATTTGAGTGATTTTGGGCTAGTTGAACTTGTAGACTGTCCTAATATCTTTCTCCATAAGAAATTGATTGTTGAAATTGCTTGGATTGATGACAAATTAAGCTAGACAGAGTTTAAGCAAGGTTTAATCAGAAGAATGTCGGTGGCAAACTTTGAATGATGAATTTTGGTTATGGAAGTGGAGAGGAAACCTTAGAAAGTTAAAGTGAAAAGCTAGAGGCTAGGATAAGTTGGATGGGATGAAATGAAGCCCCTTAGTTCATTTCAAGCCTAGGGTTTGGATCTAACGGCCTTAATAGATCAAGGCCTTTCTCTAGATGATGGGCATGTGTCCCAGGCCATTAGAGTGGCAGGGGAAAGGTTAGAAAAACCTCATTTCATATTGGATACTTAGTATAAGGAAGGGGACAAATTTACTATTTTGTGTTAAACTAAGCTCTTAGCTTGGTTTAGATAGCTTTAGGAGGACTTTAAGCCTCATTTGGGTGACCCAAACTAGAGGAGATAAGCTATAGATGGATTTTAAGTAGGGTTTTGATAATTTGAGAGGATTTGAATTTGAGTTGATTGATTTGACCAGTCAAAAGGTCAAAGATTAATGAGGTGAACATTAGAAAATGTGAGAAGTCAGTTGAGCTAGAATGGGATGAGTCAACAAGGCTAAAACTACACAAGGAAAGATAGGGTCACATATGAATGTAATTTGACTAGGGATTATAAGTTAACTTGGTCCAATTTAATAATGTTTGACTCACCCAAGGTCAAGGTATACTCAAGGAATGGAATGACATGAGTCCAAATGTTGAAAAAGGATTGATTAATCATAAATGGTGATTTGACACAAAAGCATTGAGGTTTGACCAAATGCAAAAGGTTGACTCGACAAAATTTGTTAAAGTTTGACTCATGATAGGTTTGGAAACATTTGAACCAAGCCTTGGAGTGGGATTGAAAGTTTGAAGATGTTTTAGTAGATTGAACAGATTGTTGGGTTACATGTACCAACTTTGCCCATTTATGACTCAGTTGACCAAGTCAATTTTTTACTGGGTCAAAATAATCAGTTAAGTTCAAATCATCAGGAGTGCTCAAAGTGTTTTGGATGAATTCAGGTTTAAATTAAAGTTAGATTGAGTATAACCAGGGTTCAGTTGATCTGGTTAACCATGGTTGATTTGGTTAACCCAATTAGAAAAGGGGATAGGTTTAGACTCAATAAGTTTGAATTCATCATTAGAGACTATTATAGGTGATCTCATGCACTAGGAGAGTCATTTGGTCCAAAATGGTTGTTTGGGCCCTTAAATGGCATTTTGGTCAATTAGGTCCAACAAAACTTGGTTTGAGTCCAATGGACTCCTAATAATTTTTAGGATGCATTGGAATAGGTTTTAAGGATTGAATTGAATATGCCATATTGAGGTTTGGGGAAAAGTCCAAATTTTCCCTTAAAGGGCACTTTGGTTATTTTGACCCCTAATCAACTCTAGGTAAAATTAGGCCCAGAAAAAATATAGTTTACTGATCAAAATATCATAAGGAAGGCTAAAGACATTATCAAAGGTCTTGGGAAAGACCCTAAGGTAAAATTCTATAAGATGACAAGTTTAGTGGTATAGGCTATAAATATTTAAAGATTTTGCAGCCTTTGAAATCAATTTAGTTTATGGGGTTAGAAGTATCTGATTGGCTCAAATTTGAAGGGTTGACCCTAGGGACATGCTTGATCAATTTGCAGCTAATAGATTATGAATCATAGGTCATTCGATTGGATTTCAAGGGGATCGAAAAATCACCTAGAAAAGGTGTTAAGACCTAGGTCCTTAACCTTAGGATTTTTACCCAGAATTATGGATTTTAGGTGTGGATAAATAAGTTTAAATGAGAGGCACCTTACCATCTTGCCACTTAGGCAAAACTGATTTAAGTGTTGTGTTTTTAAATTTATATTATAACTTATAAAATATTTAAAATAATAATAATTTATCTTATTATTTTAAAATCAAAACTAATTTTTTTAAAAGAACAAAATAATTAAAATATTTAATTTAATTTAGTAATAAATTATTAAATTTGTTACTTTAAATTAGCATATAAATAATTATTAAAACTTTTTAATTATTTAGTTTAATAAAAAAGGTAATTTTAAATTTTTCTAATAATTATTTTCTAGAAAATTCAAAATTCTATTGGAAATACGCCAAAAAATTTGCCGAAAATTCTATTAAAAAATCTACCATTAAATATGATGAAAATTTTGTCGGAACTTCGCCAAAAAATTTGCCAGAAATATTCCATTGGAAAGCTGTCAGAATTTCTAACGGATTTATTTTCACTAAAAAATCCACTGAAAATTAGCATTTCTCCTATAGTGGATGCAACACATTTGGAGGCTGATGTAATATAACACCATGTACTTGACATTGATGGCAACATTTTACAGTGTTCATACAATCTTCCCTCATCATAGGCCAGTATTATCAAAGTCATTTAATTTTCAACTTCATCATATGACCTGATTGAAGATCACCATATAGTCCAGAATGGAGCTCATTTATAATCTTCAAGGCTTCTCTCTTATCTAAACGATAGAGCCACATTTGATCAAACGATCGATAAAATAATATATTATTCACAAATGTATATGATAGGGCTCATTTCTTAATTTAATTGGTAAAAGATTTGTCTTGAGGGAGTTTACCTCCTTGAAGGTATCTGATTAACAGTTATTTCCAATCTCTCTCTTCATCAGTTATTGAAGAGGCAGAAAGGACCTGGGAAAATTATATATTGACGTGCTCCAAATCTATAGGAGATAGGACCTGACAATCTTGAATCTCTATAGGGATGGAGACTTTATCTAGGCAGGCAAATTCTTTTGCAAGTTTCACTAAGGCATCCGCTGTAAAATTGCTTCCATGTGGAATTCTGTACAAAGTTACATTAGGAATCTACTTGAGAAAGTGACTGATATACTAGTGATATTTGAAGAGTTTAGGATTCAAAACTTTATAAGTTTCTACAATTTGGTTGATCACTAGTTGAGAATCACGATTAATTTTAATCTCTTCTCTCTATTAGGATTATAAGTTCCAATCTAGTTATCAGAGCATTGTACTCAGCCTCGTTATTTATGCAAGGCTTTGATAAATAATTATGAAAAATTCATTATTCCCTTCTTTAGTGTTGTGAAGATCAGGCCAATTTTGGCTTTTTTCCCATTGGGAGGATGCTGCCCCATCAAAATATAGTTCTAAGACACTATCATCAAAATTTTTTAAACTCTTAATTTGTTTGTCAGGTAAATCATCATTTAAAGGAGAGTCCATCGGCAGTGGGTGTGTTGTAAGGAAGTCAGCAACGACCTATTCTTTCATAACACAGGGGAATGAAAGTGATCTCGAATTGGAGTAATATCATAGACCACTGTGCTAGATTTCTTGACAATGTAAGCCGAATCACAAGATATTGCAATGAGTTGACTCTGAAAATTAAATTCACTTGATTAGAGAGCATGTAATGTCTTAGTTTTTGGGCTGTAAAAACTAAAATAGGAGAATGCTTCTCGATTGTAGGATACCTAATTTCTATAGGAAAAAGCCTTTGGCACTCACAGTAGAGAGCATTATATTTTCCTTTGTCATTGACTTAATCTAGAAGAGGACTGAGCGAGTCATTGAGTGTTATAATATAGAGAATAAGATGTTTCCCCATAATAGGGGCTTCCAAGACTGGTAAATTAAAATGTTGTCAAACACATTTTGACATTTCTCGTCCCATATAAATTTGGAATCCTTTTTAGGCAAGACAAAAAAGGGCCAACATCTTCCAAAAAGATTAGAGATAAACCTCTTTATATATGCTAGTCTACCTTGAAGAGATCTTAGTTGAGTAAGGCTCTTGGGTGGTGGCATATTTAAGATGGCCTCAATTTTGGCAGGATCGTTTCAATTCAGTGATGCCTCACTTAGAAGCCCAAAAACTTTCCTGAAGTAACGCCGAAAGTGCACCTTAAGGGGTTTATTTTGAGGTTGTAGCAGTGCAACTGCTCAAAAATGACTCTTAAGTTATATAAGTTAGCCTCTTTGGCTTTGATATTGATGACCACATCTTCAATTTACCACTTAACTTGATTTTGGATTAAATCGTCAAAGATGCGAGTCATAGCGTGCTGGTAGGTTGCAGCAGTATTTTTCAAGCCGAATGACAATACCTTATAACTGAAGATTCTTATAGGAGTTCTGAATGCAATATTTCTCTCATCTTCTAGGGCCATCTTGATTTGATTATAATATGATGATCCATCCATAAAGGAGAAAATGACATGTGAACAAATAATGTTCACCATAAGTTCAGGTATGGGCAAATCAAATTCATCCTTGGGACATACCTTATTTAGGTGTCTATAGTTAAGGCAAATCCATATTTGACCGTTCTTCTTTTGAACTGGCACAATGTTGTCTAACCAAGAAGGATATTTCCTCGCAAATAAATCCATCATCAACCAATTTCTTGATTTCAGAAATGACTTATTACTCTATCTCTAAATGCATGTGTCGAGGAACTTATTTAACATGAATGACATCGTACCAAATTCCAATTTTATGGTCCACTACATTAGCAGATAAGCCTGACATCTCTTCATATGTCCAAGAGAAGAAATCTTTAAACTTAAAAAGAAGTTCAATTAGATCTCTAGACTCATCCTCTTTCAACAAAGAACTTATGAAAGTGGGGTGAGGGTCATCTTTTGTTCCAATGTTAATTTCTCTTAATTTGTTAACTGTCGATTTCATCTCTTCTTCGAATTCAGAGGGTGCATCCCAAACTTGAAGTTCAACAGAGTTATCTGAGGTCTCCAAGCAAATCTATCGAGAGAATCGACAATTTTTGTAGGCACTTTCTTAGATTCAGGATGATCAATTATCACAAGATAATATTCATCATCGTCAAACAAACTAGTAGTACCAAAGCCAATACCCCTGGTAGAATTTCTCTTATTTTTCGTAAACCAAAGGCTCTCGTGGTATTGAGCTTAACCCTAAGTCCATCGAACCGGCCCAAGACTTTTGGAAACATAATTTCTAACACCGATAGGAAAGTAACCAAAAGGAAATTTCATTAATTTATTAAAATTGGCCTCCTCAAGGGTTACATCATCTTCTTTCCTTGATATAGAGGGGGGAAGATAAAACTTCTAGACTTTCCTTAATTCACTATCTAGGTTATATGAGCTTCCTTAATCACTAACCCAGCAACCCTGCTAGCAGATAATGGGGTTAGGATTAAGGATTCAGTTCTCCTACTGAGCTTTTCTTATATTGTAAGTTCAAGCTCATCACTTTGAACTTTTAGAGCATCAATCTCAGTGTCACTACCCTATTCTAAAGTGAGATCAAATTTTGGAGGAGAATTAATTTTTGGGTAATCAAAAGGAATTCTTTAACCCCGTGCTTCCAGTTCTTCATCAAAACTCGATTATGAATCAATAAAGACTAGGGTTATTCTTCTTTCAAATTAAGCATGACCTCAACCACATGCCCTTTAGGCCATCCTCCCACCTCCTTGAGGTAACATGTTTCGAGGCCTAAGAACCATGATCTCGAGGTTTGTAGGGAGCCTAAGAAAGAATATGTAATGCAAAGAATTTAATTTTTAGTTATTTACATAATATATTAGGTACTAAGGAGAGTAAAATATGTATGTATAAGTTAGTCAAGCAAAGAGATAAAATAAGTAAGAATTTAATTTAGATAAAGAGCATTAAAGATGAAGATAAAAAAGGTGTTATTCTTAGATGATGATATTCAACATAGATGGATGAGATATTTTGATAGACTAATTAATAAAAATTACGAGAATGAAATTGACTTTAGTAACCTAGGAATCCTAGATGAAAAGTGATGTTTTTATTTTATTTGCTATATTAGTAAAGTCAAAGTTGGAGAGGATGTAAATAATATAAAGTATGGAAAAGCAATAAGACCTCATGATATTCCAATAAAAATGTGAAAATGCTTAGGAGATCAATGAATTTTTTGGCTCACAAAACTTTTTATTTTTTTATTTTTTAACTAAAAAGATGTCAAATGAATGTTGAATGATTATGTTGGTTCCTTTTTTTATGAAGGTGATGCACCATAGTATGCGAATAATAAAAAAATTAGGTTGATGTGTCATACATTAAAAATTTCATCATAGAGTAATTGAGCATAGATCATAATGTGATACTAATATTTCTCAATACTATTTGGATTCTTGTAATGTAGTTATACTATAGAAGCTATACATTTTTTACATGGTTTGATGAAGAAGTTAAGAGAGATCAGTAAGGAGGATTTACATATGATATTTATTGATTTATAGCAAACAGATGATAAAGTTATAAGAGATGTGCGCTAGAGATCTAGAAGAAAAAAGAGTTAATTATGTTTATATTTAAGTTATTGAGGATATGTAAATAAGAGTTGTTACTTGTGTTCAAACACCTGATGGTTTGACCAAGTATTTTCTTATTTCATTTGAATTACATCAAGGATTGGCATTAAACCCATATCTTTTTGTTTTAGTCAGGAATGATCTTAGTAGACATTTATTATAGGATTTACCTTTTTTTTTTTGGAAAGCTCACCACCAGACCTATGTGTAAATAAAAGATAAACTACAAGTCCTTAGAAGGGATCTAATAATTGCTACCACTCATAGAGCTACAATCAAAAGGAAATAAAACTTGAGAGCCAAAGATCCTAGCTAAATACAAAAAGAAAAACCTAGAAAAAAGCTATGGAATGAAGATGTTGGAAGAGGCGGAAATGATCACCTACACAAAAGAAAGAAGAGCCACACAATGCAGGTAAAATAATCAAACACAAAAATTATATACACATCCAATAGGATATCAGAAGACTCCTACCCAGATATCTTGAGTAGACTAGAGAAAAATGCATATCAAAGAGCAAGGAAGCCCTAGTAGAGATAAGAAGTGAAACATTAGCAAGAAGAAGGAAATCACCTACAATTAAGAGCCAACCAAACAATGCACAAGAGGTAGCAAAGCAAAGAAAATAACCAAAGCATCAACCAAAACAACAACTGAAAGATCAACAGAACATTAAAGATATACAAAAGAGGGTTAATAATAAAAAATAATAAACCATAAAAAAGAAGAAACCAAATGCAAGTGGAAATGCCAACTCAAATAATCACAAAATGAAAAAAAAAAACTACAAGAAATAAGACAAAACAAACCAAAGAGACAGAGACAAGGAAATAAATATAGATATTCAATTCCATATCTAGCTAGCCAAATAGTTAAGATAAAAACCTGAACCGCAAATTGAAAGGAAGCAACCTTAAGAAGTATGTTCAGACCAAAAAGATAGCAGATAGAAGAAGAGGAAAACCATAAAAATCAAACCACAAAAATGAATCCAGGCCATCCAACACACAATTGATTGATAATGTTAGACAAACCATACCCATCCAATAAAGTCTTAACTTTAAGAATAGGAGGAGCATTAAGCACAGTAAAAGTAATGGAACCACTTTTGTTGGCACCTTCCTTAGCTAACAATAATGCATTAAGAGAATTTTTGGCATTGATTAAATCAATCAATCTTCTAGAATTAGATTAAATCCATATAGATATGATATTTTGATCATTACATAGCTTTAAACCTTCAAATAAAGAAGACAAACCCCCAGCAAGATCATCATAATTAGGATAGTTGAAAGAAAAACCACACACCATATTGCCATGATGATTCAGATCAAGACACCACACCCCTTGTCAAACCCTTGGATGTTGACTTTAAAACCATTCATAGGAGGTTTAACCTAGTTAATAATGAAGATAGAAGAAGCCACCTTACAAATATCAAAATGGGCATCAAAGAAAGAAAGCCAATCTTTTCTGCCTCTATAATGCTTCAAAGAAATCAAACCACCCTTGGAAAACTATTGGATTTCAAAAGATACAGGACTAAGAACTCTTTGATGACACATTTTAATGCCATTATGCTTACTGCTATTCATTTTAACCCAAAGAAACCTGAAACTGAATAAAGGAATGACCATGAAAATATGCTTTTCTCTTTTGAAGTGAAACCAACCATCCAAAAAGATAAAAACTGGTAAGTTATTAAAACCAATTTTGAATTTCAAACCATTTTCTAAAGCAGAACAAACTCTAACAAAAACTGGCCCATTCAAGAAAACGAAAGGTATTGTCTCAACATGATAGCAACATTGGCATTTGGACACCAGACAAAAGCCCTTATCTTGCATTAACCTATCAATAGGACTAAACCCTTTCAAGATTCTAGAAGCTAATAAAGAAGAAGATAAAAGAGTAGACAAATTCCATAACTTACCAAAGATAGGGATAATATCTTTTTGTTTTTAATAAAATGCCAAACTTTGCTAAGACTAAAAGCCCATGCTCATTTAACTTACACAAAATTTGATCATTGCTAGAGGTATTAATGGGGATATTGCTAATTGATTTCACTAAATTTGGGGAATTATATAGAATAAGAAAATTTTCGGACCAACCTTCATTGATAATAAACCAAGAAAACTTCAATAAGGAGGTAGAATGAGTGTTGAGGTGGGAATCCAAAGAACCCCACCAGACTAATCATCCTGCCAGAAGAAGGAAGAACCATTATGGAATTTCCATTGAATAATAGATTCGTAAGACCATTTATTGTTGCACAATTTTTTCCAACCCATAGATTGGACTTGCTTAAAGTAATAAGAGTTTATATTATTGTTCTTACCCTATTTTTTATTCATGAAATTGGCCCAAAGAGAGTTGTTACTCCTGATTTTCCACCATAATTTGAAGGGAAAGCATTTAACTAGATAAAAAATGGACTTACAGCCTAGACCTCCTTCTAAAAAAGAACCAGATAATTACCCCCAGCTAGACTAATGCATTCTATTAGACTTGGAATATGAGCCCCAAAAAAATTTGTTTAAAACATTCTCCAATCTAACACAAATACTTAAAGGAGATTACCAGTTTGAAGGAGATTGATAAGCATATAACACTAAGTGCTCTTAATGAGAAGAAGTCTTGTCCCCATAGAGAGAAACTTAAACTCTCATGATGAGAGTTTCCAATTAATAGCATTAAAATTATTATCAAGCAAGAAAGACTTTTTGTGGCCTTTATATAATGGGGTACCAAAGTAGAAAATGGGTAAAGCTTGATTACAAAAGTTGGTGCATAACTTAATATTCTCACATTGAGCCATAGACATCCCCTTAAAAATAATGAAGGAGCATTTAACATTGTTAAAACTAGGACCACTTTCCTTTTCAAAGGTCAAAAAGAATGTCTTAACCTTCTTCACACAATTGATAAAACCATTACAAAAAAAATGTTGATATCATCAGCAAAGCAAAGATGAGACATCCAAAAAAATTCCTATAATGAAAATTCTTGTCAACATAAAAAAGATGGGTTAAGCCGCTGGATAAATAATTAGCCGCCAAAATGTAAAGAGTATGGGATAAAAGATCCCCTTACCTAACACCCTGGTTCCCTTTAAAGAAATCATCAGGCTAGTCATATATAATAATAGAGAACCAAGAATTTTCAAAAATGCTTCTAAAATGTTAATGGAAATAGCATTAAAGACAAAAATCTTCATAACATTGAACAAAAATTCCTAGTTGATGTTGTCATATGCTTTTGAAATATTAAGTTTAAGGATCATATTATGACAATGGACTTTTTTATCAATATCATGAAGTAGTTCATGAAAAGAAAAACATTATTAATAATATTTTTCACTTTGATAAAGCGTGTTTGATTCAAAGACATAATTTTAGGAAGAAAAGTCAGATAATCTAGTGGTCAAAATTTTGAGAAAAAAGAAATTGCAAAGAATAACTTGATCAAAATTACTAACTATAGAAAGGTTAATATCACGATTCTAGAAAACCCAAATTTTACGTGAACAAATAGCAATAGAGCAATCAAAACCCAACTGTCATTACTAATTGTTAATTTTAGAAGAGGCAAACATAGGTTCTAAAAGAGCCAAGAAGGAGATATTATAAATCTTGCACAAATTTTAAACATGCATTTGAGATTTTCGATAACCAATACCTCAAATATTCCAAACTAAATAACTAACCATTAAAACTATTTTTTAGAGGAAGTGTTAGATCTAGTGATTCTAACATCAGAGGCTACATTTTTCATTTTTTTTTTTGTTCTTTTTTTTTTTCATTGTAGATTTCCAATAACCATTATCTTTAGTAACATTATCAAAATTGATAACCCTTAATTTATCCATATCATTAATAGAGAAATCCACATTAGCCAAATTAATTTCCCCCTCCTCTCAGTTATTACAAGAATGATCCAAGGGGCATAAATCCTGAGGATCGTCACTGCAATCCTTAAGAAAGAGCCTCCTTATATTTCAAATGCTCCTCCAACTTTTCAATCGATGAATAAAAAAAGGGAGATTAATGCAAGGCACCAATTTGGAAACTTCTAAATAAATAGAAAAATTATAGTGAGCACCATCACCTTCAACTTTACTGTTAGTAGCTCCATTATGTTGAGGAGGAGGAAAAGTTACAACCACAGGAGAAGATAGAACAAGAGAATTGGAAGAAGTATAAATACCATCCTGGGAATTAAATTAGAGGGACCATGTTTACCTTCAATAGGAATCTTATTATGGATATCAGTAATATTCTCCATACCAATGTCAACTTGAATAGAATTGGTCTCAACAATAGTTCACATAACTTCCTTAGATAAACCACATTGCACATGCCAAGTAGGAGCAGCTGTATAAAAAATAGATTTAGGTTTAAATAATATGTTCTTCTTAAGAGTGGGGTTTAAATGAAAAGATTCATGTTTAAAATGACCCAATGATTTACAATGATCATAAAAAGTAGGAAAATCATTCATAATGACTTTTTGAACATAACAATATTTTTATAACCCAACCAGATACTATTAGGATAATGTTTGGTTATATCAAGTTTAACCAAAATTCTTACAATAGAGGGTCGAGAGCCCATAACAGTGGCGTTATTGATTTATAAGGGTCGACTAAACAAACTACACAAGATAAAAATAATCATGGAGAAAAAAATGAGGCCGACGCTTTGGAAAATAGACAACTGAAATATCAAATTGGGTAGACCATTTAATTAGCTTCATGAAGCAATTGCACACGAAGTAAGATCTATGGCTCAAAACTCAACAATAGTCCATATCATTATCTAGCTTGATGAGAACGTAACACAAATCCATAATAGTAATAAAAAAGTTCCTAGAAAGCTTGAGGTTAAAAAAGAGTTGTCGAATCAAACCTAGTTTAGGTCTATGCAAGGTAAATTTACCAACAAGGGCTAACTAGAAAGGAGAGGCAAAATCCATCACCTCCTCTTCCGAAACCCACAAGGCCATCATCCCACAATGCGTGGTTGGCTTGAGATCATGGAAAGCATATGAAGAGGCAGAATCATAAATAACATCTTTAAAAGAACGGATTTTAAAACCACCGTTAAGAAACCCATGATCAAAAAATGCAACAAGATTTGTTGCTAAATTGACAGGGGGAATCCCTTTTAGTAGGAGCAGCCATCGGAAGAAAGTAACACTGGTAAGAGAAAAATCAAATAAAACCCAAACTGACAAAAAGGAAAAAAAACAAAGTCATTAAAATAAATCCATAAAGAAAACCAGGATACTTCCTGATGATCGCCACAAAGAAGAGGACACTAGCTCACAAAGTAAAACCCAGAGGAGAGTGCGAGGGAAACCCTAGTAGAGCTCTCTGAAAAAAAAAAAGTTTTGAGAGGATATACCTTAGTGTATGCTTTTTGTTGATGATATTCTTCTTGTTGATAAGACTAGAGAGGGACTTTTTGAAAAAAAAAAAGAATTAAAGAAGTCAACCTTAGAGTCTAAAGGTTTTTATTTGGGTAAATCTAAAACTAAATACATGGAATGTAATTTTAGTAGTAATAGATATAGTAGTGGAATTGTGACATTGGGTGATCATGTTATTAAAAAAGAATGCACATTTTAGATATCTCGAGTCTATTATTCAAAGTGATGGTGAAATATATGGGACATTCTTTGAAGTGGAGGAATGCAGCATGCCTATTATGTGATTAGAAAAGTATTCATCAAACATAAGAAAAATTTTAAGATGATGATGTTAAGATCTACAATGTTTTATAGTGTCAAATGATGGGATATAAAAAAGAAGCATAAAATAAAATTAATTGTTATAGAGATAAGGATGCTCAAGTGGATGAGTGGCTTTACTCTTAGAGACATAATGTGAAACGAGTATATACATGAAAAAGGTGGAGTAGCTCAAGTGAAATATAAGATTAGATATGGTAGCCTTAGATTGTTTGGTAACATAAAACAACGGCTTTTTCGATCATGCTGTTAGGGTGTAGATATATTAGATCAAACCTATATTAAGAAATGTAGAGGTAAACATAAAAATACTTGGTTAGAAAATATTATAAATTACTTATTTTTTTATTAAATTTAAATGAGCATTAGACTCTTAATATAATGCAATAGAGAAAAATGATTCATTTAGCGGACCAAACATATATATTTGGTTAAAAGCTTGTCATTGTTGTTGTTATTACTTGTGGTTTATCACAATTTCAAATACAACTTATTTCAAAGATAGACGAAATGCGAATAAAAAGGTTTTTAATGACTACAATAGTAAAACTAAAAATGCTTCTCCAAAAACTAATTTTCAGCTGCAAGGACTGTTCAGAAGCCAACCCAATACCTGATTCTTTCAATTCTGCACCTGTAATAGTTGATATTATTGAAGATGATATGGATGCTTAAAAGTTCTAATTATCATACATATTATGCATAGTTTCATCACTTCATTTCATACAGCTAGTGAAAATCCAAACAGCTGTGAAAGGATCACAGCCTAATAATTGAAGAACATTACTTTTTTATATTGTAAATTTTAATATTTGCGGAGAATCACCACCGCAAAAATTTCTACTCAAAATAATTTGTCTATTTTAAATTTTAATTCCCAACGATGGTGTTGGCTGTAAATATAGATTGTTCAACAAGACAGTTCTAACTGGAACTATTGTGATAGCATAAACAAATTTCGTAATTCTCATCGTCAAACAAACAAAAAGAGACCCAAAAAAAAAATCGAAACCTACATTGAAAATTGATTACATAATTAAACAAGACCCAGAATTAATGATCGGTTCTTCATACATGATAACTTGTGAAGGAAGAGGATAATTAGGGCGCCACTGTGAAAATCCATTTTCTAAATTTGCTTCATTATTCATTGATGCACTTATCTCAACATTCAGATTCATTAATGGTTCTACTACCATTATTTCTGCATGTTTAAATTTCTTCCGCAAACTCTTTGTGAGTATAATCAAATCGATCCCATCTCCTATTATAATAAAATGATCTTTGTCTTCTCCTTCCACAGCAATTGACTCCACTCCTACATCATAAGAAAAAATATATAGAATTTCGATAAAAATTTACAAAAAAAAAAATGTATATCATAGCATGAGCAGATGAAAGTTGATTGTTCTTTTTTGTAATAGTTGAAGGCTTAAGAGCACACCTTCTATGGAAGCAATCAAATGCATGGCCTTTCTCAGGCATTTCTCGCAATTAATTTGCACTTTTATCATTATCTTTTGCTGCACAATTAACCCTGAAGAATATTAGCTAAGTGCAGAGAGAGAGAGAGAGAGAGAGAGAGAGAGAGAGAGGGAGAGAGAGAGATTTGAGCTTACCTTCATCTTCTTAATGTTTATCGATGATATTCTTTATGCAAGAAGAGAAGTTATATGTGGTGTTGTGAGGGGAAAAGCAATGTTTTATGCCATATATATAGGATTTAATTAATCTGGCGAACTTTATTAATTTGGTGAGAAAAGTTTGGGAAATTTCTTTATAATTCTTGAGAAGTTTAACTCGTCAATGCGGAATACCAAGACATCACTTCTAGCATTTATCATAATGGCTTTTCATGACATTTTTTATTATTTTAACGTTTGATTTCTCATTATTCTTCATGATGCATAAGACATTAGAGGCATCTGAAAACTAAACTAATATTTTTCTTACTTATACATTAAGAAATGTATTGCTTAAGTAATTAATGTTCTATTCAAGTAAATCAGTTGTTTTGATAATAAAAGAATTTTTTTTCGCAAACTATGCGCAAAATTAATGAAGTAATCTTAAATTTTTGAAGCTTGAAAAATGAAAATTATTTATGTTGTGGGTTAAGAAATTTACAACGGGCAGAGTGAGAAAATTTTACTTCCTATATTTATATGAGAATTCATTATAAAAATATATATGTTGATTTGTAATGACACAAATTTTCATAGATCAACATAATGAAAAATGGGTATGTGTGTATTTAAAAATAGGCGGAACTTACAACTCTTTCCTATGGCTCCAGATGTGTTATTCTTTGGGCAATAAATAGATTTGTGTGGAAGTCAATGTTATGCTTTACTTAATTTAATTAATGGTAGTGTTGTTGGGAATCCTTATAATTTCTACCTCATTAGAGAGATTAAATAGTCTTGCTAAGTCCAATTAATATTTGACTCAAATTTACCGTGAAGCTAATTCCTGTACAGACTAGTGTTAACCTCTACGGTAAAAAAATAGGTATAAGAATTTCCACATCATACCTGAACTCTGCCACAGATCCCCGAAATCCCAAATAATGTCTTATATACCTCGTATCAATTGAAGACATCCGCGAATCCCGCTGCAACTACCGCTACAAGAAATTCATCAATTTCCGACCGGCAGTTATTTAATTTACAGCCGCCGGAATTAGCGACGGCCAAATAACCGCTTGTTAGTCTAATGGTAATATTTCTTACCAGCGGGTTACGGGCGGTTCAAACCGCCGGTTTTAAGTGATTTTTTCCCGCACCACAGCTCGTTGATCGCGTCCAATGTCGTTAAAGCGAAGTGGAAAAGAAAGGAGCCGAAGGCTTCTCCTTACACACCAACAGCCCATTGCTACTTGCGATTCTCCATGCTTGACTCCTCTGCCCTATTACGCGAGCTTCTAGTGATGAATCTCAGGGCTGAAGCTTCATCCTCCTTTCCTGATCTCCAAGCCGGACGAACCTCTTTTCAACCTCCTATTCTCCCTTCCAGTCATCATTTCTTCTTCCCAGATCTGCAAGTCATGGCCCCTACCTTCATCTGTCGCGACCAAGCTCATCAGATCAGACGTCTGACTTCGGCTCCCCCATTCAAACCGATGCCGAGCCCTTACCTTCATCTGCAGCTATCTTTCGATCTCTCACACACCAAAGCAGCCGAACCCCTTAAACCTCTTAGCCAACTCCTCTATATCGCAAGGAAGAGCTAACCAAAGCCTAATCTCCTCTCTTATTCGAAGAAAATCCACATCAAGCCGACCTAGCTCTTGATCAAATTCGAAATTAGAGCCTCACTTGATCATACCCGACCCAAATTAATTCCTCTCATCCTCTTAATGATATTAATATCATTATTAGTGCTGATTAGTAACACTAATTTTGATATTATTATTATTATTCGAATAACTTTATTTATTTATTTATCATTATTAGCATTAATATATATATATAAACAAAAAAGAAAAGATGACACCGGACCGGAGGGGTCTCGACGAATCCACGTCGACAATCCGGTGGCGGTCGTCGGATAACTCCAAGAACTCCTTGGAAGAGAGGGATCACCACCTGAAATCCTTCAGGATATAGAAACCCAAAAACAGAGTAAAAACTACTCAAATATTATTCATCTCAATCTATCTCTTACATGACATTGGCTACCTATTTATAGCCCAAAAGAAGGAACATACTAGGCTACACAAAACAAAAGAAAGAATTTCACCTCTATAGCCCTATAACTACTAAATGGACTTAACATAGCCTGAAGTTTAATACAATTACGTCTCAGCTCCGGCGTCAAAAGAGGGGAAAGATTTTCAAAAAAAAAAAGTGATAAACATCAAACAAGCATGCTCATCAACAAATCTAATGAGTAATATTCTTGAGCTATCAAATGAGCAAAATCTAATGATGTGATATAATAAATTAGCAATAGTAAGGAAATTAAAACTACAACATATATTATAACATGTAATTACTTTAAAATTTATGAATTAAAATAATTATATCATTATGTTATAATAAAATAAAATATTTATATTATATATATTCATCAATTTTATAATTAAATATTAATCAAGTTTTTTTCGAGCTTATTCATGAGTTATGAATTGATCGAACACGAACCGAGCTTCTTATTGAGCTTAATGTCAATCATGTTCACGAGCTTCAAATGATGTTGTTCGTAAACATAAATGAACTGAACACATTAATGTTCAAGCTTGTTTATTTAAGGATCGAGTATTAAAAATACTGTTCAAATTTGTTTATTTAGTTAGTTAAACGATTACAAATGAACTTTAATTCAACCTTCCAAAAATTTAAGATTCCTTCCCAAATTTTGAGCATAATTTGTGAAAAAAATTAATATATTATCAAAACAACTGATTTATTTATTTGAATGCATAGTTAATTACTTATGCAATACATTTCTTAATGTATAAGTAAGAAAAATATTAATTTATTTTTTAGATGCCACTTATTTTTTATGCATCATGAAGAATAATGATAAATCAAAATGTAAAATAATAAAAGATGTCATGAAAAGCCATATAATTATAATAAATCAATCCGTGCATGGATTATTACTCAAAGAGATGACTTGGTCTGCTGCGTTCACGAGTTAAACTTCTCAAGACTTGTAAAGAAATTTCCTAAACATTTCTCATCAAATTAATAAGGTTCGCCAGATTAAATCCTATTTATATGGGTTAAAACTTTGCTTTTCCCCTCACAACACCGCATATAACTTCTCTTCTTGCATAAGGTTTTTTATGCTCTTGAAAAGTAAAGAACATCATTGATAAACATTTGGAAGATGAAGGTAAGCTCATCTCTCTCTCTCTCTCTCTCTCTCTCTCTGCTCTTAGCTAATATTCTTCAGGGTTAATTGTGCAGCAAAAGATAACGATAAAAGTGCAAACTAATTGCGACAAAGGCCTGATTAGAAATACCATGCATTCGATTTCTTCCTTTAAAGGTGTGCTTTTAAGTCTTTAACTGTTATAAATCTATCTTCATTTGCTCAAGCTATGATATACATTTCTTTTTTTTGTCAATTTTTATCAAAATTCTATATTATTTTACTTATGATGTAGGAGTGGAGTCAATTGCTGTGGAAGGAGAAGACAAAGATCATTTTATTATAATAGGAGATGGGATCGATTTGATTAAACTCACAAAGAGTTTGCGGAAGAAATTTGGGCATGCAGATATACTGACGGTAGAACCAATAATGAATCAGAATGATGAGATCAGTGCATTAATGAATGATGAGGAAAATTTAGAAAATGGATTTTAACAGTGACACCCTAATTATCCTCTTCCTCACAAATTATCATGCATGAAGAACCTATCATTAATTCTCGGTTTTGTTTGATTATGTAATTAATTTTCAATTTAAGCATCGTTACTACTGTTTTTTTCTTTATTTTTTTTTTTACTTTTTTTTTTTGTTGGCTTGATGATAAGAATTATGAAAATTATTTTTCTGTTATCACAGTAGTTTCTGTGCCAATTATAATGAAAATTTTTTATGTTACCACACTGATAACCAATTCATATTTACAGCCAACACCATGGCTTTGAATTAAAATTTAAACTGGACAAGTCATTTTGAGTAGAAATTTTTACAGTGCTGACCCTTTGCAAACATTAAACATCCTCAGACGACCAATATAATTTTAGCAGAATAATGCATTATACGGTAGTCATGGCCCTCCTTCAGAAGCCTTTGACGTTTTAGGCTTCATTTGAAATAACTTTTCATTATTTTTTATATTAATTTTAAAAAATTTCTTATTAAAAAATTATTGTGAAAAAACAATAAGAAAAATATTTCAAATAAAACTTAAATCAGAAATTTAACTCGTACCAAATGATCAAAAGATTTATTTAATAAATAATCAAAACTCTAACATATTCTCATAATTATAAAATAAATATAATTTATTGAACAATTTTTTTTTACTCAAGATGTTCAATAAGAGAACAACGTCAAATTGGCTTAAAATCGCATGAATATATGTGTGGTTATGAAAATTTTTTATATTATTTTTTTTTAAATAAAGAAATAAATCATCAAAATATTTAAATAGACGATGACATGGCCAGCGAATCAGTGCCTGAATGATGGGCTCATTGTCATTGTGTAATCCTATACCCATTAATTGGCTACTCGCTATTTTATTTTTAATTTTCGATCAAAAGTTGTGGCTGTGCGAGGTGATAAACTTTTTGACTATGCAGTCTCTATAAACGGGCAACTGACACTCACCCCTCGCTCAATGCTCAGGCTCTCACTCTCTTCTCCACATCAAATTGGTTACAAAAGTGCTCCTCTCCACATACATGTGCAGAATACACTTTCTAGAACTACTTATCATCGTTGTTTTTCTTTTCTCAATTCATCAACACCATTGATTATTAAATGCCTCTATTGATTCTTGCATTATCTTTTTTATATATACTCTCTGTAATATGTAAAAGGTTGTGATGACAAGTACAAATGAGTAAAATTCTGCTACTATACATCTTTCATTTTTATGTTCTTGCAAATCTATTTATGCTAACATGCTGAAATTCAACAAGGTATTAGAGCTTCATTATGGCATCTGTTGTATCTCCTTTTAGCCTTCTACTCTCTCTCTCTCTCTCTCTCTCTCTCTCTCTCTCTCTCTCTCTCTCTCTCTCTCTCTATGTTTCATCTGGAATGAATCAGTCTTCAGATTCTACCTCTTCTTCCCTTAATGTTGTTCTTATTAAAATGTGTGGTATTCACATTCCTCTATAGCTAAAATTTCTCATTACCAATATAAAATTAGTGATTAATATTCAATCAAACACTGATAATCCACCTCTTTGGTGGTTTCACATCCTCAAACTCTTTATTGCTAATGGATTTGAGGGGTATCTTAATTTTTCCACTCCAAAATCGATAAAACAGCACTTTCTTGCTGATGATTCTATCTCCATTAATTCTTATTTTAATATAACATGGATGTTCATTGATCAAAACTTAGCTGCAACTATTTCCTCTACCACTTCCCTTACTTTGCTTCCTTATGAAATTAACTTAGATAACACTCATAATATTTGGCTCACCATTGAACATCAACTCCAATCCACAAATCGCTCACGCTATCTACGTGAAAAATGAACTTCATCTACTTCAAATAAAAGATAAAGCAATGGTGTAGTGTCTATCTAAAATTAGTAGAAGGTCGAAGTCATTGTTGCAGCAAGCTTCTCCATTGAACAAAAAACATTATACTATACAAAGTTAATGGGCTAAACCCTTCCTACAATGCTTTCAAGACCGTTATACATGTTGCAAATCTGATCCAAAATCTTTGGTTGTTTAGACTTCAAGAGAGAGAGAGCCTTAAGGGAGAGAAGAATGAGAGCTTTGTAAGAGAAGAGTGGGAGGTTTGGTGAGGAAATTGTGAGGGGATTCACAAGGTTGCTCCAAGCAAGAATCTTGCCTAGTATCTACAAGCGTCTTCCTGGATTATGTGTGGCTCTAAAAAAGAAGTTCTTCAGCAATGATCGTGGTTCTCTAACCATCACCTGGAAGGTAAAAATAGAGTTGTGGTTCCCTGACCATCATCTAGAAGGTAAAAATAGAGTTCAGGTTCTCTGCATGTAAAAGAGTCATGGTTCTCTATCGCACTAGGTTGGTGAAACAGCGTTTATACGGGCTTCTTCACCTTATTGTGAGAGGAAAATAAGGGTCACTATTATTTAGTGCAATACTTAGAGAGGGAGTTTAAAAAGGTTGGACGTAGGTCAAGTTAATCAAAACCTTATAAATTCTGGTGTCTTCATTCTAATTATTTTTTGCATTTTATTTTTCTGCAATTATGTGTGGTTGAAAATTTTAATTTTTTTCTTTGTTATGAAATTTGCTTATTTTCGCATATGATGTGTCGATTCTCATGTGTAGGTGTAAAAAGTTTTTAAAGGATTTTTTTTTTCTTAAAGAATTTTTTAAATATCTAATTCATTCCCCCCCCCCCCACCCCCCAATTGATTTAGGGGAAGTAGATAAAGTTCATTTTTCCACTCCAAAATCGATAAAACAGTACTTGCTTGCTGATGATTCTATCTCCATTAATTCTTATTTTAATATAACATGGCTGCAATTATTTCCTCTACCACTTCCCTTACTTTGCTTCCTTATGAAATTAACTTAGATAACACTCATAATATTTGGCTCACCATTGAACATCAACTCCAATCCACAAATCGCTCACGCTATCTACGTGAAAAATGAACTTCATCTACTTCAAATGAAAGATAAAGCAATGGTGTAGTGTCTATCTAAAATTAGTAGAAGGTCGAAGTCATTGTAGCAGCAAGCTCCTCCATTGAACAAAAAACATTATACTATACAAAGTTAATGGGCTAAACCCTTCCTACAATGCTTTCAAGACCGTTATACATTTTGCAAATCTGATCCAAAACTTTGGTTGTTTAGACTTCAAGAGAGAGAGCCTTAAGGGAGAGAAGAATGAGAGCTTTGTAAGAGAAGAGTGGGAGGTTTGGTGAGGAAGTTGTGAGGGGATTCACAAGGTTGCTCCAAGCAAGAATCTTGCCTAGTATCTACAAGCGTCTGTCTGGATTATGTGTGGCTCTAAAGAAGAAGTTCTTCAGCAATGATCGTGGTTCTCTAACTATCACCTGGAAGGTGAAAATAGAGTTGTGGTTCCTTGACCATCATCTAGAAGGTAAAAATAGAGTTTAGGTTCTCTGCTTGTAAAAGAGTCATGGTTCTCTATCGCACTAGGTTGGTGAAACTGCGTTTATACGGGCTTCTTCACCTTATTGTGAGAGGAAAATAAGAGTCACTATTATTTAGTGCAATACTTAGAGAGGGAGTTTAAAAAGGTTGGACGTAGGTCAAGTTAATCAAAACCTTATAAATTCTGGTGTCTTCATTCTAATTATTTTTTGCATTTTATTTTTCTGCAATTATGTGTGGTTGAAAATTTTAATTTTTTTCTTTGTTATGAAATTTGCTTATTTTCGCATATGATGTGTCGATTCTCATGTGTAGGTGTAAAAAGTTTTTAAAGGATTTTTTTTTTCTTAAAGAATTTTTTAAATATCTAATTCATTCCCCCCCTCAATTGATTTAGGGGAAGTAGATAAAGTTCATTTTTCCACTCCAAAATTGATAAAACAGTACTTTCTTGCGGATGATTCTATCTCCATTAATTCTTATTTTAATATAACATGGATGTTCATTGATCAAAACTTAGCTGCAACTATTTCCTCTACCACTTCCCTTACTTTGCTTCCTTATGAAATTAACTTAGATAACACTCATAATATTTGGCTCACCATTGAACATCAACTCCAATCCACAAATCGCTCACGCTATCTACGTGAAAAATGAACTTCATCTACTTCAAATGAAAGATAAAGCAATGGTGTAGTGTCTATCTAAAATTAGTAGAAGGTCGAAGTCATTGTTGCAGCAAGCTCCTCCATTGAACAAAAAACATTATACTATACAAAGTTAATGGGCTAAACCCTTCCTACAATGCTTTCAAGACCGTTATACATGTTGCAAATCTGATCCAAAATCTTTGGTGGTTTAGACTTCAAGAGAGAGAGCCTTAAGGGAGAGAAGAATGAGAGCTTTGTAAGAGAACAGTGGGAGGTTTGGTGAGGAAGTTGTGAGGGGATTCACAAGGTTGCTCCAAGCAAGAATCTTTCCTAGTATCTACAAGCGTCTACCTGAATTATGTGTGGCTCTAAAGAAGAAGTTCTTCAGCAATGATCGTGGTTCTCTAACCATCACCTCGATGGTGAAAATAGAGTTGTGGTTCCCTGACCATCATCTAGAAGGTAAAAATAGAGTTCAGGTTCTCTGCATGTAAAAGAGTCATGGTTCTCTATCGCACCAGGTTGGTGAAACTGCGTTTATACGGGCTTCTTCACCTTATTGTGAGAGGAAAATAAGAGTCACTATTATTTAGTGCAATACTTAGAGAGGGAGTTTAAAAAGGATGGACATAGGTCAGGTTAATCAAACCCTTATAAATTCTGGTGTCTTTATTCTAATTATTTTTTGGATTTTATTTTTCTGCAATTATGTATGGTTGAAAATTTTGATTTATTTCTTTGTTATGAAATTTTCTTATTTTCGCATATGATGTGTTGATTCTCATGTGTAGGTGTAAAAAGTTTTTAAAGGATTTTTTTCTTAAAGAATTTTTTAAATATCTAATTCATTCCCCCCCCCCCCCCAATTGATTTAGGGGAAGTAGATAAAGTTCATTTTTCCACGCCAAAATCGGTAAAACAGTACTTGCTTGCTGATGATTCTATCTCCATTAATTCTTATTTTAATATAACAAGGATGTTCATTGATCAAAACTTAACTGCAATTATTTCCTCTACCACTTCCCTTACTTTGCTTCCTTATGAAATTAACTTAGATAACACTCATAATATTTGGCTCACCATTGAACATCAACTCCAATCCACAAATCGCTCACGCTATCTACGTGAAAAATGAACTTCATCTACTTCGAATGAAAGATAAAGCAATGGTGTAGTGTCTATCTAAAATTAGTAGAAGGTCGAAGTCATTGTAGCAGCAAGCTCCTCAATTGAACAAAAAACATTATACTATACAAACTTAATGGGCTAACCCCTTTCTATAATGCTTTCAAGACCGTTATACATGTTGCAAATCTGATCCAAAATCTTTGTTTGTTTAGACTTCAAGAGAGAGAGCCTTAAGGGAGAGAAGAATGAGAGCTTTGTAAGAGAAGGGTGGGAGGTTTGGTGAGGAAGTTGTGAGGGGATTCACAAGGTTGCTCCAAGCAAGAATCTTGCCTAGTATCTACAAGCATCTGCCTGGATTCTGTGTGGCTCTAAAGAAGAAGTTCTTCAGCAATGATCGTGGTTCTCTAACCATCACCTGGAAGGTGAAAATAGAGTTGTGGTTCCCTGACCATCATCTAGAAGGTAAAAATAGAGTTCAGGTTCTCTGCATGTAAAAGAGTCATGGTTCTCTATCGCAGACCAGGTTGGTGAAACAGCCATTTATACGGGCATCTCAACCTTATTGTGAGAGGAAAATAAGAGTTCAACTATTATTTAGTGGCAATAACTTAGGAGAGGGAGTTTATAAGGTTGGACGTATGGTCAGGTTAATCAAACCCTTATAGAATTTTTGTGTATTCATTCTAGATTATTTTTTGCATTTTATTTTTCTGGCAATTATGTGTGGTTGAAAAATTTTGATTCTTATTTCTTTTGTTTGAAAATTTTGCTAATTTTTGCAATATTGAATGCTGTCAATTCATCGATGTGTTTAGGTGTAAAAAAGTTTTTAAGGATTTTTTTTCTTAAAGATTTTTTTAAATATTCAATCATTCCCCCCCCCCCCCCCCGCCCCTCTTGATCAGGCTTAGGTTAGTTCTTAAAGTTTTAACAACCTTCACGAACTTTCTAGTGATATTAGAGCGGGATTCAAAAATTAAGTTTTAAATAACTTTTAAAAAACGATCAATGACTAACTTTGGATATCATAATACTGTGGAAGGATATTCAATCACACGACCACTCATATTTGATAATTTTTTTTATTTTAGAAAAATTTGTATGTCTACCTTTTTGCAATCTATCGATTATCACATATGGATGTTATTTTAGGAAGGATATCATGCACCTTCACATTTAGTAAATGGCGTTAAAACTAAAATATCTTTTTTCTGAATGGAGTACAGATGATAAAGATTTACCCCAATTGAATGCAAAATATTTGAACTATTTTTTCTATACTTTAAAATCTGAAGATTACATGTGTATTTCTACTTGTACTATTGGTAAGGAGATTTGAGATAAACTCTACATAACATATAAAGGAATAAAGGAAGTAAAATAATCTAGGTTTAACATTCTACTTCATAATTATGAACTATTTTGAAACCTTGTGAATCTATATTTGAAATGTATACTAAGTTTACTCAGATTGTTACTTTCATGTATGCCTTAAAAAGAGAACTTACTAACTATAAAAAAGTTAACAATTATGTTGTCTACCTTCTTCCTATGATGCAAAAATTACTGCTATTATCGAATCTAAAGATATGAATGTTTACTCCATTAATAACTTACTTGGATCACTCATTGCTTATGAGAAAGAAGTAAGCTAAAAATAGCTTGATACAGTAGAAAAGAGAAAGGAGAAAATAGTAGCTTTAAAGGCTAATGATTCAAGCAGTTCTTTTGATAAAGGAGATGAAGATATCGCACTAAGGAGATGAAGATATAGCACTAATAACCCGACAGTTCAAAAGTTCTTAAAGCCCACTAAGAGTTAGCTTGCCTTCTTTCAAATTCTTATAAGACTTCCTGTGCCAATTGATATCTCTTACACTTGAATTTGAAAATCATAATTTCTGATTAATTATTTTAGAATATTATTCTATTATATATCTTTTTTTGAAACTAAGTTTAAAAATATCACTTTTCCTATCTAATTTCTTTTCTAAATTAGAATTTTGTTCAAAAAGAATTTTTACCCGTAAGGAGTCCGAGCAATGGTTGATAAGAAAAAAATTTAACCTTTTAAACTTTCAGTGGGTCAATTTATTTCTTGCTGATTTTTTTATAATGAGATAAATTTATCATTTACTTGAGCAAATCAATTCAAAAAAAATATTTTAATTTTATCTTATAATTGTTTTGTCGTATTTTTTATGTTTGTACTTTCTATGTTTATTTTCTTTCTTTTAAGTTGTATTCATATTTATGTGTCATTTGTTCTTGTGTTCTATTATTTTATGCTTTGTCTCATGTTTTTCTTACATATAGTTATCGTCTGAGGAGTTTAGAGGAAAGTAACTTTTTGAAAATATATAAATTTTTAACAACATCAAAAGAGGAGAGATTGTTATAAATCTGATCAAAGCACTATGATTTTGATGATAATAAATATTATTATGTATGTTACTACTTTGTCCTGATTCTATGATATTGTATTTTATTTTGTATGTGCTAACATTTCAAGAAATTAGTCCACCGTTCACTTGTAATTTTGATCAGCTCAAGACTGTGTATAATATTGTTAATGTCTATATTTTTTAATTTATTCTGTATTGTTTCCTTTTTTGAGTCATATCATTTAATTGGGTGGATAACATTTCTAAGTAACCTTGCACACATAAAGGGGGACAGAAAAATATTTTTAGAGAGTTTTTTATAAATCGTACTATACGATTTTGGCTTTGTACTGTACGACTTATTTTATACTATACGACTTTAATTCGTACTATAATAAATTGTTGTACTCTGTTAAAACTTTATCTACCATAGGTTAAGAAAGATACTAAGTATGTGTTGATCGTACAGTATGATTTGGTTCATATTGTACGCCCTAATTAAATATTTCTTAATTAACCCCTCGATATCATGAAATTAAATCATTGACAATTATTATCGCTTATCATAATGTACAATACAATTAATAGTGTACAAAATTGGTTGTCCAAGAGATCATACCAAACGAAATTCATAATTTTTGTATAGATCGTAATGTACGATGTCCACAATGTTGGACAATCGATAATGTACGAAGTTGGTCATCCCAAGAGTCATCCCAAACAAACAGAAGGAATTTTTACAGTTCGTACCAGATGATCTTTTGATCATACTGTACAAAATGTTATAAAGGATGAATAATTTGTCTACATGAACTTGCTAGACGAGTCTAAATTACACTAATTAATCATATGGTATAATACATGTATTGCATTGTACGAACAGAAAATGAAACTCTTGAAAATTAGGATTTTTTGAAGCCCACTACTTAAGGGTTTCTAATACTCTTATTAGAAAATCTTTGGTTGTTTAGACTTTAAGAGAGAGAGCCTTGAGGGAGAGAAGAATGAGAGCTTTGAGAGAAGATAGAGAGATTTTGTGAGGGAAAAGCTATGAGGGGATACACAAGGTTGCTCAAAGCAAGAATCTTTCCTAGTATCTACAAGCGTCTGCCTTGATTCTCTGTGGCTCCAGAGAAGTTCTTTAGCAAAGATCATGGTTCTTTGACCATCACCTAGAGGGTAAAAATAGAGTTGTGGTTCTTTGATCATTATCTTGAGGGTGAAAATAGAGTTGAGGTTCTCTGCCTATAAAAGAGTTACGGTTCTCTATCGCACCAGGTTGGTGAAACAGTGTATGTACTGGCTTCTCCACCTTGTTATGAGAGAAAAAGGAGAGTCACTACTATTTAGTGTAATACTTGGAGGAGTCTACAAGGAGTGGATGTAGGCTAGGTTGATCAAACCACTATAAATTATGGTGTGTTCATTCTGATTATTATCCACACATTAATTTCTACATATATGTGTGTGTGGTTGAAAAATCTGATTTATTTCGTTGTTGTGAAATTTGCTTTTTTATGCATCCGCTGTGTCGATTCTCGTGTGTGGATGTGAAACATTTTTAAAGGATTTCTTTTTCACTAAAGAATTTTTTAAATATCCAATTCACCCCCCCCCCCCCCCCTATCTTGGTTAGCCTCTGACTAATTCTTAAAGGTTTAACCTTCACGAACTTTTTAATGCATACTAAACTACACCTCATAAGTCTAGATGATATATATGCCCTATTATGTAGTGAAAAACTCAACATTGCAGCCACAACTATTCACAATAAACCTCTTGTGACATCGACTATTCCTACCTTTGAACTTGTTGCATTTAAAGGTTGTCCTCATGGACGTGCTTTATTTCTTGTTGGTTATGGCCATCAATTCTCACCTTCTTGTAGAGGTTATTCTTCTCCATCCTCTACTCGAGGTGGAAGAAGTGGCCTTTCTAATCTAGAGTGCCAATTTTGTGGTAAAAAATGACATTTAGGTCCAAAATATTGCCATTGTATTTATATGCATTATCAATCTAATCCATAAGCTCATATCGCATAATAAGTTGCCTCTTCTACAAATTGGTTTATGGACTCTGACACATCTACCCACATAACAGCTGATGCTTCTCAACTCCAATATCCACAGCCATATTCTGGCCCATCTAATTATCAAGTTGGCAATGGTCATAATCTCCCCATAGCTCACTCTAGTTAGGGCATTCTTCCCACTCCTACCTATATGCTTCACTTACCTCATGTCTTTCATGTTCCACATCTCTCGCATAATTTTGATATATGTTCATCAACTAATTGTTGATAATTCGTGTTTATGAATTAGATCTCACTTCATGGTCCCAGTCTTTAGGGTCTATACCCTATTAAGATGGATCCAATATTTCAACACCTTTCCTACAGCCTACAACATCTCTTCTTCCAATAATTTTGGCATCAACATCTCAGTCATCCCTCTACTACCATTCACAAGCTACTTTTAGCTTTTACCGCTACCAACATTGAGACATCGTCTCATTCTCAGTACTCTTCATGAGCTCATGTAAAATTTCATCATCTACCTTTTCTTTAGCTCCTTTTAGAACTACTCAAAGCAATGAACTTATTCAACCTGATGTATGAGGACCTTCCCCTATGTTATACATGCAAAAGTATAAATATTATTTACTTTTATTTATGATTTTATTTGTTTTTATGAGTTTATATGTTGAATATAAATTTGATGTTTGTTCTCAATTTACTTAGTTTAAGTAAAAAATACTCCAATATGATCATAGTGGTGAGTTTCTGAATGCTAATTTCAATCTCAATTGCATAAATTTGTTATCCTTCATTGCATTAGTTGTCCCTATGGTCTCGAGCAAAATGGGATTGTTAAATGCAAACATCATCATCTTCTTGAAATTATGTGTGCCATGCTCTTTGATGCAAATCTACCTTCTACCCTGAGGGTTGACAGCCTACTTACAGCTACATACCTTATAAACAAACTCTTCTCCAAAATTACCCATAATCTCTCTTTATGCATGTATCAGCGACCACATACATATAATCATCTTAAAGTTTTTGGTTCCCTATGTTATCAATGGTTTCCTTCCAAACTTCACACCAAATTTGAACCAAAATTAGACCCTTTTGTGTTTCTTGGCTATGCATCCAACTACAAAGGCTTTAAATGTTTCAACCCACTAACAGGTCACACTTAAATTTTGCGGCTTATTCATTTAGATGAAAATATTTTTTCTTAAGGAAATTTACATACATACCACTTTATTTTATGTTATTTACATATCTAACACCTAAAATATTAATATTACATACCTACCACTCATATACAATTTTAATATTAAATATACCACTCATATAATGCATTTATATCATTCATACAATCCTATAAACTTTAATATTTCATTCCATGCACCCAAATTTGTTATATGGGTGGTAATCATGTAATATTAATATTTTGGGTGTTAGATATGTAAATAGCATAAAATAAAGTGGTATGTATGTAAAACCCCCTTTTTCTTATCACTCCACATATCTACTATCCAATATCTCTCATTCCCCGTCCATTTCTTCTCATTTACCAAATAAAATTCTCCTACAACACAATAATCTACAACTTATTTACCATATATTGTCACATTAGCACAGTCCTTTAGTGATGAACCTCTCCTTCTCATTCTACTGCTCCAACTTTATCGTCATCACTCTCTTATTCCCCCAACACCACCTAAGCATCCAATGATTACCAGATTTCAATCTAATTCTCTAAAGCCAAAAACTATATATAACCTTCAACATCTTGTAATTCCCAGTACTACTCCTACCTATTTTTCCAAGGCCATTAAGTCTGTAGTTTGATGCTCTACCATGTCTAATGGATTTTAAGCTCTATAACAGCAAGATACTTGGTCTTTTTTTCCTCGACATCATCCTACTAAAAATTTTATGAGCTACAAGTGGTTATTCAAAACTAAACTTAATTCAAATGGGACTGGGGCTCGACATAAAGCTTGTTTAGGTTCCTAAGGTTACAACCAAGAATTTGGCCATGAATATCATGACACTTTCAATCATGTTCTGGAATTTCCTACAATTTGAATCTTCTACACTATGGAAATTACTCATCAAGCTTAGAACTTTATGCATTCTGATGTCTCCAATGCTTTTCTACATGGCAAACTTGATGACATTGTTTCTATGTAGCAACCAATCGAAGTTCAAGACCCCAAATTTCTTAATCATGTTTGTCATCTCCATAAAGCACTTTATGAACTTAATAAAGCTGCACGCCAATGGTTCTCTACCTTCTTCTCTCACCTATTGGGCTATGGGTTTGTCACAAGTAATGTTGATCCCTGTTTATTTTTTATCATCGAGTTTGTATCTGTTTATATATTCTTTTATATGTGGATGACATTTTGCTCACTGAAAATGAACAATCTACTATTGATAGTCTTCTACTCAATTTGCATACTCGATTCGGCATGCATAACCTTGATCCTTTATCATATTTTCTTGGCATTCAAGTTATTATTTTTTGCACATGGAATCTTCTTAAATCAAACCCGTCATGCTATAGAACTTTTAGATAAAACTTGTATGAAGGATTGCAAGCTCATGCAAGGCCCCCAAGCTTCCAAACTGTCTGAACCTAATGCTATTTCAGCAGTTTTTTCATAGCCTCAGCAATACCAAAAACTTGTTGGCTCACTCTAATATTTAACTATCACTCACTCGGACTTCTCATTTATTATAAATTTTGTTATGTCAACATATGCACAACCCATATACTCTTCATTATTAGTAGCTTAAGCGTGTTTTGTTTTATATATGTGGCACATTGAATTATAGTTTATCTGTCTGACACCAGTTAACTTTGAGCTTCACGCTTATTCCAACTTTGACTGGGCATCAGATTAAACTGACACAGTTCAATTACTTGTTACTGTACTTTTCTTGGGTAGTCCTTGATATCTCGATGCGTTAAAAAGCAACCTATTGTTTCTCATTTCTTCTATGAAAGCTGAATAATGAGCTTTAGCCTTCGTAGCTAGTGATGTTGTGGTTACTCTTTTTGACCAAGCCTCTACTACAAAACTGGAGATTGGTAATCCGTAATCGTCTCCTACTGCTTAAATATCCAACCCGTCACTCTCCATCTCCAAATGAAATATTTGATCGACAATCCACCACAAATTGCCAAGCTATTGCCGAGAGCAAAATAGCATTTAGAATGTAATTTTAATTTCTTTAAGCAATGTTTTTTTCTAGAAAAACATGACAAAAAAGTTTTTTTTTTTTTTTTTTTTTTTTTTTTTTAGAATGACTGAGAAATCATTATTTTTTTTTTTTTGACATGTTTAGAATGACTGAGAAATCATTATTTAGTTATCATTGTATAAATTGAGACCATATATAAAGTCAACATCTAACTAACAACACTAATATTTTCCATTGTTCAACCTTTCAAAACTTCTCATTCCTTCCAAACTTTTAATCAATGTTAGCTAAGAACTTGATATATTATCGCCACAACTAATTTATTTGAATGGATCATTAATTAATTAATATATTGATATCTAAGTAAGAAAACTATATCAGTTTAGTTTTTTCAGATTTTAAGTTGATTTCTAATCAATATTTTATTCTGACAAGAGGCCTATTATGTTTTAAGCTTCATGAAGAATAATGATAAATCAAACAGTAAAATAATAGAGTAAAATAGCATATCATGATATGCCATATAATTATAATAAACCATTTCAGGGCATAGATTAATGCTGAAAGAGATGACTTAGGCTTCATCTAATTGAATTTTATCATAAATTTTATGTAAATCTAAATCCTGTCAATTTAGAAGGCATATATTCTCCTACCGTAATTCATTAAATTCCTATTAAAATTTCAAAATTTCAACAGATCTTTCATTCTCAACATATGATCAAATTCTCAATGATTTGATCTATGCTATAATCCAGACGACTAGAAGAAGAATTTGCTAGTTCAAAATTAATAGTATTTTTTTAAAATATAAATATTCATAGACTATAAATATATATAATAACATTGCCTTTATATATTTTGCAGCAAAAGATAATTAATTACGTAGAAGATGGGATCGATTCGATTAAAATAGTATATATACATAGGAATTCTTTTTACAATTTCTATCAAAATAGTATTTTTGTTTTTTCTTATGAAGTAGGATTGAAGAAGGAGAAGTTTGAGATCGTTATATTTTGAAGATGGGATCGATTCGAGTAAACTTCGAGAGTGTTTAAGTTGAGCGAGCAGATATACTGAAAGGAAAACAATTAATGAATCAGAAGGCCGAAACCAACGCATTAATAAATAACGAGACAAATTTGCAATATCAAAACTAGTGGATTTACTATGACTGGAGAAGACCTTATGCTTAGAGTCAGATATACCTCAAAGGCTAACTAACAAGACAATACAAATTAAGAAACTGAATTCTTTACATATCCTAAATGAGTGGGGCTTAGAAGAACAACCAAACAATAAGCACAAAAAAAAAACAAAATATAATGCAAAGAAGACAAATAAACATAACATGTGTTAATGGAGGGAACGTGAAGGACAAGAGATGATAATAATTAAACTATATTGTACAGAATTATAATCAGGTGATGCATCAACAACAAGGTCATCGGCGCCAAAGAGAGGAATTCGTTAAAGAAGACGCTCACAGGTGGTCAATAGGAGCGAGAATTCATCTTGTCGGCCTGTTCCATGTCGTCTCTGCGGTGGTCTGATTTCCATAATAGAATTGCTTTGTCGAATCATCCCAGTAGGCCTGTAGAGGTAGTTAAAATGAACTGTCAATTCTTCACGTCTTGATTTCTACGCTTCTTTTTTTTTTTTTGGCTCAACACTAAGAAAGCTAAAAAGACGAGTAGTTGGTGAATTGGCATGCACAAACCTGCCAACCCGAAGGAAGATCTTTGGTGAGTTCAGCTAGATCAGGCTGTTTTTTCTCTTTCTCAATCACTGCTGTTGATGTTTGAGCATCTTCGGCTCTTACTTTAGCTGTTCTCCTACGTTTCACTCGTTCTCGCCTGTTTCATAGACAAAATAAATAATTCCATCCATGGAAGCCATTATCTCAACATATAATTTTGCAATTAGAAGTTCAATGAGTGTCGATGCTTAAGGTCTCAAGTCAAAAGAAGAATACCAGTCACCACCCAAAGGAACAAAATTTGCATTATCTTGGGCTTCTCCGGTAGCAAACTGACGAGCACGCCATTCCTACATTTATAAGACCATTAATCACTAATAAAGTTAAAAGAGTTGTCAGTGGAGAATAGAGATACAGAAATTAAGTGGTGCAAACCTCTATCTCTTTCTGACGTTTCTTTTCTAGAATCTCTAGAGCGTTCTCAGGTTCCTCCTCACCATGCAGCTCTTCTTTCGCAGCCATCCACTGTAAAAAGAAATTAAGGTAACCAGGAGTCAAGTTCAGTCATTACAATCATAAACTCTCCTCGTATCTATACAATTTATATCTATACATATACAACAGAGTGTGTTTCTCCTATTAGTTGTTGACCTCTTTTTTGGCATCAGCCACTTGCAGAGTCTTATCACTTGCATTTGGTAGTTTAATCCACCATCTTGTGAGTTGCACCATTATGTTTGATGAAAGATCAAGTAGCATAATTTACCTCAATTCATCATCGACCTAAGGATGTACTCCTTTCAATCATGTTGTCATCTATTTTGTCCTAAAACATATGTGATCGGGTCAACGCTGATTTAGTGTATTTATTTTACATGACTTTGCGCCTCTAACGCACATGTTCATTACGTGCACAAAATCTTTTGATTTGGGCCTCATTTTGCAAAATAGACAACGTGAGCGCATCCGGATCGATGAGAGCTTCCAAATAAGCTCATCCATGTCTGGATCGAGTTTCATCTGTGTCGTATCGAGAATGTTGAATAGATTTCACCATATTATTTAAATAATAATTGAGTATAATTTAAATATTATTTAAATAATGGTAAGCACTATTTAAATAATCATTTGAGTATTATTTTATAATTTAAATATTACTTAAATAATGGTAAACAAGATTTAAATAATCATTTGAATATTATTTAAATAATAATTCAAATATTATTTAAATAATTCAAATATTATATGATCTTTTGAGTATTAATTAAACTACTATTTAAATTAACATTTAAATACTACTAAAATAATTATTTAAATATCATTTAGATTATTCACATATATGTAATAAAATATTGAATAAAATAAATTTTATCACACTCATCTTAGGTCATCCATAATCAATTCATTATCCCACCCCATTCATATAAGACACAAGAAAAAAAAAACTCTCATCCCTCTTAAGCCCTCACATTATACGTATAGCCATCTAAAAAAGAAAAAAAAAAATTTGCTCTCACACCTCTCTTTCACATATAAAACAAGAGGAAAAAAAAGCTTTGAATTCTCTCAAACACTCACACAGAACAACAGACAACTCAAGAAAAAAAATAATCTCTCTAATACACACAACAAAAGGCAAAAGGGGACTCATTTTTTTTTTTCATGGACAGGACACTCATTCACAACTCTCATAAGAGCTCCAGACCCGAAACATCTCTCCCACATGCATTGGGAATCTCTCTCCTTCACGTAAAAAGAAAAAGGGAAGATTCATATACAGCTAAGCTCTGGAACTCTCTCTCTCATACAAAAGAGCTCAGGTGGCTGCCCCTCTACCCTTCTCTTCGTCTCTTCATCTCTCGATTTCATGTACAGTGGCACTCATGCTCTGGACTCCCAGCTCTCAAAATCAAGCACTCTTCCTCCGTCCCTACCCAACCTCCGAAATCGTGCGGCGATCTGACCACAACCTCTGTTTTAGCTACCTCATGCCCACCCTGACCCAATCCCCCCCCCCCAACCGACGGCCATCTTCCCGCCAGCCTCTCTGCAAACTCACACAATCATACCCGACCGTCGACCAACGCTAGCCCCAGCGAGCTCCGACCCGACCCGCTTAAGGCTGCCGCCCTCCTACGGCCGGCCGAGACAACTCTGACCCGGCTCTCACACTAGACGCCGAGCTCCGGCCACTCAGCCCATCTCCTCCCTACATCCTTATGGCCCTTAATCAAACAAACCCAACTGTAGCACTCTAAACCAGTAATTCCTCTCTAAATGCCGACTGACCCAGCTACCACCTAGCCGCCGGCTTTGCTCCCGCAGCCACACGCAATCAAACAATGAATGAGCTATTGTTGTCCACGAAACCAAGCAAGAAACAGATAACCCAATCCATTTGCCTCTTGATTGTGATGCCCATGCGACCAATCACGACAACTTGAGGAAGAAACATAAGAGGTGATTCCTCATTCGCGAATTACTCCACCTGCTCGGCAAGACTATGGATATGGAAACACCAAACCCAGCAACTTATGAGCTCACAACTCATAATGCACAGGCGGCCATCCCATGAAGATTCTTGCAACATTGACAACATGATTGGACTTCTTCATTTTTGTGTGTGCCTATATATATATATATATATATATGCTAATTTCTTTACTTTGCCATGCACACCAACTACATACTCAAATAATGAGACTCAATTTTATAGCTTGAAGAGTCGGAGAATCCCTTGTTATTTTAAATTTGTGAGTGATTTTTGTTCAAGTTTTATGTTTGAAATATCCTGCATTTCTTTTAGAACTTAAATATCAACCGGAATGTGAAAGTTGGTTGAAGCAAATGTGGTGAAAGTTATGTTTTATTTTGGAGATCTGTAGTAGTTCTGACATTAAGAATATTGCAAAAGATATGCTTTGAGTATCATAGGGCAAAGCTCCTAATAATAAAAACAAATGGTGGTGGAATCAAAATGTGCAAGAAAATATTAAAAAAATAAGAATATTTGTAATAAAAATTAGTTTAAATATAAAACTCTGATAATTGGGAAAGATATGGAGTGACCCATAGGAATCTAAGAAAGCAATATATGATGCAAAGACTTTATCTTTGAATGTTTATATAATAATTAGAAACTAAGGAATGCTAAAGATATACATATAAGTTAGCCAAACAAAGAGATAATAGTAATAAGGATTTAGTACAAGTGAAGTGCAATAAGGATGAAAATCAAAAGTTTTTTTTCCTTTTTAAGGATATATTCAGCAAAGCTGAATGAGATATTTTGCTAAACTTTTTCAATGAAGATTATGAGAATACGATCGACTTTAGTGACCCTAACATCCTAAATGAAAATAAAAATTTTTGTTTTTATCGGCATATTACTAAAAACAAAATTAGATAAACTTTAATGAAAATGAAGCGCGGAAAAACTATGAGACCTAATGATATTCGAATAGGGTGGAATGCTTAGAAGACGAAGGAATTTCTTAGCTTACTAAACTTATTAATATTATTTTGAAGACTAAAAAATATCATATGAGTGGAGAACGAGTGTTTATATTCCTATTCTTAAGAAAAAAAGTGATGCAGAAGATTTTACGAATTATAGAGGAATTAAGTTAATGTTTCATACTTTAAAACTTTGGGAGAGTTATGGAGCATAGGTTACGGCGTGATACTAATGTTTCTCAAAATGAATTTGGATTCATACCAGGTATGTCTACAATAGAAGCTATACATTTGTTGAGAGATTTGATGAATAAGCATAGAAAGAATAAGGAAGATCTTCATATGATATTTATTGATTTAGAGAAAGCATATGATAAAGTTTTAAGAGAAGTGCTATGGAAAGTTCTAAAAAATGAAAGATTTAATAATACATATATTCAAGTCATTAGGGATGTGTATGCATGTGTTGTTACTTGTGTTCAAACACAAGGTGGTTTGAGTGTTTGACCAAGTATTTTCCTATTTTTTGTTGGATTAAATCAAGGATCAGCCTTAAGCTCATATATTTTTTATTTAATCATGGATGTTCTCACAAGACATTTGCAAGATGTTGTACCCTAGTGTATGCTTTTTGCTGGTATATTATTTTATTGATAAGACTAGAGAGAGTTGAAGGTAAATTTGAAGTATGGAGGTCAAACTTAGAGTTTTAAGGTTTCCGTTTGAGTTGATCTAAAACTGAATATATGGAGTATAATTTTAGTAGTAATAGATCGAGTTAAGGGTTTGTGATTTTGGGAGATCAAGTCATTAATGAGAGTGCATGTTTTAAATATTTTGGGTCTATTGTTCAAAGCATACATGTTAACGGCGAATGGCGCACAATGGCGCAAAGGTCCCTTTGGAGCCATGGCGCATAGCGCATGGCGAGGCGTGCGTCATTTTGAACATGACGCAAACTATATAAGAATTATAAAATAATAAGCATGAAAATGAAATATCATTAAAAATGAAAGACAGTCTATCCAAGAGACAAGAATTCACATTTAAAGTCCTCACCCCTTCCTCCTCTTCTATAGAGTCCAATGTCTTCCAATCAAAGCATGCACTCATGAAAAAAACGTATACAAAGCATGAACTCATAAAGAAGCAGACTAACACTAACAACTATTACTAAAGATGATGAATACAACAATATGCCGGACTGTCAGGGGTCTAAGGGGGCACTGCCCCCTAGCGGAGTTCGACCTGCCCAGTCAGGGCACGGGGTCAAGGGGCAGCACCCTTGCGGGGGTTTCCGAGGGCAGTGCCCCCGGAACAAATTTTATTTGTAATGGTAATTTTGAAGTTCTGCTTATTTTTAAAGTTCGTAAGTCGTTCGTATGGAAAGATACCGAGCAGTACTGAGCATGTACCGAGCATGTACTGAGCGGTACCGAGCGGTACCGAGCATGTACCGAGCGGTACCGAGCATGTACCTAGCAGTACCGAGCATGTACCTAACAGTACCGAGCATGTACCTAACGGTACTGAGCATTTTTTTTAATTTTAAGAGGTGGACGCTTCTAAACCATAGTTGTTAGTGAAACACTTCAAGTAGCAATCAATAAGAATCATACCTGTTAAGTTGTAAATTCTTGTAAAAAATATTCATAAGTATAATAAAATTTAAAATCAAGTTGGCGCGCTATTTTGCGCCGTGCGCCATGCGCCATGGCTCACATGTGGCACAAATAGTGCGCGTTATTTTAAACACATGCGCCTCGCCATGAACATGTCACTGTAGGTGCGTCGCGCTGTGCTCCATGGCGCACGTTATTTTGCGCCATTTACAACTATGGTTCAAATTAAGTGATTGTTAAATAGATGGATAAATTATTAGCATAATTCAAGTTGGATAGTTGAAGTGGATGAATGCATTAGACTTATGTGATAAAAAAAGTCCCCCTTAAACTTAAGGGAAAATTCTTTATGATTGTGGTGAGACATACAATGCTTTATGGTGCAGAATGTTGACCATTAAAAGAGAAGCATAATATTAAGTTAAGTGTTGCAGAGATGAGGATGCTCAGGTGGATAAGTGGCTTTACTTTGAGAGACATAATACGAAATGGGCATATACGTGAAAATGTTGGAGTAGCTCAAATGGAAGATAAGATTAGAGAGTTGCCTTGGATGGTTTGATCACATTAAAATGCGGCCTTCCTATGACCCATCTCTATCACATCGTTAATTGTAATTATCAATTTATAGTTAAAGATCCTTTTAATTGAAAGATGTTTTATAAATGTATTGTAATATGATATTTAAGGCATTGTTAGAATTTATTCATTTACAAAATTTTATAAATACGTTACATGTGTTGTTTACATGCATGATTATTTTTTAATAATACCTACGAGTTTCGTATACAAATTAATTCAAAAGTTAAAGTACATGAAATTCTCACACCTACCTCTGTGAGGAAATGCGGAGAGACTTAGATAATGAGCTTGGGCTTACTCCTCCCTCCATATCGCCTTTGTAAGGCGAGCGCCAATTCGTTGCATCGTTGACTTGCTTCGACGAGGTAACCTATCTAAAACTTAATGCCCCTAGATCTCCAAAGCTCTGCATGTGAATAGATTTTCTAAACTTTAGATCTTTGTAGTAAACCTGTATTTAATTTTTCAACCCCACTAACCCGCCAGTGATTAGAACTTCACTCGTTAGTGACACGCTTAAGGTTGCGTAGTTTTTGATTTATCACCTACACTTAGAAACATTCTTTCTTGATTTTTCCTATAGCATAATGTGCATAATTCTAAATAAATGAAATAAAATAATTTTCTTAATAAAATGAAATAAAATAGTTAAACATAAATGAATTAAACCTAATCAACCTAAAGCGAATGAATGATATTAATGAATCCCAATTACATAAATTAAAAAAAAACTAAACATAAATTAAAATTAAATAAATGAAACACAAATCAATAAAAATTAAATAAAAGAATAAGATGAAACTTTAAATAAATTTTAAAAAAACTATATTTAAATAATCATAACACATTAATTAAAATTTTATTTAAAACTTAAATAAATCTTTAAAAATTTAAATAAATCAAAATAAAAATCATTGAATAATAAACAAATCTTAATTAACTTAATTAAATAAAATTTTATAATTCATCCGATTCAACTTGATTTTATTAAATAAATTTATTAACTTTATGTTGATTTCTTTGGAGAGCATAACAGCATTGGATTTTTATGGATCCTTAATAAATTTTAAATAATCAATCTTGGTCGCCATGCCTGTTGTGGCAACAACACAAAGGAAGTGAAAGAATATAAGTATTAAACTATAAATATTATAAATCTATAATTTATTAATTAAATAAATTAATTACAAATCAATAATCAATAATCAAACCAAAACAAATGGATAATTGTTGGGCAACTCGAGCTTATGAGGCTATTAACTTAACCCCAAAGATGTTGAATAAACCTAGCATCCCTGATTTAACAAAGAAATTCATTATTCAATCTTGTAATCTTAAGCTTGACTCCATTTAGGAAGACAAATGTTTATTGAATTGAAAGCTCTTAAAAATTAAAACACATAATTTAAATGCAATGCTTCTATGCAACCAATCATATCATTTACGGAGTAATGATAACATTACAATTATGAGCTTTAGGACTTGAGTTAATAACTTTTAAACTTTGAAGCCAACAATTAATATGATTCTTTAAAATATAAAATAAAATAACGCAAATAAATAAAACATTCTAAATTTAATTAATAAAATCTTAAAATATTAAAACTTAAAATTAAATTAAAATCTCCATTAACCTACAACCAACAAATAACCTTAAATTTAAATAAGTTAAACATCAAGCTTCCCAACTCCCAAGTCATACCAAACACACACTATCTTTTTCATATGCAAAATTTATTTGTTAGGACCACCGAATCTAATCTTAAGTTAGGACATAATGTATTTGGTGTGATGCGACTAGCTTGGTTTGGAGGATCTCCTTTGTGTTTTTATTTATTTTATGTACTCTAAATGTCATACTCATGCATTTTTACACACCTTACTTCATAGTGCACTCTGCTTGCATGCATACATCATACCATTGCTGCTAAAGCAAAAATTCAAAATAGAATGTAACTAGGACACTTGTAAAAGTAAAGATTCAAATTATAATGTATCTAGGATTGGATGTAAATTGCAAAGAGCTCATTATATATTTGTACATTTCAATTTCAAAGGTTGTAAAAAATTTAAAGATGTTTGCTTACATAAACAACTAGGGCTCCAAAAGATAACTCCCTACCCTGTGAGGGGTAATCTCTTTTGGAATCCTATAGAAGGCTTGGAGCTAGAGAAAAGAAAGCAAACGCATTTGAACTTAAATTCATAGGTTTAAAAATCCAAGCATGTTATGGTGGAGCTTGACCACCTTACTTGCAGACCTCGGATTGTATATGTTCCAAATAAAAGAATAAAATATTTTTCTTTATGCATTTGTCTCATGCATCATAATATATGACGCTAGCTAGATTTATTTACATATTATACAATCATCATTTGAATCTCTAAATTAAAATTCTTGACTCCCAAGTATTAGAGTCATCCTATCTTACATTCATAAGGCGATTAATTGTTTTTATGATGTTAGCTGACATCTCACTCCAAGCAAATATAAGTCAAGATTGTACACCCCTCAATGTATTTTCTCTAAATCTTAAATAAATTCTAGATCTATAGTTTCTTCTTCAGATGTTAAATGAGTATTTGATCTTCTAAACTCAAATTTTTGTATATTTTAAAAATCTAATATTCATTAAAGATGAAGAGAAGAGTTTATCGCTTTTGGATTAGATGAACATAGAAAACTCTATATGCACCAAACCAAGAAGAGAATAAAATAGCATCCCTAATCGAGAATATTCTTAGGCCAGGGTCTTTATATGTAATTAACTATAGGGGCTTGCCTCCGTGAGAAACTGACACCCAAATTAAATAAACCTCATTCAAGTTGATGTATCGAATGGGGGCATTCTCATGATTATGGGATCATATATATTATTATTCATCAAAATATGCAGGCGAAAGCTACTATTCTCCATAGATAATCATAAGTATAATCTCATATGCTCTTCCATTGATCTGCTTACGTAAAGTGTAAAGAGATACGACCATTTTGCCATACGGGAAAGTGTGATCGTACCCTTTGCATTTTAACCCCGAGAGCAGCATCCTTTCATAGACCCACATTAGTAAATTTGAACCCTAAAATTATGGATTATATTTTAATTTTAAAATTCGTTGGTTTGACAAAATGCAGATCATATCAATTATGTTTCTCTATGTTATATTCTTTCTATCCATTTGTCACCAGAAATGGACAAAAAAATGATACATGCAGAGGGCTGTTTTGTGGAAAATAGCAACGTGCAGCAAACTAAAATGAAATCCGTGAACTTTCATTAACTTCAGGATATATAATGGCATTGCAACCACTATTCCTCATATACGAATAATATTTGAAAGAATAGAACCTTAAATATGAGTCTAAGCAACTAAGCACTACTCTCTTCGCACAAAGTTAACTTACCTTATCCACAAGACTGGAAACTTTCTTATTAGACCTCAGAGTTGGAGCAACAGCAACCGCTCGCTTCTTGCTGCGCACAACTGAAAGAGATTAAAAGATAATGGTTATATTTAGAGAGAAATGAAACTTCACAAGCATTATGAACTATAGTAAGACAAGGAGAAAGCCTTCAAGCAGGCTATATATTCCAATTGAGAGTTTTGATAGACGCATCATAAAAATAAGCACAACAACTCAGAATTGCATCTTTAAAAAACAACAAAATTGTCAAAGATGATTTATAAGGCATGCCTTTTGATTCAGGTTGAACCGGCTTAACAGATTCATTCTTTGAAGAAGCTGGAGATTGAGCATCTAAACTCCTATCATTTTCTGATGAACTTACCAAAGCTTGAACAGATGATAGGCCGGATAAAGCCTGTAAAGTTCTTACTTGAGACTCCTTACTTGCCTTGGGTAGATAATTGTCTAGAGAATCTACAGGAAGATCGACAGTTGCCGCATGAACGCTAACAGGAGCCATATCCTGATAATTAACAGCACTTGATTCCACATAGAATGCAGAGGGCCCTATGCTACTTAACACGGGTCCAGAAGAAATAGACACATTTGCAACATCATAGTATGTTGCGGACCCAACTGGGGTAACACTAGAAGCCACTTCTGGTAAAACACTTGGAGCTTGAGGCTCATCATAGTAACCTGGTGTTTCTGATTCAATGAGCTGACTGCCTCCAACAATACCATAGTAATTGCCATTAGAGACTTCAGAACCTGTGGTAGTATAAAAGCCATAAGCTGGAATGTGGTATCCCACATTATATTGATCTGGAAAAGGATAGGACGTTGTCTCAGTATAAGATGGAGGAAAGTGTGCTAATGGTTCTTCAGGATGAGGATCCGATTCACCCTCAGGAGGTGGTGGAGGTGGAAGTGGTTCAACCTCAGGAGGTGGAGGTGGAATCCACTCCTCTTCTGGAGGAGGAACATTGGATTCATTTGGCAGAGTTGAAGGGCACTGTGATGATGGCAGATTAATCTGAAAAAACTGTTCTGAAGGGTTTGGACATGCAGTTATGGATGTTGGCGAATAGGGAATTTCTTCATCAACCTCCATTTCAACGTCCATATCTTCTTCAGTATTATCAACTAATGAAGGTGCAGCATTAGAAGAATCAGGAAGCAGGTTGACCTCCGGAACAATCTCTGGTTGATGCTCACTTCCTTGCGACTTAAAATCAGTTATTGGAGAAGCCTTTTCAGTACTAGCATTCTCATTTTTGGTCATATCCTTTACAAATTCAGAAGTAACAGTAATTTTGTGCTCCTCAGTAACTTCAGAATATGAACCTTCTAGAGGAGCCATTTGCCCGGCCTTCAAATCACTGAAATTTTCAGTTTGAACTGGAACGGAAGCTTCAATTTTGTCTATTGCAGATTCAATTTGCTTCAATTGTACTTCAGTATGCCACCAAAAGGGAAGCAAGGATGAACCATATGATGAAAGTGCTCTGCAATCAGATAATCTGATATCAATCTCTTTTCTGATCCCTTCATATCCTTCAAGCCATTGATCAGACCTGGCATAATACACATTAAAATTCAAAATAGATTGATAAAAAAGAAGATACCAGATAGGGAAAAAAAAAAGTAATACCTGTGCAGCATGTCCAACTTCTGCAGTAAAGCTTCACCATATTGCACCAGCTGTGAAGCATGAGCATCTTCACTTGCATGGCGATCACAATGTATTGACAGATCAGCATCCTTCTCTTCATTATCCAATGCATGATGCAACCCAATATGATCTGAGAGGTTTGAATACCCAGAAAAATTGCTATAAGATGCAGTAACATTGTCAGTGTAATACTGTTCAATACTTTGACTGCTATCAAAAACCTTCGCAGTCTTCAATTCTATGTTTTCATATCCCTCAGTCTCTTTGGAGATGATATTGTTAGTTTCATGCACATCAGCACCAAGAACTTGACCATAGATTTCCAAATCAACGTTTTCAGCACTAGAAGTATGCGCTTCCAAAGCATTAGCCCCTTTTTCTTCAATAGCAGAACATACACTTTGTTCATCTGTGTTTTGTGCATCAACAGCCAGACCTGCAGGCACCTCCCATGAGGTCTCTCCTGTCACAGTGTTCCAGTAATAGTATTGATTGCTTTCCTCGTGCAACACCAGTTTCCAGTGTTCATTTACATGACCATTAGCTTGATTCTCAGATGGCTCAGCTACAGAAGTCTGAGAAATTAGTTCAGTTTCACAGTGCTCAATATCAACACAAGCATTTTTAATAGCTTCGGTATCATTGGCCTTCAATTCTTTAGGACTGCCAGTTTGATCCAACTCTTGTTTACAAGTGCTATCTTCAATAACTTCGTCCTTGTTACTTCCTAAATCTTCAGTTACAACTGCATGCTCCTTTCCCTGGAAAGGAAACTACGTGTTAAGGAAGAGACACAAAAAAAAAGAAAACATGGTAGATGAGCAATATTTTCACAATGGAGAAAACTACACTCTGAGCTTCAGAAATTATAATGCAAGATGATCGCTTCATTTTAGTCGCAAAAAGAAAGGATGAAATCAAAAAGTACGACCAAGCTAGGGGTGGTTCAAAAATTTTAGGAAGATGCTTATCACGTAAGTGCAAATGCATGAAAAACTAAATGAATTTTTTGCAGCCAAAAACAGCATATACAGTAAAACTGAAGCACTATAGCAGCAGAAATATATTTGAACCAATATAATACAAAAACAACACATACTATAATACACTAACTAAATTATCTACTTTACTATGAAATACCATATAAAATATTATATGATGTACTATATACTAAACTATATTCTTTATATTACACTATATATAATATTAAACTACACTGCACCATATAATACTATATACTATAACATATGCTATACTATACTATACTATAATATAAACTATATACCATATGCCAGGCTACACTACACAACATAAGACATCATTTTATGAAGCTTCATTTTTCATTTATTTATGTTGAGTGTCATAAATATACCCTACATAACTCTTTTTAATAAATTCAATGCATGTCATATTAGCTCAGTTTTATTCCTTCCCAATCTTTCAACAAATTTTATCCAATCCTAATTATACATGTTCAAAAACCAACTAATGATATTTTCCACTACCTTATCTCTACTTACAAATTTATAAAATTTACTTTTAAGTCTCAATGATATTACACCTTAGATTGTTCTTCATTTTACCAACCAAATCTTGATTCTGGAACTTATATCCTCATCTAAATCTCCATTCTTCTATATAATGAATCTAAAATAACTAACCCTATTATGCCTAGATATATCACTTTATTTTCAAAAATATAGTCAAATAATTGATATTACACCAACTAAAATAATATATCATGTGATATTTTAATTAACAATAAGAAAAAAATTAGAGTATCAATTTTCAAGGCATTAAATACAATAAATAGCCAACAGAATTACTTCATTTGATTAAATAATAAAAGCACTTGATAAGAAATTAGATAAGGAAATACCTTATCACCTTACATAGAACTGGATAATAGAATGTGATCTCAACATATAATCTTATAACTTAAGAGTATTTAATTATGAAAAAAGTATACAAAGATACAAAACTAGTACAACAAATATTCAACTTCAATGTATATTATGACAAAGGTATAACATGCTCTTTAAGAATAGTCCTTAGTTAATGAAGAGGGGTAGTTGTTATTCTTGGGTTTGAAAATAAAGCAAAATTATTCAAGCTAAAAATGTAAGAGTATATCAATGTGAGCTGGTTTGAGATTCACAAAGACACAGATATATCAGAAGTTAAGAACCAAAATAGTTCAGTATGGCTATTTCTTATTTTTATTAAATACTCTAAAATATCGAGCTTGTGGCATGGTGCACGTAGCTGTAGTGGAGAATTAAGACAGCATAAGAGAAGTTATCTAATGTAAGAAGGGGTTAAAAAAAAACCCATATGCACATCTTGCTTCATGCTAGCCACACGAACACCAACATGTCTAGAATAATATTCCAGATATTTTAGAGATTAAGTGTGATAATAATCCCTATTTATCTCTCATTTAATAAAAATAAATACAATTAAATGAGAGGTAAATAGATAACATAAATAAGATGTGAAAGAAATAACATAATTAACCAAAAAGATGAAGAAAAAGATTCCCATAATAAGGCATTTACCTACAAAAAAAATGAATGCTATAATTACCTCTGAACCAGTTGAATAATCCACGTCGTCAGCATCTTTCTGCAGTTTATTTGCTTCATCATCCAATTCATCATCACTATACTGTCCAAGCAAGAGCAGCGGATTCTCCTTATTTTGACCTGAGTACACAAAAACATCATGTAAAACTGTAAGCAACTCACTAAAAAGTTGAAAAGCAAGTTTAAAAACACACAATGAATGCATGGATTTTACTATAGATAACTATATAAAATAAAGTTATAAATAATGATTTGTTAGGCAAATGACCATGCCGTGTCACCTGAAAATAAGATGAATATGAATGTTAGCCAGGTAGAAACCAAAAAAAGATGAAAACATACGAACCAAGAAGGCCACAATTCCTCCCGAAATCTCCAAGATGCTGCCAAAAATGTCATTAAGTATTATTCATGGTGGCAGCTTGATCTGTAACAACTATGAACATTCCTTAGACCTCAGCCACCCTACAGTCTCAAAACCAAAATCTTGGTGCATGCAACAAATCGTTTGCAGTATTTCCAAATTTCCACCAAAAATATGTTGTGCAGGGATATCTTCTCTATATAGTCCTTTGAAGAGAAATTGATGGAACCCACCTGAGGAAGATGGTGAAGAAGGAACACTAGCAGAATGATCTTGTTCTTGATTCACTCCAGCTTCCTCATTAATAGAATTGCACACTGCCTCCTCTGCAGTAAAAACAATGCATAATGTTAGAATTTTTTCAAATTAAGCAGAAAACGCATCAAGAAATATCTTGAACACAACATGAAATGTTAGCTTAATAATGATGATTCGCACTAATATGACATTTTAAACACATTCTATAACTACAGAGGTATAAACTATAGACTCTAAGATGCATATACAAAGGCACGTAAAGAAAATTAAAAACTAACAGAACTGTAGTACTAACTAAGCTAGTTTATTACTTCCTCTTGGTTTAAAGGAACATGTTTATCAATGTTTGATGGCTAAAATTAGGTATATCTATGACTAAAAAAACAAACTACGCTCAGGAACTTCACACTTTGTTAAAAATCGTTGTTTTCAATTTCAAGTCAAATATCAGTATCACTCAACATGAACAATGCAATAACTTATTCCTGTTCATATCGAAGTAAGAAATTTTAAACCAAGTCAAAAGAAAATCAGTCAAAGTTGCAAGATATAGAGATTGGCATAAGAAAATTTTTCTTGTAGTACGATACAAAGTTCAGAATCAATTTTGATTCCAGTTTTGTGGGATTACTGACCTCCAGTGAAAAATCCAAGTTTACATATAATTCTAATTTCAGCTCTGGAATCCCACACCACTCAAATAGCAAAGAAAATACAAAATAAGTTCGAACATGATGGGGATACACATTAATCATATTCCTAAAATTGATAAATACTAAAATATGTCACAAAAGGTGCACATACATTTGATACTTAAAAATTTGCAGGGGTTTAAGGGAAACAGTACATCTTCAAGGCACAAAAAGATAGTATGAGCCGAACAAAATGTGAATTGATAATAAAGAAGCTATGAATGAAGTTAATATATTATAAAAAACTTAAAATTTGTAGGGTTTTGCATATATAAACATTCTTCAATTTGAACACAAGTATTGAGCTTGGAACAACAAAAGTAATTTGAAGCACAAACTTCCCAAAAAATCATAATAATAGAGAAATTGTAAGCAACCATAGAAACAGTGGTCCAATATATCAAGAATTTTCAATTATTGTAAATTCTAAAACAATAGCTAAACAATCTTCAATATCTAATAAATACGCTAAACTTCTATCAGCGCCACATTATTATTATAAATGAAAGCTCCACAGTGTCGGATATGTTTACCACAACAACAAAACGAAGTGTTTTGGATGTAATAGCCATTGCAATAGGATGCTTGCTAGCATGCTCATAAAATGAACTTAATGACCAATTTGCAGAAGGATCAAAAATACAAGACCTCTATTGTTGTGCAAAATATTGGTCATGAAAGAAAATTAACTGTGATGATGAAACTGGGCCCTTGTCTTCAGGTCACAGAACACAAAGGATAAATAATTTATCAATTTCCGACAACAAAAGCAAAACCGGCAGCAAAGAAATAAAACCAAAAGAATATATGGACAGATTTATTTATAGTGATACAAATGAACTACAGTTTTGGATAAGAACTTGCAAGAATTATTTAGGCTGCATGCGAGCAAAAAAGTCAGATTATAGTGGAAAATTTGTATAACACAAACAATTCAATCGTTTGAAAACCTTGGGAACAATTAACAAAGTGGCAGCATCAATATATATAAAAAAAAGTATCGTATAAATATGAATCATTCAAGATCATACGTGACGCCTTATCCTGGCATATAACTAATCACAGAAGCCTACTCTCTCGAAAACCCTAGCCATGAAAAGAAAAAATTCATATTACCAGAGGGTTCAGCAAGGAGATCGAGTTTCACTCTTCGATTTGTAGCGCTCATAGCCGCGAGGCGGCGCTCCTTTCTCTTTCCCATCGAATCGCCTATGGAGAACAACTAAGATTAGTCAATTAGGGATTTAGGGTTTCAAATGGGGGAAGACGAGTTGCCGCCGAAAGAGAATAGATCCTGAAATTTATTGGATTGCATATGCCCGCAAAATGAACGGATTGATGTTGCAGACGCCTCAGACGTGTCTGGGCCAGCCCAGCCCAACTAAACTTTCGGTTCTAAATCCACATATGAGTTGGCCTCTGATAATTGGGCTTATTAAGGCCCAAACAGTAAAAGCTTGCTACTTTTGTTCAAAAATGTCGATGCCTTTTTCTCTTCGATCAAAATAATGATGTTTCATGTAAACATATCGACCAAATAAACTCCGATTTCAGCAAACTTATAGTCGAACTGATCGTCTCGGATATATGAACCCAACGACACCAAATTCAACTCGATCCGAGCCCAAATGGGTCCAAATCGAAGGCCCAAAGCACATTTAGAAGGTTCAATACATAATTTGGATTACCAAAAAGTTTCCAAATATAACATGCTTATAGTAAAATTGAGCGGCTCGAAGAGACAAATCCAACGAGCCCAAGATCGCCAAATTATGATATCATTAAGGCCTTCAAATGTCTGACAAACTGTCTACGATCAAGGGATTCAATATTGACCATCCATCCAAACCACTCTACATTTGTCCTTGATCCTTCCCCTATTTACGGGTCATGCCACTCTCAAAAAATTAGAAATAGACCCCTCATTTCTCTTAAGAGAGAAAAAAAGGAAGATGACCCAAGCAAGAAGAGGAGAAGAGAAGAAGAATAGGATGAAAGAAACTCCTTGACCACCGTTGAAATTCCGCCGACCTCGAAGTGATGCCGGAATTCCACCCAACCTTCAAGTGACATTGGAGTTTCACCCAAACTCCAAGTGACGTCGGAATTTTGCATGACCTCCAAGTGAAGCAAGAATTCCGCCTGACCTCTAAGTGACGCTGAAGTTCTGCCCGAATACCATATAACAATAGAGTTCTCCTCGACTACTACCTGACGTCGAACTTCTACCCGATGTCAGACCTCCGCTCGTCGCCAAGTTTTTACACGGTGCAGACTTCTGCCTGTTGTCGGTGTTGCGGATCTATGGTTTATGATTTTGATGATAGCAAACATTCCTTATTTTTCTACGATTACCTTATGTGCTAACGTTTCAGGTCCACACGATCAGACTGCAATCTGAAACCAGCTCAATATTGGGTAGACTAGGTCTGTGTCACTTTGTAATCTTTTTCCTTTCTTGAGTCTTTTGTATTTGGCGTGGCATCTGATGATTTGTAACTTGGAAGATTTTCTATTGTGCCCTAAAAGATTTCTATTTTTGATAACATCGTCCGGGACGATATTTATATTGTCCTGTACGATCTGACAAAAGTAGAAACCCTAATTAGGGCATCCTCATTAAGCCAGCCGTCATATTCATATCAGCCTAGACGATACATGTATCGTCCAGGACGATATTCTCAATTCAGAAAGAATCAGCCGCCATAATCAGTTTAGGTATTCTTTATTTTAGGAAATCGGCCAGGACGATATTCATATAGTCCAGGACGATCTAACTCAATTATACCTAAATTGATCTGGTAGTATTTGGAAATCATTAATGGTTGATTGATATGATCACATCGTCCGGGACGATGTCCTGGACGATCAACTTCAGCCAGCACCAAATCAGGGTGATGATCAGGACGATTAAAATCGATTTTAAACTAATCGTCCGGAACGATCGTGAGATCACCCAGGACGATATAACCAATTTTCTTCTGATCGTCTCAAATCGTCCCAGGCCGTTGAGCTGAATTTGTATTGATCGGCCAGGACGATATGCCTATCGTCCTGGACGATAATGTCGATAACTTGCATTAATGAACTCGTTTTGAGAGCTTCTATTTAAGCTATGGCAAGACACTTTGTAAGTGTCTTTGGCAGCCATTGTAGCTTCGTTCTTGTGGGAGAAACTTGAAGAGAGAGCTTGAAAGGAAGAGAGGAAAGGGTGGAGTTTGAGAGGAAGAAGATCCTGTGAGGGGGAGGAACTCAAGGGAGTGCGGTGGGGGATCCACACATTGCTCCGGCGAACTCGCACCTTAGTACCATCGGATTCAAGGCTTGTCTTGAGGTAAGTTCACCAAAGAAGAAGATCTATTTGGTGTCAAAGGACCCGGCGACTCCGCCGCACCGGGGAAGGTGGAAGTGATTTTATAAGGGCTTCTCCGCTTAGCTGTGGCGGCTAAAGGAGAGACACTTCTTTTAGTGCAATACTTGGAGGGTGCCTCCAAGGAGTGGACATAGGTCAAGGTTTAACCGAACCACTATAAATTCGATGTGTTCTTTTCTTATTATTGCTTCTGCATTATTTAATTTCCACACTTTGATTTCTGTGGTGATTTTGGTTTGAGTTTTAACTTTGGTTTTAAAATACAATTCACGCCTCCCCCCCCCCCCCTCATCTTGGTTAGCTTGGGCCAGTTCTATAGGCTTAACATCCCTAACAACTTTCAAGTGGTATCAGAGCACTTTCTAGTGTCATCTGAGCACTTCAAGTGTATTAGAGCCATTTTCAAAGATTAGTTTTAATGCTTTTGAATTTTCGATCCATGGCTAACTTTTCTAATCGTAATATTGCGGAAGGATATTCAATCACCAGATCTTCTTTATTTAAAAATATGTCATTTGATTTTTGAAAAACTCGCATGTCTATTTTCTTGCAATCGATGATTTTCGCATGTGCATATAATTTTAACTGGTTATTCATCACCGTCACTTTTGTTAATGGAGTTAAAACTGATATCTTTTTATCAATGGAATAAGGAAGAAACACTGAATGCTCAACTGAATGCAAAATCTTTAAATTGCTTTTTCTGTGCTTTAAATTTTGAAATTTTATGTTATATCCACGTGCACTACTGGTAAGAAAGTTTGGGATAAACTACATACCATATACGAAGGCACGAATGAAATCAAGCAATCCAAGTTGAATTTGTTAATGCATGATTTTGAATTATTTCCATAAACCTTATGAAACGATCTTAGACATGTATACAGATTCATTCAAATTTTTAAACTCATTGTATGCTTTAGGAAAAATTTTTCAAATTTTGAAAAAGTTAACAAAATTCTTCTTGTCTACTGATAAGTTGATACTAAAGTAGTTCATTTTGTGAATCAAAAAATTTGAATAGTATTCTATTGATAATTTGTTTGCTCACTCATTGCCTACGAGCAAGGTTTGGGTAAAAATTTGTTGCAGGTGAAACTATTATTCTAAAAGCTGAAGATACAGAAAGAGATAGCCTAGTTGGTGACGAAGATAATGACGTGTCAAGCAAATCACAAAGCTCACTTATGCATAAGCAAAAGTGGAAAAAAGGTAAAAGTGGTAAGGATGTCATATTTCTTCTAATTATTTTACTTTCGATGCAGGAGCCTGGACATATGAAAAATTAGTGCCATAATTTAAGAATTCTTCCTATGAAAGAAAAGAGCAAGGCAAGCAAAATTTAAACTGGAAAATAATGAAAGGAAAAATTCTCATTGGAGATCTGGTTTCTAAGCATCGGACTAGGAGAGAGAAAATGATTAAAAGCCTTTCGTATTTTTGTTGTTTTTATGTTTTTCATTTTTTTGTTTATTCTTTGAAATTTTCATTTTCATGAAAGTTTTTTTTTATCAACAAACACATTCACTTTTCTAAAAATGAAAAATCTACTTCCTATTTTTTCTTTAAATCTTTAGTAAGATATGTTTGACTTCTCTAAAATAGTCAGAGGAAGGGAACTCATGATTGTTTTCTCTTTTCTCCTTCTTAAAGAGGTTATTTTACTTTTGATTCAAAATCTTCATCATATTTTAAATTGGATTTTGAAACTATTTTTTTATCTCCCTACATTTTTTCTATCGCATAGGAATCTTTTGCAAGATTGTTAAATCCCCATAAAATTTTTCAATCAAGTTGTTCGTGTTTGTCAATAATTTGGGTTTACTTTGGTTTTAAAAATATAAGAAAGAAAGCATATTTTTTAAAATAATTAAAAAAAAAGTTGCGAATAATGCTAAACCAAAAGATGCGCAATGACGCTAAATTAAAAAAAATATTCACAAAGTGTATTAAAAATCAAAAGATGCTCAAAGAGCCATTCAAGTGATAAAGGGCATAAAATGAGCCCACAAAAAAATATGCTTTTTTTTTCCTTATACTAAAAGCCTAAGAAAATTCTTGATATGCTCGAAACTTGTGCTTGAAAATCTTGGTTCCTGATTCAGCAATTCGTGCATTGATCTTCTATTGGATATGTTTTATGAAAGGAGTTTTTGAAAAATTAATATTTTCTTTTTTCCTGTTTATTCCTTGATTTGGATATTGGATTAAAAGTTTTTAGCCTTTTTAAAAAAACTTGTGTTTAGATTATCAAATTCTGAATTTTTAACCTTTTCTGAGCTATGCGTTGTCAATCCAATTTTACTAAATTTTTTGATTAAAACTAAGAGGTAACTTTCTCATTTTTAGAATATTTGTTTTTCACTAGATAGGGTTTTTCTTTCTTTCTTTTTCAATTTTTTTTTTGTTTGTGCCTCCCTCTCTTTTTGATAATGTTAAAGGGGGAAACGATTTTGAATTTTGTACTGTTTCCGGTGTTTGTATCTTATTAAAAAATTAAAAAATAAATTTTTTACTCCTCTATTTTTAAAAGTGTTATTCTAGTAGGGGGAGATTAGGAGAAATTGTTTTTACTTTTGAAAATTAATTGAAATATTTTGCATCATCAAAAGGGGGAAGATTGTTGCGGATCTATGGTTTATGATTTTGATGATAGAACAACATTTCCTTATTTCTCTACGATTGCCTTATGTGCTACTTTCAGTCCAACATCAGACTGAATCTGGAACCACTCAAGATTGGTAGACTAGGTCTGTGTCAGTTTGTAATCTTTTTTCCTTCCTTGAGTCTGTGTATTTGGTTGGCATCTGATGATTTGTAACTTAGAAGATTTTCTATATTCCTAAAGATTTATATTTGGTAACATCGTCCGGGACGATATTTATATCATCCTGCACTACGAAAAATCACCGATTTCCGGTGGAATTTTTCCGGCGGTTTCCGGCGGTCACATTTCCGGCCGGTTTTTTCTCTCACGGAATTTTCTGGCGGAATTTCCGGCGGCTTTTTCACGTTTCCGGCGGCTTTAAAAATTTTATTGAAAATAAAAAAAAATTTACTATGTAAATGATTTAAAAAAAATTAATTAAAACTTATATTAACTATTTAATTAATTTTCATTTAAAATATTTATTTAGTTAATTGTTATTTTATATTAAATATTTTTTTTTATTTTAAATTAATTAGTTTTATTTTAAAAAAAATTAAATAATTAATTGCTTTTCGGTCCGAATATAGTTAAATAAATAATATTGACAAATGTAACGTATTTACATAAATTGGCATTTCGGTCGCGTCGGTTGAAATCAACACGGGAGATCCACGGTCGAATCTCACCGCGCGCAGATGCGGGAGCGGGCGCGGAGCCGGATCCGCGAGCGCGGGCCGCGCCTGGCCGGATCGCGGAGGGCCGGGAGCCTGGCCGGAGCGCGGAGCCCCGTGGGGGTGGGGTTCGGGCGCTGGGAGCGGTTTAAGACCGCGGTAAGCCGCCGGACGAACTTGCCGCCGGAAAAAAACCGCCGGAATTTATTTTCCTACGCGATTTTTACCGGCCGGATTTTAACCGCCGGAAAACCGCCGCTAAATTACAAAACCGCCGAAAAAATGCCCAATTTCCGCCGAAAATTGCCGCGAAAATGAGTGATTTTTCCTGTAGTGCTGGATGATCTTACAAAAGTAGAAACCCTAATTAGAGGCATCCTCATTAAGGCAGCCGTCATATTCAATATCGGCTAGACGATTTATGTATCGGCCAAGATGTATTCTCAATTCAGAAAGAATCAGCCGCCATAAATCAGTTTAGGTATTCTTTATTTTAGGAAATCGGGCCAGGACGATATTCATTATAGTCCAGGTTTTAATCTAACCAATTATACCTAATTGATCTGGTAGTATTTGGAAATCATTAATGGTTGATTGATACGATCACATCGTCCGGGACGATCTTATGTCCTGGCCGATTGACTTCGGTCAGCACCAAATCGGGCGATGATCAGGACATTAAAATCGATTTTAAACTAATCGTCCGGGACGATCGTGAGATCCTAGGACGATATACCAACTTTTCTTCTGATCTTCCCAATAGTCCCAGGCCCTAGAGCTGAATTTGTACTGGTCGCCAGACGATATGCCTATCATCCTAGACGATAATGTCGGCAACTTGCTTTAATGAGCTCGTTTTGAGAGCTTCTATTTAAGCTATGGCAAGACATAAGTGTCTTTGGGCAGCTTCGTTCTTGTGACGGGGAAACTTGAAGAGAGAGCTTGAAAGGAGAGGGAAAGGGTGGTAGTTTGAGAGGGAAGAAGATCCTGTGAGGGGGAGGAACTCAAGGGAGTGTGGTGGGGGATCCAACACACATTTGCTCGGCGAACTTCGCACCTTAGTACCATCGAATTTAAGGCTTGTCTTGAGGTAAGTTTACCAAAGAAGAAGATCTCTTTGGTGTCAAAGGACCCGGCGACTCCGCCGCACCGGGGAAGGTGGAAGTGATTTTGTAAGGGCTTCTCCGCCTAGCTGTGGGGGCTAAAGGAGAGACACTTGTTTTAGTGCAATACTAGGAGGGTGCCTCCAACGAGTGGACGTAGGTCAAGGTTTGACCGAACCACTATAAATCCGGTGTGTTCTTTTCTTATTATTGCTTCCACATTATTTAATTTCTGCACTTTGATTTCAGTGGTGATTTTGGTTTGAGTTTTAGCTTTGGTTTTAAAATACCAATTCACCCCCCCCCCCCTCTTAGTTAGCTTGGGCCAGTTCTATAGGGCTTAACATCCGTAACGAACTTTCAAGTGGTATCAGAGCACTTTCTAGTGTCATCTGAGCACCTTCAGTCGGACTTTCATCGGACATCTATCTGATGCTGGACTTCTGTCCTTTGATGGATTTCTACTTGATGCCATCTTTCTGACCTTCATCGTCAAACAACGGTCCTTCGAACTTACATCGCCCACCGACTACAGTTCCTCTGACCTCTATCGCCCGCCGACTACGGTCCTTCTAACTTATATCTCCCACCGACTACACTCCATCCGACCTCCGTCGACCGCCAAATGCGGTCCTTCTGAATTACATCGCCCGTCGACTATAGTCCTTCCGACCTCCGACGTCTGCCAACTACGGTCCTTCTGACTTATGTCGCCCACCGACTGTAGTCCTTCTGACCTCCGTCGCTAGCCGACTACGATCCTTCTGACTTACGTCACCCACCAACTATAATCCTTCCGACCTCCATCGCCCGTCGACTACGGTCATTCTGACTTACGTCGCCCACCGTCTACAGTCCTTCTGACTTTATATTTATGTAAATAATATTAATAACATGCAATTTGTTCGCGTTTGTATGAATAACTTTTCAGGAAAATTCTTTACAGAATTTGAGACTTGATCATTAAATTTTTTTAAAACTAAGATGTAAAATTTTTATTTAAAAAAGTTTACTTTTTGAATTTCTCAACAATGTAAATGAATTGTCATATTGCATGAAAGACCAGTCCAAGGCCCTTTTTGGCAATTAATTCCCTATAGAACTTTCTGTCCTTTGTAATTTTAATTTAATTAATGTTTCATTTAGAACAATTTTTTATTGCTTTCTAAGACATTTTTTTAATGCAAAAATTTTTAGCTTAAAAGCTTTTTAAACTAAAAAAACTGCTTTAAAAAGTAATCACTATGCTGTCACAAATAAAGCCTAACATTGTAATAAATGTCAAAGCAAAAAAAGCCATCAAAAGTTTTTTATTGTCATTTTTATTTTTGAAATATTGCCATAAATTATTTGTCCTTTCTAATAGCCTATCAATTGTTTATCCTATTTAATGATAGCTGAAATTAGTTGGCATCTTTATAAATTTGTATAACTTTGATTGTTTCATGTAAAATTTAATTGAAAATAGCTATAATCAGCAAAGTTTTTGAGACATGGCAGTTGAAATATTTCATAGTTTTGTAGAGTTGTTCATGCCATAATTTGAATTTCGTACTAGATACATCATGCGTTTGTAAGAACTTATTGAAGAAATTATTAACTTTTTTTCATGCAAGTATGTCTTTGTTTCCTATCAGTTTTGCATCGCCTCTTCTTGTTATGTGCTAAAGTAGTTGTGGGAATAAATATAGATCATATTATCTCAACATTGTATAGAAATCTCACACATACATAAGTTAATAGCAATGTAAATGAGATACATGATTTTTCACTTGCAAAATCTTGATCATTCTTCTAATAGGAGGAGAGATTAAATGGTGGGAAGACATGCATGCACATCAATAGTTGATGGACATTAGTCATTGGCTAGCGCTGAGTCATATTTACTAAGGAATATGAAATGCTAGTCAATATAAAGTACTCAACTTGGTCGCGATACTAATAGGTGGGGTGAAGAGGATAGTTTTCATGGATGTTTAATGTTAGTAATTAATAAGCATCAAAATGTGGTTGATGTGGAACATTAGAAGCCTGAAAAAGGTGGGTTATCATTTTTTGTCCCTCTCCAAATATAATAGGAAATTGGATGAATAGGAATACATGTGTCAAACATCAATGGATAGTGAAGATCAAGTATTAATTATTATTAGGCATCAAGCAATAGTCAATGAATAACCTAAAAAGCCAAATGATGTTTGGTGGCTGACTTGATCCATATGTTATACATTGAAGACAAGCCTCAAAAGTTAGTGCCCAATAGACTTAAAGCATTGGCCAATAATTGGTGTTTGGCATGATCAATAAAGAATGTTTAATTTCTAGTTATGATTAACTTGGTTGAGACTGTAATACTAAAAAAATGAGAGTATGACGTTAATGATTGACAAATGTCAAACAATAACCATTTACAAGCATCGAGAAATGGTCAACAAGGAACATCATGAGTTATTTGAAGATGGGTTATCAACTTGAAGAAGAGAATAAAACAATGATCATTGATATGTTTCATATGGCAATTGACAAGAAACCAAAATAAAAAGCTTTATTATTATATTATTAATAGAGGAGAATATAGGACTGAGAAGATAGACATCTATGTTACAAGTTAATGGGTGTTATATATAATGCCAAGGGTGCCGCCTAGCCGTGGGGACTAAAGGAGAGACACTAGTTTAGTGCAATACTTGGGGGGTGCCTCCAAGGAGTGGACGTAGGTCAAGTTTTGACCGAACCACTATAAATCCGGTGTGTTCTTTCTTTTTTTTCTATTTCCGCGTTTTAATTTTCGCACTTTGATTGTGGTGATTTGGATTGTGTTTTGGTTTTAAAGTTTTCCAACTCACCTCTCTCTTTAATTAGCTTGGGATTAAGTTCAAGAGGGCCTAACATCCCTAACGAACTTTCACAGATGTTAATTGTGATGCCCTAGAATCTAATTTGGAAAAAAAAATATTCTTTTATCTTTTAATAAATAACTACAATAATTATCTAAAATCATTTATCAGTAATAAACAGCAAAAACATATTCTATAAGAGAGAAAATTAAGAGAGAAAGTGAGGAGAGATAAAAATAGAATAAAGATTTAGAGGTCGTAGAGCAATTTTTGCGGCCCATTTGAGAAATTTAGTCATCTCGTTGTAAGAAACATTTACCCTTTTTTATTTCAAAAATTTTATATTTTTGGTATTTTTTCGATCAAATGTGTATTCCTGTCACAAAAAAATGATGATAATTTTATATTGGTAAAATTTTAACCGCACAACTTTTTATATGTTATAGAGATTGAGATTATGAATATTTTAAGTATATTCTAAAGTTTAATTTTTCACCTGATAATTTTTGAAAAGGCAGTGATTTTTGAAAGTTTGAATAGGTTGTTAGACTTAATATAATTGTCCCAAGGCTAACCAAGAGGGGGGAGGGGAGGGGGGGGGGGATGAATTGGTAATTTAAAAATTCTCTTGGATTTAAGAAAACCGATTTAAAATTTTTTAGCACAATAATAAAATTTTTTAAAAAATATTTTTCAACCACAACAAACTAAAGTACAGAAAATAAAAATGCAGTAAAAAGTAAAAGAATAGAAAAACACCAAATTTATAGTTTTTTGATCCAACTAGCCCTATGTCCACTCCGTGAAGACTCATTCTTTAGGCATTGCACTAAATCAAAGCGACTCTCTTTTTGCTCCCAAAGCAAGGCGGAGAAGCCCTTACATAACCTCTCTTCTACCAAATTGGTGTGGCATAGTACCGATATCCTTTCTCACCCTCCTCATAATGGTAGATTACCAATATCCTTTCTCACCCTCCTAGTGATAATAGAGTACCGACATCCTTTCTCACTCTCCTGGTGATAGAAGAGTACCAACATCCTTTCTCATCCTCCTGGTGATGGAAGAGTACCGACATCCTTTCTCATGCTAGTGGTGATGGCAGAGTACCAACATCCTTTCTCACCCTCTTGGTGATGGTAGAGTATCAACGTTCTTTCTCACCCTCCAGGTGATGATATAGTACCGATGTCCTTTCTCAGCCTCCTGGTGATGGTAGAATATCGACATCCTTTCTCACCCTCCTGGTGATGAAAGAGTACCAACATCTTTTCTCACCCTCCTAGTGACTCCAGAGCACTGACCACTATAGGAAAATCACCCATTTCTAACGAAATTTTTCGACGACTTTCCAATGGTTTATTTTTCGATGGTTTTCTGACAGAAAATAATGAGACAAAATTTTTAATGAAATTTTTTGGTAGTTTCTTTCCCACGGAATTTTTTAGTTGCTTTTTCACTTTCACGGTGGAATTTTAAAAATTTAATTAAAATGATTAAAATTTTAACTATTTAAATGATTTAATAAAAATGATAAAAATTATATTAACTATTTTATTAATTTTTATTTTAAAATTAATGAGTAAATATTAATTTTTATTTTATATTAATTATCATTTTTTATTTTTATAATTAAATCAATTAGTATCATTTTTTATTAGTATAATTAAATATTACTTGATTTTGGGTTAATATGAAGTTTAAATATAAAAATTTAACTTTTAAAACACATTTGCATGTCCAAAAATTCAGTTGGTTGGTTGAGATTTTTCCCAACCAACTCGGCTTCAAATCACCTGGCAAGTGCGGAATTGGGCACACACGGGCATGGATGCGGGCCGGCGCGGGCGCGGGAGAACCAATTTTGGGATGGGCTGGCAGGCAGGCTGCTGCGCACGAACTATCGCGAGGATGGGAGGGGGGGTGTTCACAAAGAATTTTTTTAATTTATCGGTGGTTTAATTCCTCTAGAAAGCTACTAAAATTATTTTTCGCTGAAAAAAGTCATCAAAATTTATTTTCCTACACGGGTTTTACCGGTAGAAATTTTTCGTCTGAAAAATTGCTATAAATTTCAAAAACTGTCGGAAAATGATCAATTTCCGCCAGAAAATCCTACCAGTAATAGATGATTTTTCTATAGTGGACTTCTTTTCTCACCCTCCTGGTGATAGTAGAGTACCAACATCCTTTCTCACCCTCCTAGTGACGGCATAGTACCAATATCCTTTCTCACCATCCTAGTGATGATAGAGCACTAGGATATTCTTTAAAAATATTCTCTCAAGAGCCTTCAAGAAAGTAGGGAGAAACTTGAAGAACAAATAAGAGATCCTTACCTTTGAGCAACCTTGTGAATCCCCTTACAAATTCCTCTCAAAAGATCTCTCAATCTTCACTCCTAGAACACTCTTCTAAACACTCTCCTTTTCCACTCTTGAAAGAAATTCGTAGTTATACCACTAGAAGAATGTATGTGATAGTTTTTAGAACCCTTATATATGAAAGATAAGAAAAATTATCCAAAAAACTTAAAATTTCAAGTTAAACAAATTTAGATTGTATACTATAATTATACTTCGTATGTATAAATAGTTCAAAAATCCATGTACGAACTAGATTTCATACTCTATCAGTTATATGTACGAATTGACATTGTACAGTATGAATAGTTCAAAATTGAACAAATTCATTTAGTACGATTCTGTACATTCTCAATTCATACACTGTGAATCATCTATACAAACCATATATCATACAATATGAACTATTTAAACTAATCATGCTTCATTTTGTATGAATGTGGATGACCCCATTTCATACTCTGAGAGTCGTTTGTATGAACCTAAGATTTTATAGTACGACCGGTTAAAAAAATGATGTGTTTGTATGGGAAGAACTAATATGCACCCATTTCGTACTCTGGTCATTGTATGTACGAACTCAACTTCGTACAGTACAAATAGTTCAAAAAATGATTTGTTCATATGGGACAAACTGGTACGCACCGATTTCATACTCTAGATGTCGTATGTATGAACATACATAATATAGTATGAATAATACAAATAAAATTTCCTGCCATGATTTGATTAATTTCAATTTGGAGGAACTACCAATGCAAATCATCTTGTACAATTTAGAATCATACAGTATGATTAGTTTTAAAAAATTTTGACTCACTCCCTTAGTGTGTGTGTGCACGGATATCCAATTACAATCACACTCTCTCAAACTCAAGAAAAATAAAAAAATTATAAGCTCCATTATATGAAACCCTAATCTAATATGTCTTGAAGTCTTTGATAGTCTGGAGTATGATATTTTTGAAATATTAGTACACACAAATAACACAAAGAAAATATTTTTAATATATATTAGGAGAAACAGTAATCATAATAATAATATTTTGGTATCATAAAAAACTCACATGATATAAAACTTAATCTTAAAATCTAAGTTGTAACAATCTCTCCCTTTTTTATGATGATAAAATAATTATTATTTGAGTTAACATTTTAGATAATTTTTCTCATAAGCTCCCCCTCAATGAATGATCAATTCCAAACTAAAGGGATTCCAATGAAATCAAAACCACAACAAATTAAAACCAAATAAAAAATAAACATACACAAAACAAAACTCACACAATACACACATCACATAAATCACATAAAAAAATCATACACACATCAAACAATATAAAATAATAACTAATGACTCCCCCTTTTGACAACAGCAAAAAAGGAAGTACCTCTTAAAAGATAAGTTTGTATTGATAAATCAAACATATAATTAAGAAGAAGATTTTAAACTATTTGCAAATACAAAATTAATGTCCTAATACGAAAAGAAAAGTCTCAAATTTTAAATCAAAGAATAAGTAAGATAAGAAAAGTCAATCAGATTCACTATTCATTTTAAACATATCAAATAAAAATAATTATTATAAAAATGATGAGAAAAAGATTAATTATATTCTAATTCAATAGTGTAAATTACTATTGATTAAATGGATTTGAATAAGAGATAGAAAGATAAAGGAAGAACTATATTAACCTTTTAATATGCGACATTGCACATCTTTTCAAATTTTATGGGACACTTTGTGCATCTTTTTAGTTTGGGCTAATGTTTTGCCTCTTTTCACTTTAACGAACATTATGTATTTTTTTAGTATTTTTTAGCACATTTTGTACATCTTTTCAATCATAGCACACTTTGTACATCTTTTAATATTTTTTAGACTTTCCAATATCAATAAATCTTAAAATAAATTCCAATAATTAATTAAAATGAACACATTAAAGAAGAAATAAAATAAAATTAAAATATATATTAGTTAATAATTATAGCTAAATAATATTTTATCTATAAGAACATAAAGATGATCTTCTATTCTACACCCATTCATAATTTAATTTAAATTTTGAGAAATTAAATTTTATAAGGAAATTTATTTGTAGAGTAATGTATTTTAAAATTTCATTTTAGAGATCAACTACAATCGATTATTCTATAAAAAATTAAATAATTCAAGAAGAATAATTTTAATATAAGTCAAAACATTATTAAATTGAATACTTGTAACACATACACCAATACATCATGTTAGAAAAGGAAGAACCACAACATAATGAAGCCAACACTTAAAATCAAAAGAAATATGTCAACAATAAGTACAAAATTCAACAACAAGTATAATAGAGAAGTAACAACTAAAATTCTGAGGGACCTTAGTCTAGAGGTGGTTGAGGGGTGAACATTGTAAAGTAGTTATTTATCATAGGTACTTTCTTGTTGACAGAGTCAAATTGTCCTCTAATCCACCCCATGTCTTCATTGTACCTCGCATCCTACTAGTTTAGGTAATTCTCAATTTAATCAAAATATTGATCAAAATGAGGTTCCAGTCTATCAATACATTGGACTTTTTCTTGATAGAAATTCTAATCAGATCCAGGAGCAGGTGCAGGTGCTAGAGTAGGGGCTCCTTTTCCCTCAAATTCTTCTCCCTCGGATCCTTGATCTCGATTAAAAAGTGCATAGAATGAAGCATCGATAAAGTATATAGGAAGCTGAGTAGGAGGATCATGATGAATTAAATTGTACTTCTTTTCTAGAATGTAGGCAACAAAATGTTCTAAAGTTATATTTTTCTTTCTCATATTATGAGTAAGTCCAAAATCAGAAAGCTTATAGATATAATAAGGCTTTTAAAATTGGTCTGATCAATAAATCAGAAGAATAAGAGGTTAGTGGTTCAATGGTTCAATCGGGGTCGAATCGGATGATGTAATAAATATTTATTATATTTAAATATTATAATGATGACACAACTATTTATAAATATATAGCAAAAAATTAAACATATTTATAATATGAAGTATAAAAATAAAATAATATATATAGTAACTAAGAAAAAAATAATAGTATATTTTATTTGAAGACACAATCAATCATAGAAAGATGTAAAAATACTGTATACCAACTGATAACAAAAAGAAATCATATTCACTTTCTCGTTTCCATAGTTCAAACTTTCAATAATTTCATAAGAGAAAAATCAAAGATATCCTAAATTAGCATTATCAAATCTATCCACATAAGTTGAGTCTCCAGGTCTCGCTTCACCAAAATATTCAAATCCAAATGAATCTAATCAAGCCCGATTATGTCGCCTGCATCTTCCTTCATTCTCTAAGTCACCTTCACCAACAAATAAGAAATATAAAATAAGATATTATTTTTGCTTTCATTTAAATGATATACTCAAATTTTATTATCAACTTATAATATCCCGACTGATTAAATTGTATATTTTATTCTTCAACAACTGGCATTGCATCCTCTTTGCATATCTTATTTTCTAAATCATGTAAATCAAGTTCTGGAGTTGATTCAACTTCAAGTATCCAAAAATTAACCATTTCAGCACAAGTGTAGTATAGAGGGTCATAATATCTTTTTTTAAGTTGAAACCTAAAAAAATGAATAAATTACTTTATATTAAGGTTATATATAATATTTAAATTGACATTTTTACATAAATATTAATATAATATAACATCATACATATTCTTTAAATTTAGATTATACTAAACATATACTAGATCGTTGAACCATTAATGCTCCAAATAATTCTGTCTCTTTGAGTGTATCTGTTAAAAATATTCTAATTTCTCTCACATCCCGATGAAGATAATATTTGACTGAGAATTCTTATAGCTACTTTCTGCAAGTTTGGAGCACTTGATCAAAATATCTTCCACCACTCATCTATATATTATAAAGTTTGAGAATTTAGTGAATAAGAATATTTGTATAAATATATACACATATTGAAAGTAAGAAAAAGAATTACCATGTTGCATTTCTTTCACCATTGTCAGTGTAATTAGTTTTCCAAAGCTTGCTAAATCATCATAGAATAATCTGACTTCATTCATTGCAACTATGGCTTAGAGCAAATGTCTTTATTTCCAATTAATTCAACTAGACCTTATAAAATTTTTGGCTTCTGATAATAGTTCTCTCTACCATACTGGAAATGAGGATTGAGAAAATATGCTGTTGCATAGATGCCTTGACTTAATTCAGTATCCCATCTTCTTTTTATTATTATAGTAAAAGGCTTATATAATCTCTTTACATTTCTGAACATAGCTTTAATTGCCTTCCTTGCTCTGTACATGCCATCATATAAATTTCCAATAGATAGTTTTTCATCAGAGTCAACAATACACAACAACCTAATCAAAGGGCTCGATATCTTCAAAATAATAAGACAATTATCCCAAATCCTTAAGTCCAAAATAATTTAAGCTACTTCCTTTCCCTTGGAAGTTTTGGATATCTTCGAATATATAAAGAACTTGCTTATGATTAGTGCTTGTAGGTCATGATGGTGCACATGCACATTCTTTAAAGCTATGAAGGTTGTTGCTAAATAGGTTGCTCCAGGACGTACGATCTCCTTCAAACCTGGCCTTCTCCTAAGCCATGCAAGTATGAATATATAATTATACCAAAAAAATTATCAACTTTGATGCTTTTTTTGCTAGCTCCTCCATGAGAGGCATGCTTCAAATATCTTTCAAAACTAAATTCATACAATATGTAGCACAAGGTAATCAGTAAATATTATTGAATCTTTAATGTAATAGTTGACCTACCTTCTTGTAATTAGCAACATTATCAGTAACTATTTGAACAACACTCTCTGAACTAACCCACTCAACAACCTCAATAAATAAAGAGCACAAAGTTGTAACATCCTTTGTGATGTCTAAAGCATCAACTAATTTTAAAAAAGAAACACCACATGTATAATATATCAAAAAATTGATTAAAGTTTTGCTTATACTATCAGTCCATCCATTTGCTATAAGTGTATAACCTGTTTCCTTCCAAGTTTGTTTATAACTATCAATGAGTAGCTTGCATTCTTCCTTATAATCCCTAAGTAGGTTTACTCTCATGTTGTGATAACTTGGGAGCTTGTAACTAGGACCTATTGTAGCAATGATATCAATAGCTATCTGTGCATATACTGAAGTAAGAGCATTAAATGGGATGCAGCAATAAAAAAACCACCTTGCTAATGTCATATTTGCACGGTGCACTACTTCTTTAGATGCTAAAGCACTCTTAATTAAAGGTTGGGAACCTTGTATAGTTTTGGGGGAAAAGAAGGTATCTATATAAGAAGCTTTTCTTTTTTCTTTTACCTAATTTTGATACATGTGCTTGATAAGATTATGTTTTTAGTAGCAAACAAGAATCTCTCTCTTCATCTATAGCATCATCCATAGGAAATGGTGCACTGTCCAACTCATCCTGTGCTTGTTATTTTTTCTTAAAATGTCCTTCAAGTTTTCTTGCATTTGATATATAACGTCATGTGGAACCTTCTTGCAAGCAACTATATTCCCCTTTACACCTGTTAAATCTTGTTCATTCTATTAATTCATCATCCCTTATATGAAATACCATAATATAAATATTTAAACTATTTCTTCCCATCAGCTCCTTTAACTTCAACAAAATAATTCCAAGCAATATCTACTTTCTAATGTATAGTATAACTAGTAGCTAAAGTCTAATTACTAGGAGCTTCCATTCTAATTTGGTTAACTAAATAAAATCACATACACATAAATTAAAACCCAAGGTAGAAAACAACAACGTAAAAAAATCCAAGGTAGAAAACTACAAGATAAAAAACTATGCAAGGTAGAAAAGTACAAGGTAGAAAACTGCAATGTAAAAAACTATGCAATGTAGAAAACTGTGTAATAAAATTGAGATGTCCAAAATGACAAACATTGCATAACTCCATCCATCGTAGAGAAGAATTTCACCACTACCTAAAGTCTCCAACCTTTAAGTACTAGAGATGAATTCCTTAAAGAAAACATGTAATTGAATTGACATGATTTCAAATGTTGAAGGGAAGCATTCACACTCCATGTGAAAGAGAAAAGCTACAAGCTAAGCTATCTTTTTAGTAGCGATTAAATTCAAATCAATATTTTAATCTGAATTTAAGCACTAAGTGATAGTAGGCAAGGCAATGCAACAATGTAGAACTATCCAAAAGATATAACAACTTTATAAGAAGCATTCAAAGCTATAAACAATTTATAACTTCTCTGCTTACAAACTATGCCAACATAGCCTAAAAATTCAGTAACTAGAAAAACATAGTTAAAAAAATCCATGATACAAGAAAGTGGTGGAAAACAATTTATAAATAACAGAATTATTATTAGAGAAATGAGAGAAATTCTTATTTGGTCAAAAGATAATGCAAAAATTCATAATACAATCCACATATAACAGATGATAGAACCCTAAATGCATTTTGCATTTCAGAATAGAAACATGAGGGCACAGAAAAATGAAATTTAAATGAATATACATACAAGAAATCTATAAATATTAAAGATTAAAACTACATTCATCATGTCTCTAAATTTTGAAAAAAAAAAACTCATTTATAAATAAACCAGAACAAGAGATGTTGTCTTTTAGCTTCGGGAATGAGCAGCTGGTGTTGGCTTTGCAAACTGGAAGGAAACACCGGAGACGAAATGCTGAACGAGAAGAAGGTCGTAGCAGAGATGCCAAAGGAGAAGGAAAAGGCCAAACATAATAGGGTTTTTTTTCAGCTTTGTATAATCATCCCAGCTGGCTCGTCTTTGCATAATAAGCGTCGCACGTCATGCCATTCCCTTTGGATCTCATCTCAGTCATCAGATATGCACTATAGTTGAACTGACTAGTTATAGGGAATCAGAACCAATTTTTTGGTTTGGCGATTGAACTATCGGTTCAACCGATTCATTACTGGTTCTATGTTAAATTGGTTATAACATGAACCGTAACTGGTCGGCCGACTGGTTCATGGTTTAACCGATTGAACCGATCAGTCCAGTCAAATTTAAAAAGCCTTAAGATATAGTCCATAATAAGTTGGGCTTCATCTATAAGAGTGTTGGTCATGATAAGTTATGTGACTGTAGACAATAAAGGAGTTAGGTTAATACGATCACCAGCCTTATGTATAATAGAAGTTCTCAAAATGTGATGGATGATCTTAGCATTACACTCGAGAAAGGTGATTGACTTGAGTGACACCTCTAAGAGTTTGATTAATTTCAGACCATTCAAAATTAGATCTAGAGGTCATTGTATGCACCCTAACCCTTTCAATCCTATGATATAAGAAGTTGCCTATATCTTCCTTAATTATTTTTACTCTATACTTAAATATATATAAAGTCATTCTAGGGTGATATTTGTTCATTCTCATGTTTGAAAAAAAAAAATTAGAAAGTATCATGATGATAGGCATAAGTCAATATGAGGATAAAAGAGAACTGAGTTGAGGCAAAAAGAGACATAACTAGAAAGTTAATGTCTCTTTGAATTAGGAGATGAGAGGGGATAATCTTAGCTTCAAAGTTACAACCATAGACTTCCTCATTTTCTTTTGAGAGAAAGTTCTCGTCTCTACCAGAGCACGATGATGAGCCCTTGGAAGTTCATGGACGTTTGCTGCTGCTGACTATTTCTAAAGCTTGGACTCAAGATGGTCTGAGATTGAAGATGATTGTAAAAAAATCATCAAATACCTTTAAATTTAAAGAAAAATGACATATCCTATAGTATGAAAATTTAATCATACGTATGATTTTAAAATCGTATGGGACGAAGCTAATTTCGTACATATGAATGGAAAAGGCCAATAATGAAATGACTTTTCGTAAACTGCCATTCCTGAGGAGTTATTTCTTACAAGATTTTTGACCATACGATTGTAAAAACAAACACCTGTTCATCCAGGATGATTAGAATAATAATAATCATATCTGGCAGCTAGGTCCATCCATATGAGAAACTGATAACAAGATCGTATAGATGAAATAAGATTTTGTATATACAATCTTATAAAAATAACCGACATTTGGAAAATTATCCCTAATCGTACATATGAGAAATGACTGATTGTATAGATGATAATGACATTGTACAATATGATATGCATTAAAAATATCAGTTTTATGTGCTCAACTCAGAAAAAAAAATCATGTATAGTCTATAGAATTTGTATATTATGAAAAAGTTCATACAATACGAAAGAAAACCAAACTCAAAACATGATAAACAAAAAATTCTATTAAAAACAATTCACATAAGACCTATAACAAGAAACAATGAAAATAAAAATAATAATAATTCTAACAAAAGAAAAAACAAACATAAACTCCTTAGTGAATTCAAGCTTGGGGATTCCTCTTACTAAGTCTTTTTTGGGTTATTTTTTGAATGCTTTCATGCTAGCATGGCATAACATCCTAAGCCATAACCAAGACTCATCAACAATAGTTTTCAAGCAAAGGGTGATATCAAAATTTATAGAATTTAAATCGAGCATGTAAATATTATTCAAACTTTTTCCATACAACACAATTTTTCCATTTAGGCTTATGATTCAGCTAGTAGTTAGAAATTTAATTATGTGGCCTTTATCACATAGTTGGTTTATGCTTAACAGACTATATTTTAATCCATCAACAGGTAAAACATTTTCAATCAAAAGATTCTTGGAGTTTTTTATTATACATAAGCCAAACACTATCTTGGTGGTGTTGTCTCCAAGAGTGACCTTGCCTCCAGCCCCGGCCTCCAGCAAAATGAATTGATTAGCATCTACAATCATATAGCATGAGCATCCATTATCCAGGAATTACATGCTCTTACGAGGTCTTGTGTGAGATCACCCCTTTAAAATCATCAAATATTAGATTTTGGAACCTTAATAGGTTTGGGCCCCTTCTTATGGAAAGAGTAATATAATGTATGTATGCTATACTATAAGCTTTGAACTTTAGGTTTGTACACCCAATATATACTATGATGAATGGTGCAAGTGTGAGAGATATGTCCTAACCTGCCACAAGAGAAACATCTAACACTAAGAAAAGGATTTACTAGTCTACTCGGGTTATAGTGTCTCTTCCTAGGTTTAAAAGATGTATGTTGATCTGATGGATTGTGAAACTAAATCATTGTGGGTGATTTTTTATTTTCTTTGAAAACAGTTAACTTAGCTTCTAAAAACTTAATTCCATTTTCAAAAATTGAATTTTCTTTTTTCATAGCATGCTTCTTACTATCTAAATCAGTTGCAATAGTATCTAATTCATTATATGCATTTTCTAGCTCAACATGTAAATTTTTTAAGGAATGATGATCATTTATTAAATCAAGATTCTTTGAGTTCAATGAGTTAAAATCATCCAACAAAGTCATATGGTTGCTATCAAGTGTAGAGTGATCTTTAATCAAAACTTTATGCTCTTTTTGTAAGTTCAAAAATTCTAATTTCAGGCTAGCATGTAATTTTTTAAGCTTTATATAAGATGAATGAATTTTCTTAGAAACTTTAAATAATTAATCATTTGTTAATTCACATATATCTTCTTGGTTAGAGTGACAAAGATGATCATCCGCCATCAGACACAAGCTTGTTATCTCCTCTTCAGCTTCAATTTTAGGGGAGTTAAATGTAGAATCTGCCCAGAAAACCTTTTGGGTACTTAGCTTGCCCTTTTTGAACTTGGGTTTCTCCTCACCCTTTTTCTTGCTTGGGTGAGCCTTTAGTATAGGGCAATAAGCTTTTACATGTCCCAACTTCCTGCATTCAAAACAAATCACATCAGGAGAACCTTCAGAATTCTTACTATTCTTACATTTATACCATTTCTGATGGTGCTTTTGCTTCTTTATCAAAAAGCTTTTTTTTTTTATAATTAAGGCAATATCATCATTCTCAGAATTTGAAGTATCAGTGTCATAATCATCAGCCTTTTAAGACTACAATTTTATCATTCTTTTTCTTCCCTGCATCAAATTATATTTAGTTCACTCCTTGCTCATAAGCAATGGGTGATCCAAGTTATTAAGATAGTTGCTACTTTCATGTTTTACATTCTTACAACTTGTATAGTTTTGATGATTCCAAATATTATTGTTCAAATGTGCAGTTATCTCCTAACAATTTTTAGAAGATTTGTATTTGCTCTTGTGTGTACTAACATTTCAGGTGAATCAAACTCTCAAATATGAAGTCTTTAAAAAGAGCACATGGAACAAACAGAAACTGCCCAAGAAAATTTTTTTAAGTCATGTTCGTAAGGGATGAAATTAATTTTCGTTGGGACGATTTGCTCTCTGCAAGAATTTCATCCCAAAATGAAATTAATTATCGTCCGGACGATTTGCTCTCTGGACGAATTTCATCCAGACGATAGCAATTTCGTACAGACGATCAAACCGACTTAAGACAGTTTTGTGAGTCAGTTCTGAAGTTTTTGGAACCGACCTTATGATAACTGTTCGTCTGGATGAACCTAGTTCGTACGGACGATTAGCGTGTACGAAATTATTTCTTACACAAATGCAAATAGGTTCGTTTCAAGGCTTTTAAGTAAAATCGTCCGGGACAATTTTCGATCGTACGGGGCGATCATGTATAACATAACTTGAAATCTGCCATTTTTAGAAAGTTTTTCTTGTCTCTTCTATAAATAGGCCTTTCTAAACTTGAACTTAATCTTTCTGGTCATTGATCTTCGTGCCTATTGAGAAGAGAGTTAAGGAGAGAGTTTGAGAGAGCATTTGAAGGAGATTTCTTGCCGTTGGAGCGTGAAGGTTTCACTTGGTACTCAAGGGTAAGTGTTTCCACTTTCAAGTTTGAGATTACTTCACTCCTCTCTCTTTTCTTTTAGATTGGACATGTGAAGAAGATCTTGGAAGAAGATCCGGTTCTCTGCCGACACTTGGAGGGTGTGAACAGCCGAGGGTTCTCTGCCCATACTTGGAGAGTGTGAAAGGACGAAGGGTTCTCTGCCCGCACTTGGAGGGTGTGAAAGGACGACGGTACTCTGCCAACACTGGTGATAGTGTGAAAGGACGATGGTACTCTGCCAATACTTGGGATAGTGTGAAAGTACAAAAAGTTCTCTGCCGATATCGGGGGAGTGTGAAAGGACGATGATTCTCTGCTGCACCGGGTAGTGGTGAAAAGAGTTTGTAAAGGCTTCTCCGCCTTGCTGTGGGTGCTAAAGGAGAGTCACTATTTATTATTAGTGCAATACTCAGAGGGTGCCTCTGGGGAGTGGATGTAGGTCTGATTTTGACCGAACCACTATAAATCTGGTGTCATTTATTTTCCGCTGGTTATTTATTTTTTGTTATTAAAAACTTTGTGGTTAAAAAACTTTTTCTAGAAAAACTCATTAACTAAAGTTTTAGTTTCCAATAATTTTAAAAGAGGGTTAAAATTTTTTAAGTACCAATTCAGCCCCCCTCTTGGTTAGCCTTAGGACAATTAATTAGGCTTAAGATCCTAATTCTCATTGAACGAGTTTCAACAAGTGGTATCAGAGCTTAGTTTCAAAATCATAAGTTTAGACTACTTTTTGATTAACGTAGATGGCTACATTTGGAAACAGAAATACACCTGAGGGTTATTCTATTACTAGACCTCTACTATTTAAAAACATTTCTTTTGATTTTTGAAAAATACGCATGTCTACATTTTTACAGTCACTTGATTATC